>NW_028086190.1:3746192-4178692 GCF_014824575.4 Sturnira hondurensis
AGAATAAAGATATACAAATGAAAATGTTCGTTATAGCATTAAAATAAAAGGAAACAGAAAAAAATATATTTGAAATATGTTAAATGTCCCAGGGTAGAAAAATGCTTAGGTAAACTATACATTTTTATGTTAAACCATTAGAAAGTCAAAAAATGTTTTCAAATGTTTAATTATATTACAATGAAATGGTAATTGTACACAGAGGATAGAAATTTATATATTGTATGATTCCAATTATATAGACTATGTATTCTCCACTTACTTTGTATATCCATATTACACACACAGAGCCACATTCAAAGTTCAAGAGTAAAAATACACTCAGCAACTAGAATCATGCCTGTCTTAGATGAAGGACAGGACAAGCACTGGGGCTAAGATCTAGTGTCCATAGATCTCCTTACTTCAATCTACATGCCAAGAAATAATTCTAGGCACAACCTTGTTTATCTCCAAACTACTTGCCACCACTATGTACCCTGAATTCACTAGAACTAACCTCTTTAATGCCTTTAATCCTGATTTATGTGAGATAGAAAACCAAGAAATGAACTGATGAGACTGGAAAAAGAACTATAGTATAGCTGAAGATTTTTTTTAATTAAATGGAATTCAGTTCTTCACAACAAATGAAAATTCCATATAGGTTAAAGACTTACATGTAGAAGTCAAAACTATAACATGTTAGATGAAAGTATAGGAAAATATCTTATAAGTTCAAGATAAGGTAAGATTCCTTAAATAAAGCAATAAGCATCAAGTTTTAAAAATACAGAAACACAACTATATTAAAATTAATACTTCATTTTCAAAACACACCATAGAATAAGTGAAAAGAAAAGCCACAAGCAAGAAGGTATTGGCAAAAATTATATCCAACAGACACTTACTGCCCAATATTTGAGGCTACACATTTTCCTACCATCTTTGCAATGAGACAACACATGGTGAAATAATTGCGTTATGGCCAACAGTATGACAGTGCAAATGTTAGGTACCACTTCCAAGCCTGATTCATTAAAACTTTCTTCTACTTAATCTTTATTATATACTTCCCATTACCATTTGGTCCTCTTATATGCCCCTCTCCCCTGCAATCCCCACACTGTTATCCATGTCCATGGGTCCTTTTTCCTTTTTGCTTAAACCGTCCACCTTCTAACCTCTGCCCACAACCAGCTGTCATCCTGCTCTCCATCTATGAGTCTGTCCCCATTTTCCCTGTTAGTTCAGTTTGTTCATTAGATTCTACATATGAGTGAAATCATATGGTATTGGTCTTTCTCTTGCTGGCTTCTTTCACTTATTTCACTTAGCATAATATCCAGGTCCATCCATACTGTTATAAAGGGTAAAATTTTCTTCTTTTTTTAATAGACAAGTACTATTCCATTGTGTAAATGTCCCATAGTTGTTTTATCCAACTCATCTACTGATGGACACTTGGGCTGTTTCCATATCTTGGCGATTGTAAATAAGATTACAATGAACAAAGTGGTGTTTATTCCTTTCAGATTAGCATTTCAGGTTCCTTCAGATATATTCTCAGAGGTGGGATACCTGGGTCAAAAGGCAGATCCATTTTTTATTTCTGAGGTATCGCCATACTGCTTTCTACATTGGCTGCACCAGTCTGCATTCCCACCAACAGTGCAAAAGAGTTCACCTTTCTCCACATCTTCACCAGTACTTATTTGTTGAGTTGTTTATACCCACTCTGACAGGTACGAGGTGGTATCTCATTGTGGTTTTAATCTGCATTTCTCTAGTAATTAGTGACACTGAGTATCTTTTGATATGTCTATTGGCCACCTGTATGTCCTTTTTGAATAAGTGTCTGTTCAGGTGCTTTGCTCATTTTTTAATTGGGCTGTTTGGGGGGTATTTTGGTGTTGAGTTTTGTAAGTTCTTTATAAATTTTGGATATTAATTCCTTATCAGATATATCAGCAAATATGTTCTCCCATTCTGTGGCTTGTCTATTTTGTTCATGATTTTCTTCGATATGCAAAAAAATTTTAGTTTGATGTGGTCCCATTTGCTTGTTTTTTGTTTTGTTTCCCTTGCCTGGGAAGCTATATCCAATAAAATATTGCTACAAGCAATATTGAAGATTGTGCCGCCTATGTTTTCTTCTACAATTTTTATGATTTTGAGTCTAACATTTGTCTTTGATCTGTTTTGAATTTATTCATGTGTGTGGTATATGAAGGTAGTCTAGTGTCATTTTACTGCATGTATCTGTCCAATATTCCCAACACCATTTATTGAATAAACTATCGTTAGTCCATTGTATGTGCTTGCTTTCTCAGTTGAATATTAATTGGCCATAAAGTTATGGGTTTATTTCTGAGCTCTCTATTATGTTCCATTAATATATGTGCCTGTTTTTTGTGACAGTACCATACTGTTTTGATTACTATAGCCTTATAATATAGTTTGATATTAGATAGTGTGATTCCTCTAACTTTGTTCTTCTTTCTCAGGACTGCTGTGGTAATAAAGGTCATATATGACAAACCCACTGTCAATGTCATACTCAACGGGCAAAAAACTACAAATTGCTCTCCTTAAGATCAGGAAAAAGACAGGGATGTCTGCTTTCACCTCTTTTATTCAACATAGTACTGGAAGTCCTTGCCACAGCAATCAGACAAGGTGAAAAAATAAAAAACATCCAAACTGGAAAACAAGAAGTAAAGCTGTCATTATTTACAGATGACATGATACTGTACACAGAGATCCCAAAAGATTCCACCAAGAAAGTACTAGAACTGATAAATTAATTCAGCAAAGTAGCAGGATACAAAATTAATATCCAGAAATCAGTTACACTTTTATATGCTAATAACAAAGTAACAAAATGAAACATTAAGAAAATAATTCCATTCACAATTGCTACAAGAACAATAAAGTACCTACGAATAAACCTAACCAAGGATGTAAAAGACCTGTACTCAGAAAATTATGAGACACTGAAGAAAAACATTGAAGGACTTCCACCAAGATGGAGGCATAGGTGGAAACACTGTGCCTTCTCCCACAACCAAGTTTGAATACAACAAAAGTTTGGAGAACAAAGACACAGCCAAAATACAGAAAATTTAATTATACGGAAGTCCGACAACAACTAACCAATCCACGAGGACTGTAAGAGGGGCGGAGCCAGCAGTGGAGCAGGGTCGGGCAGGACAGATCCCCAGACCTAGGTGTGCACACAGCCCGGACCCAGTCAGGGTGTGGGGAAGACTGACTGCGGTAGCACATTTGCGAACAGTGAGATGGACCACACAGGCCCCAGGGGGCGAGGGCTGATGGCGGTGGCACACTCACCTGCAGTGGGACGAAATGCATGGGCCCAGTGACCGTGGCAGCTGCCACACCTGTGGGGGGCCGCGGCAGGAGACAGCAGACGGGACGCCATTGCTCCTCTTTCACCCCACCCCCACATACAGGGTCACAACCCAGCGACTGAGATGCCCTGCTCTGGCGTACACCTAGGGCTCCGATCCTGATACGTAACAGGCACAAACGGGCCAAAAGATAGCGCAAGAAGAACTCAAAGTCCCAGAGCCAATAACTCTAAGCGACCTAGAAATTGCCAGCCTCTCAGAAGCACAATTCAAGACACTGTTTATCAGGATGCTCACAGAACTGGTTGATTATAGCCACAAATTAGAGGAACATATGAAGGCTAAACTAATTGAAATGAAGGGAGATGCACAGGAAACCAATAGTGATGGAAAGGAAACTGGGACTCAAATCAATGGAGTGGACCAGAAGGAAGAACAAAACATCGAACCAGAAAGGAATGAAGAAATGAGAATTCAAAAAAATGAGGAGAGGCTTAGGAACCTCCAGGACATCTTTAAACGTTCCAACATCCTGATTACAGGGGTACCAGAAGGGGGAAAGAAACAGCCACGAGTGGAAAACTTATTGGAACAAATAATAAAGGAGAACTTCCCCAGTCTGGCAAAGGAAATAGACTTCCAGGAAATCCAGGAAGCTCAGAGAGTCCCAAAGAAGTTGGACGCAAGAAGGAACACACCAAGGCACACCATCATTACATTAGCCAAGACTAAAATGAAGGAGAGAATCCTAGAAGCAGCAAGAGATAAGGGGACAGTCACCTACAAAGGAGTACCCATCAGACTGTCAGCGGATTTCTCAAAAGAGACCTTACAGGCAAGAAGGGGCTGAAAAGAAGTATTCCAAGTCATGAAATCCAAAGACCTACAGCCAAGACTGCTTTATTCAGCAAAACTTTCATTTAGAATGGAAGGGCAGATAAAGTGCTTCTCAGATAAGGTCAAGTTCAAGGAGTTCATCATCACCAACCCCTTATTATATGAAATGCTAAAGGGACTTATATAAGAAAAAGAAGATGAAAAATATGAACAGTGAAAGGACAGCAAACTCACAGTTACTAACAACCACACCTAAAACAAAAGCAAACCAAGAGGACAGCTAGATCAGGAGTGGAACCATAGAAATGAAGAACACATGGAGGGTTAGCAACAGGGGAATAGGAGGAGGTACAGAAAATAGCATAGACAGTAGGTAGAAAATAGATAGGGGGAGGGCAGGAATAGTGGGGGAAATATAGAATCTAAAGAACTTGAGACACGTGGTTATAAACTAAGGGGGGGAGAAGAGTGGGGGAGGGAGTGTGCAGGTGGAGGGGAATGAAGGGGGGGAATAGAACAACTGTAATGGTATAATCAATAAAATTTATAAATAAAAAAACATTGAAGAAGATATAAATAAGTGGAAGCACATACCATGTTCATGGATAGGAAGAATTAACATCATTAAACTGTCTATACTACCCAAAGCAACCTATACATTCAAAGCAATTCCTATTAAGATTCCAATGATATATTTCAAAGAACTAAAACAAATATTTCAAAAATTTATATAAAACCACAAAAGATAATAAAAACTTTTTAAATGTGACTCTCTGTGCCCTTTTCCCCTCTTGCTGGCTGCAGTAGAGATTTGTAGGACAACTTTGGGAACCATAATTAAAGCTAGTGAATCCAAAAAAGGGAAGGAGCCCAGAACTCTAAATCACTGCTTAGAAGCTGAAAATTCAACTAATAACCATATATGAATTATGTGAATATAAAACAAATTATTTCAAGGTATAAGGATTTACGGTTTGTGTAATAAGGATGCTGGCATTATTTTAAATAGTATAAGAACAAAAGATCAGTGTCCAATATAAAGAACTTCAATAAAACACAAACATTCTAAATAAAAAAATGAGCAAAAGACACAAACAGGTATTTCAGATACATAAGCATAAGATGCTCAAGCATTATATATCAAAGAAATACAACTGCAATCAAAATGAGGTATCATTAAATCACTTTAAAAATGTAATTAAGGAGTGTACAATGTGAAACAACCACTCTGTAATACAATGTGGCATTTTCTTATAAGCCTGACTACTTGCATATTCATGACAGGTTATTCCATCTTCAGCAATATATCCTAGAGAAAGTCTTGCACATGTGTGTCAGGAGGCATGCACTAGAAAGTTCACAGCAGACAGAAAACTGTACTTAAACAACAATTAAAATTTAAAAAATAATAAAGTTCATAGAAGCAATGTGTAAACATTCCTATAGCTGAACACAAAACAACAAATAAGTTTCTTGACAAAAACAATGGGTAGACAAAATATACCTTATTTATACAATAAACTGTTATACAGAAGGCAGAAAGAATTATAGCTACACTCAGCAGCAAAGGGCAATCTTACAAAAATAAAATTCAAGAAAAAAAACTAAGTCCCAAAGCATGAACTATATAGAAGATAATGTTTCAAAGTTTAAATAAAAGCAATACTAAACAATATATTAAGAAAACATACTTTTCATTGACAGAAATTAATAAACACAATATCCAAGGGAGTGATTATCTTTAGGGAAAAGAAGATGGGATCAGAAATAAACTCATGGCCCTGGCTGGTGTAGCTCAGTGGACTGAGCATGGGCCTGCGAACCACACAATCGTGGTTTGATTCCCAGTCAGGGCACATGCCTGGGTTGTAGGCCAGTTCCCAGCAGGGGACACATGAGAGACAACCACACATTGATACTTCTCTCCTTCTCTCCTTTCTTTCCCCTTTAAAGATAAATAAATAAAATCTTTAAAAAAAAGAAATAGTCCTGTTCCGCCAAGATGGAGGTGTAGGTGGAAACACTGTGCCTTCTCCCACAACCAAGTTTGAATACAACAAAGGTTGTATTTATTATTTGTATTTATTATTCTTTGCTCTCTTGTTGATATTGCCGTGGTGAACAGTGGGGTTTGCTTGTTTTGGTGCTTTTTTGTGTTGTTCTGCTTTGTTATGCCAGTACCTACACAACAGTTTACAACACATGGTATTTGGTAAGGGTTGAGCCTCTTATCCCATCAGACAGAGGGGAGCTCCCACTAATGAACGGGCCAGTAATAGTCAGGCCACAAACACAATAGGAGAGTCTGGATAAGCACACAGAGCTCATTCCCAAAGCATCCAGATGAGGAGATCAAGGAGTCTGCAGCACTGGGTCCCACAGGACTCCTAACACACAAGGCCACTCCACAAGACAGAGAGTCAAAGCAAATCAATATAGTACATATCAACAAACACAAAGAAACAGATAAAATGGGAAGACACAGAAGAAAAACCCAAACAAAAGAAAAGGAGGAATACCCAGAAAAAATGCTAAGCAAAATTGAGGCAAGCAACTTATTAGACATAGAGTTCAAAGTAATGGTTACAAGAATACTCATGGAATTTAGTGAGAACTACAAGGAACTTAGTGGGACCTACATCAGCATGCAAAAAGACATATAAACCTTGAAGAAAAGCCAGATGAAAGTGAACAATGCAGTATTTGAAATGAAGAAGACACTAGAAGGAATTAAGAGCAGGCTAGAAAAAGCATAGGACCAAATCAGCAACATGAAAGACAGGGTAGAAAAACATACAATCAGAGCAACACCATGAAAAAAGAATTAAAAAGAATGAAGATAGTCAAAGGCAGGGATGTCCAACCTTATGACATCTCTGGGCCACATTGGAAGAACTATCTTGGATCACACATCAATTACACAAACACTAATGAAAACTGATGAGCAAAAAAAAAGGTTTTAAGTAAATATATAACTTGGTCTTGGGCTGCATCCACAGCCATCCTGGGTCACAGGTTGGACACCCCTGGTATAAAGGAACTTTGGGACAACAAAGAACATTAATATTTACATCACAGAGATAACAGAGTTAGAAGAAAAGGAGCAAGGGATAGAAAACCTGTTTGAAAAAATGATAGAAAACTTCTCTAACTTGGTAAGGGAAAAAGTCACACAAGTCCAAAAAGCACAGAGGGTCTCAATCAAGATCATCCAAAGAGGCCCACTCCAAGATACATTACAATAAAGCAAAATTTAAAGACAAAGAGAGAACACTAAAGGCAGCAAGGGAGAACCAGCTAGTAACATACAAGGCAGCTGCAATAAAATTATCAGCTGATTTCTCAACAGAAACACTACAAGCCAAAGGGGATTGGCAAGAAATATTCTAAGTAATGAAAAGCAAGGGCCTGCAACCAAGAGTACTCTATCTACCAAGGCTCTCATTAAAATGGAAGGCAAAATAAAGAGCTTCCCTGACAAAAGAAGGCTAAATGAGTACATTTCCACCATGCCAGCACTGCAAGAGATGCTAAGGAAACTGCTTTGAGAAGAAGAAATAAAGAGAGAAACAGAAAGAAGAATACAAGTACAAAGGGAAACAATGGTAATGAATAAGTACCTATCAATAATAACCTTAAATGTAAATGCATTAAAATGCTTCAATCAAAAGAGATAGGGTAGCTGAATGGATAAAAAAACATGACCCACATGTATGCTGTCTACAAGAAACCCCCTCAGAACAAAAGTTATATACCGGTTGAAAGTGAAGGAATGGAAAACATATTCCACACAAATGGGCATGAAAAAAACTGGGGTAGCAATACTCATATCAGACAAAATAAGACTTCACACAAAAGCAATAACAAGAGACAAAGAAGGTCACTTCCTAATACTTAAGGAAGTAGTCCAACAAGAAAATATAACTCTTGTGAACATATATGCACCTAATAAAACTGTACCTAAATATATAAATAAAATATTGGAGGACTTTATGAGATAGACAGCAAACAGTCATTGTAGGAGATTTTAACACCCCACTGTCAATAATGCAGATTTTCCAAGCAAAAGAATTAATAAAAATATTGCAGAACTGAACAACATTCCAGATCAAATAAACTTAATAGATATTTATAGAACATTTTACCCCAAAGAAGCAACATACACTTTCTTTACAAACACACCATGAATCATTCTGAAAGATGGACCATATGGTGGGACACAAAACAAGCCTCAACAAATTCAATAAAACTGAAATCACATTAAGTACTTTCTCAGATCACAACAGCTTAACACTAGAAACCAACTTCAAGAAAAAATCAAAACCATTCAGATTCATGGGGGCTGAATGATAGGTTATTAAGTAACAAAAAAGTTAACAATGAGGTCAAAGAAGAAATGAAAGTTTCTGGAAACAAATGAAAATGAATACATAGCAACCCAAAACCTATGGGACAGGGAAGGCAGTACTGAGAGGGAAGTTCATAACAATACAGGTCTACCTAAAGGACACAGAAAAATCTCACATCAACAACTTAACCCTACATCTATAAGATCTAAAGGAACAACACAAAGCCCAGAGCAAGTAAAAAGAAGGAAGTAATCAAGGTCAGAGCAGAATTAAATGACTAAGAAACCAAAAAAGACAATGTAAAGTATCAATGAATCCAGGAGCTGGTTCTTTGAAAAGATAAACAAAATCCACAAGCCTTTAAACAGGCTCCTCAAGAAAAGAAGAGAGAGGACCCAAATAAACACAATCAGAAATGAAAGAGGAGAGATTACAACTGATACCACAGAAATACAAAGGATTGTAAGAAATTACTATGAAGAACTGTATGCCAAGAAATTTGAAAACCTAGGCGAAATGGAAAATTTTCTAGAAAAATATAATTTTCCAAAACTGAATCAAGAAGAAGAAGAAAACCTGAATAGAAAGATAACAACTAGAAAAATTAGCAGTAATCAAAAAATTACAAACTCACAAAAGCCCTGGACCAAACGGCTTTACCGGCGATTTTTACCAAACATTCAAAGAACTACCACTGATCCTTCACAAACTATTCCCAAAAATTCAAGAAGAGGGAAGATTCCCAAACTCTTTTTAAGAGGCCAGTATTATCCTAATCCTCAAACCAGGTTAAGACACAACAAACAAAATTATAGGCCAATATCTCTGATTAACATTGATGTAAAAATCTTCAACAAAATACTAACAAACTGGATCCAACAATACATTAAAAAGATGACACATCATGATCAAGTGAGATAGATTCCAGGGATGCAAGGATGGCACAATATCTGCAAATCAATCATTGTGATACATCATAAAAACAAAAGGAAAGATAAAAATCACATGATCTTATTGATACATGAAACACATTTGATAAAATCCAGCACCCATTTATCATAAAAAACACTCACCAAAGTGGGAACAGAGGGAGCATTCCTGAACATAATAAAGGTGATACACAAAAACCTACTGCTAACATCATACTCAATGGGCAAAACTACAAGTGTTTCCCTTAATATCAGGAATAAGACAAGGCTCTCCATCCTCACCACTCTTAATCAACATAGTACTAGAAGTTTTAGTTACAGCGATCAGGTAAGAATAAGAAATAAAAAGCATCCAAATTGGAAAAGAGAAAGTTAAACTGTCATTATTTGCAGATGACATGACAGTCTAAATAGAAAACCCCATGGGCTCTACCAAAATACTACTCAACCTAGTAAGTGAACTCAGCAAAGTAGCAGGATACAAAGTCAATATTAAGAAATCAATGGCATTTTTGTACACCAAAAATCAACTATTAGAAAAAGCCCATTTACTATAGCAACAACAACAAAAAAAGTACCTAGGAATTAACTTAACCAAGGAAGTAAATGAACTGTACTGGAAAACTACAAAACACTGGAGAAAGAAACTGAGGAAGACACAAATAGATGGAAGCATATACCCTGTTCAAGGATTGGAAGAATGAACATAATTAAAATGTCCTTACTACCCGAAACAATGTATAGATTCAACATGATTCCTATTAAAATACCAATGACATATTTCATACATCAACAAAAAATTCAAAAATGTATATGGAACCAAAAAGTACACCAAATAGCCACAGCAATCCTGAGAAAGAACATAGTTGGAGTGATTACAATACCTGATATCAAGCTATACCACAAGGCCACTGTAATCAAAACAGCCTGGTAGTGGCATAAAAACAGACACATAGATCAATGGAACAGTAGAGAGCCCAGAAATAAACCCATGTTTCTATAATCAATTAGTATTTTTGACAAAGGGGGCACAAGCACTCAATGGAATAAAAACAGCTTCTTCAATAAATGGTGTTGGGAGAACTTAAATGGTAAATGCAAAAAAAATGAAACTAGACCACCGAGTTACACCATATATCAGAATAAACTCGAAATGAATAGATTTAAATATAAATTTTGATACC
The DNA here is from genome assembly GCF_014824575.4 of Sturnira hondurensis. Lineage (NCBI taxonomy): Eukaryota > Metazoa > Chordata > Mammalia > Chiroptera > Phyllostomidae > Sturnira > Sturnira hondurensis. The sequence continues at coordinate 3,756,845 of NW_028086190.1, forward strand.
ATAAAACTCCTAGAGAAAAACATAGGCATTAAAATTTTAGATATCCCGTGTAGCAATATTTTTGACGAGATATCTCCTAGGGCAAGAGAAATAAAGGAAAAAACAAACAAATGGGACCACATCAAATTAAAAACCTTCTGCATGGCTAAAGAAACCATCATCAAAATGAAAAGGGAACCAACTGTGTGGGAGAATATATTTGCCAATGATACGTCCGACAGCGTTTAATTTCCAAAATATATAAAGAACTCACTCAACTCAAAACCAAGAAGAGAAACAATCCAGTTAAAAAATGGGCAAAGGCCCTGTATAGACACTTCTCCAAGGAAGACATACAGATGGCCAGAGGCATATGAAAGGACATCATCACTAACCATGAGAGAGATGCAAATTAAAACCACAATCAGATATCACCCAACACCTGTCAGAATGGCTATCACCAATAAATCAACAAACAACAAATGCTGGTGATGATGTGGAGAAAAGGTAACCTTACTGCACTGTTGGTGGGAATGCAGACTCGTGCAGCCACTGTGGAAACCAGTATGGAATTTCTTCAAATAATTAAAAATGGACCTGCCTTTTGACCCAGTAATTCCACTGCTAGGGATGTACCCTAAGAATCTTGAAACACCAATTCAAAAGTACTTATGCACCCCAATGTTTATAGCAATGCTATTTGCTATAGCCAAGTGTCAGAAACAGCCCAAGTGTCTATCAGTAGATGAGTAGATCAAAAAACTGTGGTACATTTATACAATGGAATAGTATCTAGCAGAAAGAAAGAAAGGAGTTCCTACCCTTTGCAACAGCATGGATGAAACTGGAGACTATTATGCTAAGTGAAATAAGCTGGTCAGTGCAAGACAAGTACCATATGGTGTCACTCATGATTGGAATCTAATGAACAAAATCAACTGAAGCAAAATAGAAACAGGCTCATACACAGAGAGAAGGCTAATAGCTATCAGGGGCAGATGAAAAAAATTGAGGAAAAAAGAAAAAAACTCATGGACACTAACAACAGCATGGTAATCAGTGTAGAAAGGAAGGGTGCAAGGGGATTTGGGGGGGTAATGATGGTGGACAGAGACTTGGGGTGGTGATACACAATACAATGAACAGATGATGTGTTACAGAATTGTGCATCTGAAACCTGTATTACTTTGTTAAACAGTGTCACCCCAATAAATTAAATAAAAAGAAGATGGAGGGGGAGTACACAGGTAGCATCAGGAGTATTGGTGACAGCTACTTGTATGTCCACAGACATTACATTTAATAAAATATCTATTAAAATATTTTAGTAATAAAGTTTTTTTAAAAGTGACAATGTAAGAAAGGCAACATACAGAAAGATAATTTTCTATCACTTAAAAAAGAAAGAAAGAAAGTATGAAAAGAAATAAAAATAAAGAAGCCTATGGTTAAATTCACAACTCCAATCTTGTGGTCTGCTGTTACCCACATGGAGTGTATCTCATTCACAAATAAATATAGTAATTTTAAGGCTTAGTTTCTCTCTTGTCCTCTATTGCAAAATATTTCTCCAAGGCAAGAAACTGCCTTCTGCAGGGAGAAGTTAAACAATCACTCTGAGATAAGAGCAGGCAGTCAATCAGCATTCAGCTAGTTAAGAGCAGGGTGCTAAGAAATCAAAGGTCACACAGGTTTCAGTCCCATATGAACCAATTAGCTTTGGTCTTTTCTATGGCAAAGACTGTAAGTGAGCTCACCAATAATTCTGATTATAAGTAAGATGGGGGGGGGAAAGAAGATAAATCACCACCATTACAGGAAAACACAATCTCAAATTTACTAACATGATGTGATCAGTGGTTTTGTATACAATAGTAAAAGTTACATGTATTATTCTAAATGCCCACCATTCATTGCCTCATGTAATCTCCATAAAACTCCTATGAGGTAGCTACTATAATAAATCCATTTTGCAAATGACAAAAGTGAGACTTACCTTCTCTAAAGTTAAGTAACTTGTTTGAGGTAACACAGATAAGTGATTCAGATTTCAGAATTTATGTTATCTATTACTCTGTAAATATACCCTCCAAGAAATACACACAGAAAAGTCCCCAAAACAGTGTTTGAAAAAAATAATCTATGAATACAAGAAATGAAAGAATACAATCTTCCTACCATTTCCCCTCAACTGTATAATCCACTTGCCTACTTACTCTTTTACTAATCAAAGGTTGATCCTTGGACCAGCCACAACAGCATCATCGTATGCAAGAGAAATGCACCATCTCAGACCCCAAGCCAGACCTACTGAATCAGAGTCTGTTTTATAGCCTCCTATTCTGGTTGACTTGGATGCATATTAAAATCTAAAAAGCACTGAGAGAGATTATTCTCGATCATCTTTCTCACCTCTGGGCCTATGCTTATTCACTTCCAACAAGAAACTTCTAAATAATTTTCCATCTGACACATTCCAATTTTTCTCTGAAGCTCTGACATCATCCCTCCTCTCCACAAAACTGTTCCCTGAAAGCTTCTCTTCATGAAGCTCATACTTTGCTAATACTACCATTATAGCACATTTGATACTAATTTCTTTTCCTGTCTACATACCCATCTGAAAGACTCGCAGGGGCAGACTGTCTTATTCATCTTTGTATCCCTTCACACTAAAGCAAGTACCTGAAAATACAGTAGCCATTTAATAAATGTTGACTATGTAACTGAATAATACATGAATAAAGAATGAATGAATGATGAATGGGTAAAAGAACAGATGAAGAAGTAAGTCTAGTTGGACTAAACCCTGAAGACTTGTAATGTCAATGTAATAAAGAAAATGTTACTAAGTCATCCATTTCTCTCCATTCCTCTTACTACTTCCTTAATTAAAAGCTTCCACTCCTCTCTATATAATTTCTGTGTGTTGCTCCTTCTTGCTGGGAGAAATGCTAGAGTATTCTTTCTTGCCTCAGAAAATGGCAAATCCATTCATCCTGGTAGTTGGGCCTGGAAACAGTGAAGTTTTTAATTCCTCCCTTCTCATATTTCACATCTAGGCTATCTTCAAATCTTATGGGCTCTGTCCATCTGGACTATTACAACTGTCTCTTAAATTCGTCTCCCTACTACCTTTGCCTTTTTATCCTCTCATTTCTGCATCACAGCCTGGGTGATCCTTTTAAAACATTAAGTTAGATCTTATCATGCTTCTTATTAAAACACTCGGATGGCTTCCATGTTGTCCTATTTAAAACACACCAATGGCTTTCCATCTCACTCAGAGTAAAGCCTGCATCCTTATGGTGGCAACAAGGCCCTAGGAGACCTGACCCTACACATCTCCCTCTCTCAGGTCACTCTCACTCTCCTCCCCATAGCTCTCTTGGATCTGGGTACAATGGCCTCCTTGCTAGACAAGGAGTTTTGCTTTTATTGATCCTTCTGCTTGGAATGGCATTCCCTCGAATATCTGAATGGTTCACTTCCTCCAGTTTGCTTCTTAAATGTCACTTGGTCAGAATAGCTTTCTCTCACCACCATACATGAAATAGCACCATTTCTCTACTATGCTCTGTCTCACACTAGACTATTTTTCTTCACAACACACTACCACATCATGTGTTTGTTTGACAGTGACTCCCCGACTGGAATGTATGCTCCATGAGTGCAAAGACATTGTTTTGCTCCCTAAAATTTCTTCATCACCAAGAACAGCGGCTAACACATGACAGAACATCAGTAAGTATTTTAAAAGTAAGTTTAGATATGTCGATCAATAGAGTTTTGGTGAATAATGTCATTTTGCATAAAATTTTAAAGAAAATGTCCCTAATACATTAAAAACGCCAATGTTCAATGCAAAAATTTCTATCTTTAACCATCTACATCATTCTTCCTACATAACACAAGAGCCATTACATAAGCAGTCCATAATATGCATATATTTTAAGGTCACCTCACTAAGTACTCAAAATTCTTATTCAGAGAAACATGATCGACAATTATCTCACTAATACTCATTCACTTCATTTTCAAAGTCCAGTTATATAGGATTGGGATAGAAAAATTATTGAGTTTTTTTCTTCATTGTCTCAGCCTGAATTTGCTCAAAGTTGAATCTAAAAACTAAAATGAACAGGCCTGAAAAAATTTATTGACAGTTACATCAAGTATGTCATATGCCATTCTTGCATCTAATATTAATGAAAAGCATGTAAATACTCTGCATATAATTATATATATAAGTATAACTGTCTTAACTATCCCCTTAATAAATCCAATAATCAGGCTCAAGAGAACAACCAACAGCACTCTATAATTAAATCAGTGCAGATGTAGAAAAGTCAAGGCTGATTCTGAGAAGGGCCAATCAATGTGACAGACTCACAGGGCACATACACTCTTTCTACACACAAAATACATCACATTCCACTTTTAAATGAGATTTATTTGAATTAATATGTAAAAAACAATATTAACTGTAAAAATAATTAAATAAACCTGTACTTGAAAATGTACTCTTATCAAGTTATTGTCATTTTTGTCTATTAAAATTCATAATTTAAAAGACATGGCATCTGTAATTGCTGACTGTTATGTCTTCATTGCCTGGAATTAAGTCCATTCAAACTATGCCACAGAGGAAGGAGGCACATACTCAGCTAACTTTAGGGAAAATATGCCTAAATTATATATATATATATACACACACACACACACCTTCTAAGCTTAAAATAATGCTTTCATGGCTTAATTATTTTCATGCCCCTTGAAACTAACACTCCAGCAGAGTAACCTACAAACCTAAAAAATACATTAATTAAAAAAAATAACAGTGGTGGGAAAAAAGAAGGTGGCACAGGAGAACCTAGCTTCCCTATCTCTCCACAAAGATTAACAATTGGACAGTCTTGGGAAACCAGTAGGTTCTATTTAGTTTTAGCAACACGACAAAAAAACCCACTAAGAATAATGTCACAAGAAAATAAAAAAGACAATTTCATTTTGCCTGCATCATCCAATCCCCTAAGTTGGCATTGTTCAACACCATGAAGGAACTTCCCACCTAGAAAGAGCTCCTCTCACCAGGAAAGAAAGAACAAGGTGACCAACCAGCTTCTACAACCTCTCAGACTAAGCTGACTAGGAACAAAGAGGAAAAGCAGAGGTTATTATTAGCAGACAGGCAATAGGAGTGACGGACAGTTCACAGAGCCCCGCTTTGCACACAAACTCCACAGCATTCACCACTGATGAAGCCAATAGCTACCAAAGCCACCAAGGACCCCCAGGAAATCTGACATGGTTTTGCTTCACAAGTTTGTGCAATAGCCTGAATCTCTCCTGTCTCCATCTGCACAGCATCCCCCTTCCTGCTAAAACCTAGGATGATGCTGGAGACATCTAAGGTCTTTGTAGCTGCACAAGTATAAGACACAAAGTTGTCTAAGTTCCTTTTTTGATGGTGGAGGGCTTCCATGAAGGCCAAGGGAGGCCTCAACTCACTGGCTTTGTCCAGCTTCATGTCACCTCACAAGGAAGAATTCAAGAGCAAGTGAGACAGATTCAGCAAAGCACACAGACTTATTAACACGACAGTACACAATCAAGGAGGAGGGGAATGTGGGTAAACTCAGAAAGTGAGCTGCTCCAAAAAGATGGGAGTGAATGTTCTTATCGATGTTATGGGTAAGGGGAGGAAGTGAAGGTGGTTCATGGTCTCTGATGCTCAGGGTGGTCACAGTTCCTCTCAGTCCTTCCTCGCCAGATGATGGCGGTCTAGGTGGTACAGCAGCTTCAAAATCACAATGTGAGTCAACATGGCTGTCATCTCTGGCCGAGACTGTTTTACTATTTGGGCCAATTATTTCTTACCCCAGGAAATTAGGAGGGTGGCAAGAGGGGACAGGTTTATAGGCACAAGTCACATCCGCAATGCTCCAATCCAAAAGGGTAAGCAGCAGGGGAGTAAGTGTCTAGCAACAAGTCGCATCTGCAATGCCCAAACCTAGAATTACAAAGGAAGGGTAGATCCCAGGGTCTCTGTTCCATACGCTAACTTTCTTGCCTGACTTTGACTACACTGGAATGCAAGACCCACACCCACAACTGGCTTGGACAGTTTGTCCAATTCTTGGATAGTTTCTTTCTGTAGCTGCACAAGTACAAGTCCCCAGCATAGGCCAGTGGGCACAATCTTCATACTATCCCTCTAGCCAACACCAGGTTACCAGTAGTTCCCTGAAAGGAAATTGTAGACAGGTCTGGCACCCCAACTTTTGTGTCTACAGACCAGGGGAAACACCCTTTGATCATTTGGCTCTGATAGCCAGCAAAGTTTACACTCATGGGTCCAAAAGGATTGTAGCAAACAAACAAACAAACTAAAAAACCCAGTTCTTAACTAGCTATTCCCCTAGAGTTCAGTGCTGAGGCAGCAATCAGAAACCCCCAACTCCTGGTCTCTCTCAAAAAGGGTTACTTGCATATCTTATATGCTACACATTTAGGGTCAAGATTCTAATTTAACATACATCTATGGGTCAATCACAATCCTCTCGAGCACTGTTCCTCTAACTTATTCCTGGTCACTGATATCTCCCTGGAAGCTATACACATGTCTGATAGATACCCTTACTTTTGTGACTGTCACCTAGAAGACATATCCCTTAATAGCCTGGCTCTGGTGGCTTGCAGGGTTTCTGTACATGGATCCGTGAATAACAGCAAACAAAGAAAATATCTTAATTGACCATTCTTCCAGGGCTCATCACAGAGGAAGCAGAAAGAAATGCCCATCTACCAATCTTCCTCCAGAAGAAGTTTATCTGCACACTTTAAAAACTGCTATCTGAGGGATCAGCTTCCAATCAGCCTGCATCTAGGTGCTGACAGAGATCTTGGCACACCTTCAACTACTAGCTGCCACAAACAACAAAGAAGGCTGCTGGGATAATCAGAAAGGTCTGAGAGATGGTCAGGAGCTAGTGTGGGGCTGAACAATAAGTTTCATCTCCTACATGATACATTTCAAAACTGAAGTAGAGAGTGAAGGAAAATGAAAACTCAAAAGACTATGTTATGAACAAAAGGACAAGATTAAACCACAGACACAGATCTTAATAAAATTGAGGTAAGTAATTTACCTGATAAAGAGTTTAAAATAATAACCATAACAACACCCAGATAAGGAGAACAATGCATCAACAAAGTGAGATTTCAACAAAGAAATAAAAAATATTTTAAAAAAGTACCAAACAGAAATCACATAAGGAAGGAATTCAATAACTGAAATGAAAAATACACTACAGGGTTTCAGCGACAGCCTACATGAAGCAAGAGAAAGAATTAGTGAACTCATAGACAGGGTAGTACAATTTATCCCAATCAGAAAAGCAAAAGGAAAAAAGAATGAAAGAGAGTAAGATAGATTAAGGGTCTCATGGGATACCATCAAGCAGAACAAAATTCAAATTTTAGGGTTCCCAGAGGAGAAAAGAGGAAGGAAAAGAGGAGAAGGCTTATTTAAAGAAACAATAATGGAAAGTTTCACTAACCTGGGGAAGGAAACAATGTATTGTAGAATTGTATACCCCAAACCTATTTAATATTACTAAAGAAAAAAATGTCAAAAGTTAAAAACAAAAAGAGAACCTTAAAAGCAGCAGGAGAAAAAAATGTTTCATATAAGGGAAAAAACATCAGGCCATCATATCATCAGCAGATTTTTCAGCAGAAACTTTTCAGGCTACCTGGGAGTGGCATGATTTTTGAAAGTGGTGAAAGGAAAAAACTGCCAACCAAGAATACTCTACCCAGCAAAGTTTTCCCACACATATACAGTCAATTAATTTTTCACAAAGCGACCAAACATATATAATGGAAAAAGGACAGCCTCTTCAATAAATGGTATTGCAAAAACTGCTCAGCCATGAGCAGAAGAAGGAAACTAAACCACTAAATTATACCATATACAAAAATTAACTCATAATGGATTAAAGACTTGAAGGGATTAAGCAAAGAAGTAAAAAAAAAAGATCATGGCGATTGCGAGAGGGAAGGGCGGAAGGAAAAGAGGATAAAAGGGGGATAAACAGTGACAGAGTGAAATTTGATTTGGAATGATAAACACAATGCAATATACAGATGATGTATTGTAGAACTATATACCTGAAAACTGTATAATTTTATTAACCAATGTAACCCCAATAAATCCAATAAAAAAAGAAAGCATGCAGTAAACTGAGAAAAACATAATAGATGTTAAATTCCTTAATGTGATAGAGTATTTACCAAAAAAAATAAAAAATAAATAAAGCAAATACAATATTTAAAGGTGAAATACTGTGAGATTTAGAAACAGGCAAAAGAAGTCAATAACAGAAGTCAAAGTAATGGTTACCTCTGTGGGATTACCTAATAATCAGAAATGTTAGGGAGTTTTATTGGACATACATAATATTCTAAATCTTGATCTGTGAGGTACTTATACAGATATGTTCACTTTGTGAAATGTCAATAAGTTACACACTTCAGGTCTCTACATTTTATTTATATATTATACTTCAGTAAACAGTTTATAAAAAAATTTCAACAGTTTTCTTTTAAGAAACTTTATAAATTATCCTAGAAGTCTTAAATAAGTGCTAAGTCCCAACATTGCCAAGACAGTTTAGAAACACTAAGGAATACTCTCCCGCTGTCATAAACCATTTTGCCTTCCCCTCCAACTGATCACAAAAAAGAGTGAGTGAAAGCAGCAAACACCAGGATACCCACTGAAAGAGGAAACCCAACAACAAAGGAACCACCAACACATACAACAGAAGAAGGTGAAGGAGGGAGTGGAAGCCACACTAACCTCAATCCAGGACCCATCTGGAAATACAACTAAATAGTGGAGAAACTACCCAGTACAAACAACTACACGACAAAGAAAATCCTCAAAACCTTGGACACATGGAAGAACTAGCTTCAACACAACCCGCCCTTACCATCACAACAAAATACAAGAGGTGGTGGACAGAGTGACCCTCAGTTAACCAACTGGTGGGAGGGACCCACAAAAGAAAAACCCCAAAACCATCAAAACCCAAAGACAAACACAGAGCCAACTTAGACGACAGCCCAAGACCAGTGAGTTTGGGCAATCAAGGAGACCACACCACTAAATCTCACAGGTATTCTACCACAGAAGTTCACACCATAAACCAAGGAAGCCAGAACAAATCTATTTAAGAAGCTGAGGATAACAAGAAGAGTCTCACAAACAATAGGAAGACAAAGAAACAATCGCCAATGAAAGGAAAAGAGGAAGCTTCAGAAAGAATGCTAGATGAAATAGAGGCAAATCAGCTATCAGATATTGAATTCAAAGCACTGGTTATCAGGAACTTCAAAGAGCTCACAATGAGCTACCAGAAACTACAGGGGAACTATAATGAACTCACTGCAAACTATATAAACATGAAATAGGAAATAGAAACTATCAGCAAGTGCCAAGAGGAAATGAAGAATACAATTTCTGAACTGAAGAACACAGTGGAAGGAATCAAAAGCAGGATCGATGAAGCAGAAAATTGGATCAGCGAGTTGGAGGACAAAGTAGAAGAAAACACCCAGAAAGAGCAAGAAAAGGAAAAGAGGCTCAGAAAGAATGAAGAGAGGTTAAGAGAAATGCAAGACACTATGAAATGTAATAATATCCAAATAATAGGGATACCAGAAGGAGAAGAAGAAGAGCAAGAGATAGAAAACCTATTTGAAAAAGTAATGATGGAAAACTTCCCTGATTTGATAAGAGAAAAAGTCACACAAATCCAAGAAACACAAAGAGTTCCAATGAAGAAGAACCTAAAGAGGCCCAGGTCAACACATATCATAATTAAAATGACAAAACTCCAAGACAAAGAGAGAATTTTAAAGGCAGCAAGGGAGAAAGAGGAAGTAACATATGAGGGAGCCCCAATAAAATTAGCAGCTGACTTCTCAATGGAAATGCTCCAAGCAAGAAGAGAATGGCAAGAAATACTCCAAGTAATGAGAACCAGAGGCCTGCAACTAAGGCTACTTTACCCAGCAAGGCTCTCAATCAAGATAGAAGGCAAAACAAAAAGAGCTCTCAAGACAAAAGAAGTCTAAAAAATACACCTCCACCAAACCAGCTCTGCAAGAGATGCTAAAGGGACTGCTCTAAGGAAAGGAAGGAAAAGAGAGAGACAGAGAAAAACACAGGTACAAAAATGACAAGGAATAAGTACCTATCAATAATAACCTTAAACACAAATGGATTAAATGCTCCAATCAAAAGACATAGAACAGCTGAATGGATAAGAAAGCATGACCCACACATATGCTGCCTACAAGAGACCCACCTCAGGTCACAAGACCACCACAGTTACAGACTAAACGTGAAAGGATGGAAACAAATTTTCCAAGGAAACAGACAGGAAAAAAAAGCCAACATAGCAATACTCATATCAGACAAAATAGACTTCAACAAAAGGGCCATAAAGAGAGACCCAGAAGGTCACTTCATAATACTGAAGGGAAGAATCCACCAGGGAGAGAAAAAATGTAAGTATATATTCACCCAACATAGAAACACCCAAATACATAAAGAAAATCTTGGAGGACATCAAGAAAGATATTGACAGCAACACAATTATAGTCGGGAATTTTAACACCCTGCTGTCAAAAACGGACAGATCTTCTAAACAAAATATCAACAAAGATATTGTGGCACTGAACAATGCCCTAGATGATATGGATTTAACTGATATATAGAGAGAGAGCCCTTCATCTGAAAGAAGCTAAATATATATTCTTTTCAAATGCACATGGAACATTTTCAAAGATAGACCACATCATAGGACAAAAAACAAGCCTCAACAAATTCAAGAAAATTGAAATCCAAGCATTTTCACCGACCACATGGGACTGAAACTAGAAACCAACCTCAAGGAAAAAAATGCAAAATACTCAAAATCATGGACATTGAATAGCATGTTATTAAACCATGAATAGACCAAGAATGAAATTAGGAAAGAAATCAAAGTTTCTGGAAACAAATGAAAATGAACTCACAACAACCCAGAACTTATGGGACACAGTGAAGGCAATCCTGAGACAGAAGTTCATAGCAATACAGGCCTACATAAAAAAGATAAAAACATTTCAAACAAACAACCTAACCCTATGCCTACAAGAACTCAAGGAACAACAACAAAGACAGCCCAGAGCAAGTGGAAGGAAGGAAATAACCAAGATCGGAACAGAATTAAATGACATAGAGACTAAAAGCACAATTCTAAGGATCAATAAGTCTAGGCGCTGGTTCTTTGAAAGAGAAATAAATTGACAAGCCCTTAAGCAGGCTCATCAAGAAAAGAAGAGAGAGGGCCCAAATACACACAATCAGAAATGAAAGAGGAAAGATTACAACTGACACCACAGAAACAGAAGGGACTGTCAGAAAGTACTATGAAGAACTGTATGCCAAGAAATTTGAAAACCTAGGTGAAATGGAAAAATTTCTATAAAAATATAATCTTCCAAAACTCAATGAAGAAGCAGAAAGCCTGAGCAGACCAGTAACAGCAGATGAAATTGAAACAGTAATCAAAAAACTCCCAACGCACAAAAGCCCTGGACCAGAGGGTTGCACAGGAGAATTCTACACACCATTTAAAAAAGAGTTAACCCCTATCCTTCACAGATTATTTCAAAAAATCCAAAATAATGGAAGACTCCCAAACTCTTTTTATGAAGCCAGCATCATCCTAATCCCAAAATCAGTAAAGACACAACAAAGAAAGAAAACTTCAGGCCAATATCACTGATGAATATAGATGCTAAAATCCTCAACAAAATATTGGCAAACCGCACCCAACAATACATTAAAAAGATCATACACCATGACCAAGTGGGATTCATCCCGGGGATGCGAGGATGGTACAATATTCTCAAATCAGTAAATGTAATACATCACATAAACAAAAGCAAAGACAAAAATAACATGGTCATATCACTAGATGCAGAAAAAGCATGTGATAATATACAGCACTCATTTATGATAAAAGCACTCAGCAAAGTGAGAACACAGGGAGTATTCTTCAACATAATAAAGGCCATATATGAGAGACCTAAAGCCAACATCATACTCAATGGGCAAAAACAAAAAGCGTTTCCACTAAGGTCAGGAACAAGGCAAGGTTGTCCACTTTCACCACTTCTATTCAATATAATATTGGAAGTTTTAGCCACAAAAATCAGACAAGAAAAGGAAATGAAAGGCATCCAAATTGAACAGCAAGAAACAAAACTGTCACTGTTTGCAGATGACATGATAGTGTACATGGAAAATCCTTTAGACTCCACCAAAAAACTGCTCGATCTAATAAAAGAATTTGGCAAAACAGCGGGATACAAAGTCAATATCCAGATATCAAAGGCATTTTTGTATACCAACAATGAAGCAGCAGAAGCAGAAAGCAAGAAAAAAATATCATTTGATATAGCAAAAAGAAAAATAAAATACCTAGGAATAAACCTAACCAAGGAGGTAAAAAAACTGTATGCAGAAAATTATACAACACTGAAGAAGGAAATCAAGGAAGAAACAAACAAATGGAAACATATACTGTGTTCATGGATTGGAAGAATTAACATCATCAAAATGTCCATACTACCCAAATTTACAGATTGAACGAAATACCTATTAAAGTACCAATGGCATATTCCACAGACATAGAACAGACACTTCAAAAATTTATATGGAACCATAAATAACCCTGAATAGCTGCTGCAATTTTGAGAAAGAAGAGCAAAGTAGGAGATATCACAATACCTGATACCAAACTGTACTACAAGGCCACTGTAATCAAAACAGCCTGGTACTGGCATAAAAACAGGCACATAGACCAATGGAACAAAACAGAGAGCCCAGAAATAAACTCAAGTCTCTACAGTCAATTAATATTCAACAAAGGAGGCAGTAACATAAAATGGAGTAAAAATAGCCTCTTCAACAAATGGTGTTGGGAGAACTGGACAGCTATGTGCAAAAAAAAGAAAAAAAGAATTTGAGCACCAACTTACACCAGACACAAAAATAAATTCAAGGTGGATAAAAGACTTAAATATAAGCCATGACACCATTAAAGTCCTAGAGGAGAACATAGGCAGGACAATCTCATATATTTCACACAGCAGCATTTTCACTGATATGTCCCCTAGAGCAAGGGACGTAAAGGAAAGAATAAACAAATGGGATCTCATAAAAATTAAAAGCTTCTGCACAGTTAAAGAAAACAGTATTAACATAAAAAGAGAACCAACCATATGGAGAAACATAGTTGCCAGTGATACCTCAGACAAGGGTTGAATCTTCAAAATATACAAAGAACTTACAGGACTTCACTCTTAGAAGACAAGCAACCCAATTAAAAACTGGGCAAAGGACTTGAACAGACACTTCTCCAAGGAGGACATACAGAGGATCCAGAGACATGAAAAGATGCTCAGCATCACTAGCTATCAGAGAGATGCAAATTAGAACCACAATGAGATACAACTTCATACCAGTCAGAATGGCCATCATAAACAAAGCAACAAAGGACAAGTGTTGGAGAGGTTACAGAGAAAAGGGATCCCTACTACACTGTTGGGTAGATTGCAGACTGGTACAACCACTATGGAAAACAGTATGGAAATTTTCTCAGAAAACTAAAAATGGATCTGCCCAGCAATTCCACTGCTAGGATTATATCCTAAGAACCCTGAAACACCAATCCAAAAGAACTTATGCACCCCAATGTTCGTAGCAGCACAATTTACAATAGCCAAGTGCTGGAAGCAACCTAAGTGCCCATCAGTAAATGAATGGAACCAAAAGTATGGTACATTTACACAACGAAATTCTATGCAGCAGAAAGAAAGGAGATCCCACCCTTTGCAACAGCATGGATGGAACTGGAAAGCATTATGCTGAGTGAAATAAGCCAGGCAGTGAAAAACAAATACCATATGATCTCACCTTTAACAGGAACCTACACAACAAAACAAACAAACAAGCAAAATATAACCAAAAACACTGAAATAGAGAAGAAACTGACACGGACCAGAGGGGAGAGGGGAGGATTTTTGAGGGAAAGGGGGAAGAAGGGTTTACAGGAACAAGTATAAAGGACACATGGACAAAAACTAAGGGGGGTTGGAAATGGGAGGGAGGTGGGGAGCATCAGTGGGGTGAACTGGGGTAGGAGTAAAAGACAGAAAACTGTACTTGAACAATTAAAATAAATAGAAAAAAAGAAATTCTAAGGAAGTAGGAGATTAGTAAATACAGACTTTTGAAGCTATATTAAATAAGACAATATAATACTGTATAGGTACACAGAGAGTACAGAATCTAGAAAGAATTTCACAAACATACTGAACTAGGATATATGAGAGAAGTAGCCTAGCAATAAACAAGAAAAAGGGGGATCATCCAACAGGTTGAACTGGAAAAACTGATTATTGTTTAGGGAAAAATCAATTAAAAATGGGTCCTTTATACTGTAGGCAAAAGACAATTCTGACTAAATTATTAATATAAATGACATAAGCAAGGTTTTACAAACTCTTTGAGCAAAACAGAGGTGCAACTATTTCTGTCTTTGGAGTAGAGAAAGATTTTTATTAAGATCAAACACTAACTATAAAAGATTAATTTGTCTAAATTAAAATTAAGAATTTCCATTCATCAAATGGTACCTTCATGAAAATGAAAAGACTCACAATGAATCAAGGTATGTGCCACACATTTAACACACTAGAGATTAATTTCAAGAACATAAAAACTTTTTAAAATCAATTTTTAAAATCCAGTATAAGATTTAAAAAACATACATAGAGATTTTGCACAGGAAAGTACACATTTGGCTCGTAATCATTTAAAGATATATTTGATCAGTAATATATACATGAAAATCAAAATGAAATTACTTTATACAAATCAACTGTCAACAAACTAAGAAGTCTGACAATTCCAAGTGTTAAGGAGGATGAGAACGAACCATATCTCTTAAATACTGTTGGTGAGAGTAAAACTAATGAAAATCACTTTGAAAATAAGTTCTTGGTATTTCATGAAAGTAACTTTTCACTCTCTAAACCTACACTTTTCATTCCTAGATATTTTTTCCACAAAAATGTTTGTACGTGTCTATCAAGAATCATGTGTGTACAAAAATATCAATTGCAGCATTATTCATTATATATAGCCCAAATCTGGAAATAATCAAAATATTCATGTACAAATAAATGTACAATGTTATGATATAAACACAGCAATATTTTAAATCACTAAAAATAAATGATCAGTTATGCCAAACAACATAGATGAATCTTAGTAACGTAATGAGCCAAAACTGCCAAGCCCCAAGGCAATATGTGTTTATAAATGACAATACTAAACAATGTACTATTTTCTCATAAATATATATGTGCTAAAACACATAATTTGATGATTTTTGATTAAAATTCATCAAAATAATAAGCAGTTTCATAGTCATGTCTGGTGAGAGTATCAGGTCACCAGATAAAGGAACATACAAGTGAATGTAAGACATTAGTAATGTTATAGTCCTTGGGTTAGCTGGTGGAACCAAGGGTGTTTACTGTAATAAACAAACAAATTAATTAAATGAATAAAATAGGTCTATGCATGTACCATAATATTGTATCATGATACAATTTTTTGATTAATGAAATTCTATGAACTTGATGGCTAAAAAATGCAATATAATAAAATATAAAGTTAAGAATTGTGTTAAGGTTGAAGTGTTAGTCAGCAAGACAAAATACGCTACGTTCAAAAATTACTGTTTCTGCAATCATAATGAACATTTCATCACACAATTATCAGCTTCTGTTAATTCCATTTCTGAGCTGAATTAATAAGTACTAAAATTTAAAGGAATACAGAATGGCAAAAACACACGAATTTATAGAAATAGGATTTTTTTTACAATATATATTTAGAGCTGACACTTACCTTAAAGATTACCTAAAAAGAAGCAAGCACCAATGAGTATTTGCTACATGCCAAGCTCTGAACTTGATGTGCATTATTAAATCATTAATCCTCAAAAACTATAACAAAGATACCATTAACATCAACATTTTATTTGTGAAGAAACTTTGGCTAAAAGGGTTAAAGAAATCTGTTCAAGTTCACAAAGCTCACAGAGTTGTAATTTAATCCCAAGTTTATTTCAATCTTGAACCTGAGTATTTATATATACACTTGTAGTACCTCCCTTAATAGCACAGTATATAGATAGAAAGCTCAACTGAACCATCAAAATCACACATCAAGGTAGTGGCAGGACCAGGACTTCAAAGGTATTAAGTACCATATACCAGGTACTATAAAAAGCACTTTATGAGACTTCCTATTCAGTACTCTTCCCATTCCATTACCTCATCCAGTTAAAAGGTCTCAAAATGGGCATGACCAATTTATTTTCTCTTCATTAGTGGAAATCAGCAAACTGTTTCATCAGAACAACTACACCAGACATACCCTGTATTTCTACATTCATTTCTCTATGAATCTACATTGTGTATATTCATGTATCCACATTCATGTATACAAAGAGTATAAAAATAGCACAACATAAAACTATCTGCCACAATTTATACTCTAATACTTAGAAAATTATATGCTTTAGTCAATTGTAGGAGAGGATTTAATATGATATTGCAATGGGCAATGTTTCTAGAAAACGTCTCTCACCTGCTCCGAGTGGTCTGAGTCACTTTCTTGAGGTAAAGGACATGGTGATCTTTGTAATTCCTGAAGCTTTTCTTTTAATTTAGCATTTTCTTGCTCTTTTTGAGAGAGCTGATCCTGAAGACTAACAACACTTTGCCGGAGCATAGCTTCACTTGATTTTGTGGTTTCAAAACAAATATGTAACTCATTGTAAAGCTGTTTCAAAAAATACATTCAAATCTATTAATAACCAAATAAAATAGTTATGTCTGTGTATATATCCAATATATACACACATGTATATATATATATATATCAGGATTATAAATGACATAGTCCTTGCCTCAAGTTATTTTAATAGACTAGGAGGGAAAACAATATATAAACACATGGAAAACTAAACAATATCAATTATCAATACAAAATCACAATTGATACTTTAAAAAACAGTATGTATTATTGGCCAGCACAATATAGGAAAACGTGCTGTATTAACCTTAGAGGGCTCCTTAAAAAAAAGGACTTCAACTGAGTCATGGTGGTATTATAGAAACCGAATAAAAATAAAAAGTCATTCTAAAAGTGGCAGAAATGTGAAAAAATATTGTACAATGATAGGAAAGGACAAAAGGGAGCATAAAATATATCAGCCTGATTGGACTTAGTATGTGTGTACTTTGAAAGAGTCAAAAAAAACAAGAGTCTTTCACTGACAGCTTATTAGGTTTGTTCTTGACTGATATATATATATATATATATATATATATATATATATATATGTTATATATATATGTAAAATCAGTTCTTAACCAATTATCCCATTTAGGATAAATAAGCATATACTGCTTAAGGAGGGGAAGAGGGGCAGAAGGAATAATAAGAGACAAAATCAGGCAATATGACTATGAATGGAACATAAAGACACCTGAGTGCCAGGTTAAAGAGGATGGACTTGTTCCTATAAACAACAGGGAATCATTCAAGACCTTGAACAGAGTGTGATAAAATAGAAGTAATGTTCTAAAGGCACCAGAGATTACTAATTTTTTTAGCTCAAAGCAACATGCATTAAACAAATTTAAAACTAGAGTTTATTAAAACTGTGAGATAGCATATGGTACATAAGTGGTATCATACAGAGAATCAAATATGGTTAACAATGGTATGCCTCCAATACTCATAAACGTGTTTCTGATGAAAATCTTAACTTTTGATTGTGATTTAATGAGGCATAATTCATTTTGTGTTAACTGATTTACATAAAGAATCCATACGTATATTTGCTGATGAGACAAGAAAAGTGATCCAAGAGCTAAGATTCATGTTGCTGAAATATGTGTTAAGATTATATGCATGAAATCCCTATATATAAGGCTAATGATAAGATTTTATAACAAAAGTAAAATCCCAAATGAGAGAATGTCAAAATTATGTAGTTAATTTAGTAAGTTCTTAGCTGGAGAGAATCTTCTATTACTGGACCTTGCTTTACGGGAAGAAACCTAACTCCACCAAAGATGGCAGTGTTCTTTTCTGTATGTATGCTATACTTTAATTTCTAAAAGTTTAAATTTTAAAAAAGGGTTGTGAAATCTCTTTCCATAATACTTTTTCTCCAACATATACTTTATCATAAAGTATATGATAAAGACTCTCCAAACCATTCCTCTGACATATAATTACTTCAGTACACTTTTTAACTTTCTATAAGGGATTACACCTCTATATTATTGTAGAAACTTTAAATAATCCATTTCTCTTTACAGCCAAAGTCTAAGAAATATTAATAAAGCTCCATATATGGCTTATACAGAATTTCAGGACATAAAGTTGTACTTTCCTTTCCAATTACCTTTATACCAGGGAGTATGTCCAATGTCCTTTCCACAGCTGATACCGTCAGATAATCGAGGAGGGAAGAGAGAGTAGGAACCTGACAGCTTTGAGGAACAATGAAGGAATCAGAGCAGGCCCTATGGTGACCTACCTATGCTATGTTGCTTTCATGATTGAGTTCAGGGCAAAAAAGAAAAAAGCAAAATCCTGAGACAGAGCAAAGCTGGTTAGAAAGATTAGTTTAAAGGTTTTTGAACCACTTTTTCTTATTTGTATGCTTATTAGGACTAACCAGTTTTACCCAATCGGCACAAATTAATCTCTTTAGGGGAAAAAGACAGAAAATACTATTACTAAAGAATTTACATATTTCCAAGCCCTGGCTGGTGTAGCTCAGTTGATTGAGCGCGGGTCTGCGAACCACAAGATCGCGGTTCGACTCCCAGTCAGGGCACACACCTGGGTTGCAGGCCAGTTCCCAGCAGGAGACTCATGAGAGGCAACCATACATTGATATTTCTCTCCTTCTCTCCTTCCCTTCCCCTCTAAAGTTAAATAAATAAAATCTAAAAAAAAAAAAGAATTTACATATTTCCAATTATACATCAGTAAAAAAATTTTAAAATAATGAACAGATTTTGAATATTTGAGAATCTCATGAATATTGGTAAGTGTCAAAAAACTCCTGATTTCCCTCCCACTGCCCAAGGTGCAAGCACGCCAATGGTGTGTGGTTAGGATTGAGAATCAATTTACTGCCATTAGTGCCAAGTATGTTGTGCACTTTTCTCTTCGGTGTCATGTCTTAGGATCTTCCTTCGGATATAAGGCCCTGTGTCTATTCACTTATGGAAGAAGGCTCTACCTTTCTTCCCATAAATTACTTTATTGTTGTTCAATTACAATTGTCTGCATTTTCTCCTCACCATTCCCCCCTTACCCTAGCCAATCACTAGCCATCAAAGAGATGCAAATTAAAACCACAGTGAGATACCACTTTACACCAGTCAGAATGGCCATCATAGACAAAGCAACAAGTAAGTGTCGGAGAGGATGTGGAGAAAAGGCAACCGTAGTGCACTTTTGCTGGGAATGCAGACTGGGGCAGCCACTGTGGAAAGCAGTATGGAATTTACTTAGAAAACTAAAAATGGAGCTACCTTTTGACTCAAAAGGCTCTATCTTTAGTATCTCTTCTTTTGTCTCTTCTCTCCCTTCTGCTTTGTTTCAATAAAAATGAAGACTAACAGCAATCTCCTTGTGTTCTTTACTTTGCTCACTCTGCCACACACTTTATGCGATTGTACTCCTTCTTATTCAGAAGTTGCTCTGACCTGATCTGCTGTGACTGGGTGGGCAACTCTAGACACTGAGGCAAAATTTCTCTGAAAAATATCCATGGTTCCAAGCAACGGGTAAAAAAGAACTGAGAAAGCCTGAAACAGATGATCTAGACTAGCCCTGCTCCAGGAATTGGAACAAAGTCTATCCTATCCCTTTTTCATATTCCAATGTACACATACTACTTGCATATTTTTTTGATAGCTGGTTGGGCTTCACTTATAATAAGACTACTTAGTTGTGAACTTGAGTAAAGGACACAAAGACAGCCTTTAGCCATTTTTAATTCTAGGCCAAGCCTACCAGTACATTTGGCTAAAAATGCCTTCAACGAGGGTAAGATTATTTTTATTTCTAAGTACTCTGTGGTGATAGAGCCTTAGGATAATAGAATATTTCTCCAGAAGATCTTGCAAGGATGTAAAGGTTTAGAGTGTTCCAGTTCCCTAGTTAAATACCATCTTATTTTCATCTCATTAATAATAGTAGAGTAAGTAAAAAAAAAGTTCTCAATTGAGTAAATTAGGTAATATAACTAATTCATTTCATCTGCACTGGTTTAGGCATCTTGACTAACTTTTTCCCTATTAGCAATCACAATTGTTTATAGGAGTTTTCAGAAAGGCTATTTTTTCTACAATTTCTTTGTCAGAAAAAAATGAAGTGGATCATAGTCTTTCGCTAGATTCTGGCCTATGCAAACACTTAACCATATAGTCCCCTATATACTTTAAAAGTATCATCCTTATAATTCATGAGTAACTTATTATGCTTACTCTTCTTCATGCTATCTTTTGTTGAAAAGAGGTTAAAAGGATCTCCAAGAAACAGAAAGCACATTAATTCCAGAAATAGGACCCCAAACTCCACGTCCTTCCATTTTCAGGGGCTGAGACTGCAGATCTCTTTCAGCCACATTTTCATTAGTGTGGTGGAACAAGGTGGTATTTTATTTACCATAAAAATGAAAACATATGCTCTGAGACCCAATGACTAATTTGTTTAAAGAATGTATTTTCCATAAATAGTGTGCAAGCATACTATTTGCTACTCTGATTGACACAATAAATCCTTCAGGTGAAAAGTAGACCTGTTCATAGTAGAAAAATAAGAAGGAAAAATCCAGATTTCACACAGTTTAAATTAAAAGTATGTATCACCTAACTCCTTATTTTTCTGTATTGATATTAGCTCATGTCATGTGATCATCATTAAATAGAATAAACATGTTAGGTGGCCTGGAAATTATAAATACTTATACAATGCCCATCTTTATTTAAATCATACCCATGTATATAAATGATGTGCAAAGGTAGAAAAATGATTAGAACTTAAATAAATGGCTACATATTCAGAGAGAAAACACACTAGCTTAATTTGATTTCACTTGGGTGTTTTTCTTCCAGGGAAACCCTGAACATTATTTTTTAGGTACTTTCACTTATAAAACTCATGATTTATTATGGAGATCTTTGGAAAAATATTATACACTTCTATCCTGTGCTCAAAATTCCTTTTAGTTTTCTCTCTTCACCTTTGTCTCCCTTCCTCATACCTCTCATCCTACCTTTGTGGGCAACTGTTTTTTTAATCTCTTCAGATAATAAAATAGATGCTAATGATATAAATGAACTTAATAAACTGGAGAAAGAAGGAGAAATGGGAGAGAAGCACAAACAATAAAGTGAAGACAAGAGAATTGAGAGAGAGGAGACAGAAACTACATTCATTATAAACAATAAATTAAGAATACCTAACTCTTAAAGAAATAAGCTTTGCAAGAATTGGAGGTAAACTACGAATATAATATTTTAGTTACCTGAGTCTTACAGCTAGTCCACAATTATTATTTAGAAAAAATAAAAGTAATGTATGTGAAAATGTATTTAAAGATCTTAATTTTTAAGTAAATAACTTACTGAATGAGCTATTAAATTATTCAATTTTATTGGGACAATTTTAGAAAAATACATGTATAACAGGAAGAAAGAGAAGTATTAAGTAAAATGCTCTAGAAATAAAATGAATAATTTAATATAAATGAACACTGGAAGTCTGAACAGTAGCATACTGTTTATTTATTTACAGATCACACTGTAAATAAAGTAGTGTGATCATTTCCAAATTCAAAAATCCTGAACTCTAAAACTAAAACGTTTCTTAGGAAAATAAAAGCAAGTCTAATGAAAAATCTTCAGGTCAAAAAGTTAAAAACTGCAACGTTACAGGGAAAAATAGCAAATCTGTACAATCAGTGGCTGAAGAACAATGATTGGAACTGTTTTCATAGAGAATGGTAACAAGGCTATATTTAAATATAAATCACCATGGGTATGGGGACATTAAGCAAAAACTAAGAAAGAAATGTTTGAGCTAAATGTACAAGTAAAAAAGAGAAAAAATTAAAGTTTCTAATAAGGTACAATTTTTCAAGTCATTTTAGCAATAGAGACTGGTTTAAAAACAAAAGCATAATGGTCGGAATTGCTTCTTCTTTTTTCTGATGCGTAGTATT
The DNA here is from genome assembly GCF_014824575.4 of Sturnira hondurensis. Lineage (NCBI taxonomy): Eukaryota > Metazoa > Chordata > Mammalia > Chiroptera > Phyllostomidae > Sturnira > Sturnira hondurensis. The sequence continues at coordinate 3,779,284 of NW_028086190.1, forward strand.
CCATTGTGTTATGTCCCACAGTTTTTTAAGCCATCTATCTATTGATGGGCACTTAAGCTACCCTTTGCCACAGCATGGATGGAGTTGTAGACTACTATGCTAAGTGAAACAAACCAGCCAGTGAAAAACAAATACCATATGATCTCACTTATAAGAAGAATCTAATGAACAAAATACACTAAAGAGCAAAACAGAACCAGAGACACTGAACAGCCAGACAGCTGCCAGAGGGGATGGGGGGGAAGGAATGGTGGAAAGAAGGGGAAGGGATTAGTCAAAGAACATGTTATCAATGACCCATGGACATGGTGTGGGGGTTGACTGTGGGGAGGTGCTGGGCAGAGGAGGGCAAAGGGGGGAAAATTGGGACAACTGTAATAAAATAAATAAGAATAAAACAATAGAAAGCAAAGTTTAAAAAAAAGAATTTTAAAGACTGTGTAAACCATCATATTTAATCAAACAATCATGCTCTTTCCAAGATTTGTTGACTGAAGACAATGACAAAACCCTTCTTTTCCTTGAAATTGACTTCATTAGAGAGGCTATGGAAGCATATGTAGAACTTTGTAAAATAAAAAGAGTGTAAAAGAAAAAAAGAAACGAAAGCATAATGGACAATCCTACTTTAAAAATAAGGTGGAGCTGGCTCTGTTGAAGTTGAGAGGATAGGCCCTACCCTTCTACTTGTTATCATTCATGTCCTGAGGGAAACCTGAAGGGAACACATAATATAGATGGAAAAGCATGGTTCCAAAGCATCATTTAAAAGTATGCTGTTAGGAGACTTCTGCCAAGATGGAGGCATAGGTGGAAACACTGTGCCTTCTCCCACAACCAAGTTTGAATACAACAAAGGTTTGGAGAACAAAGACACAGCCAAAGAACAGAAAATTGAATTATACGGAAGTCCGACAACAATGAACCATTCAACCGGGACTGGTAAGGGGCAGAGCCAGCAGCGGAGCAGGGTCAGGCAGGAAAGATCCCCCGGCCCAGGCACGGACCCAGTCGGAGTGCTGGACACACTGACCGCGGTCGCACATTCACGCACAGTGAGACGGACCACGCAGCCCCCAGCGGGCAAACCCAGTGGAGGAGAAGGGGGGAGAAGGTACAGAAAATAGCATAGACAGTAGGTAGAAAATAGATAGGGGGGAGGGCAAGAATAGTAGGGGAAAGATAGAATCTAAAGAACTTGAGACACATGGTTATAAACTAAGGGGGGGGGAGAATGATGGGGGAGGGGGTGTGCAGGGTGGAGGGGAATGAAGGGGGGGAATAGAACAACTGTAATGGTATAATCAATAAAATATATATATTTAAAATTTTTTAAAAATAAAATAAAAGTATGCTGTTAGGCTCCAGACCGGTACCCAAGGTTGCAGGTTTGATCCTCGGTCAGGGCACAGACAAGAATCAACCAATAAATGCATAAATAAGTGGAAAAAACAAACTGATGTCTTTCTTTCTCCCTTCTTCTCTCTCTCTCAAATCAATCAATCAATAGAGTATGTGTTAAAATTTACTTAATGGCTATTTATTTCATATTAATTATAGATATTGAATTTTCATGATGCTTTTTTTAGGTAAAAAATCTCAAAATAATATAAATTGCTCTATTATCCTCTCTAAGACTTTGGTTGCCTCAACTATTCTAAGGGAATAACATCAATTTCACAGGATTGACCTACGTAGGAACTAAAACAAAAACATAAAGGTGTTTATTTTAATTATTAGCTATAATTATTGCTTCTGAGTCATTCAGCATACCTAAATACCTGGGTAAGCCTTCTTGAGGAAATCCTTAAACAACTGTAAAGTAAAATGAATACTCAAAGAAAACACAAAATAAAGAGAAAAAATGCCTGGAAAATACTGATTCTAAAGACCTCACCATTGATCCCAAATACTGATCCTAAAAACCCATTTGTGCTTGTGCAGATTTGTCAAGAAAATAATGCACAAAGCCCATAAGGAAAGACCACGTTAGGTTATAAACTAGAATCACACTTGATGAATAATTTCTCACACACAATCCCCTTCTCCAAATCCGTTTTGGTTTGGGGGCTACAGTCCTAATACGTTTTATAGTAGATATCAAAACTCAAATTTATAAAATAATATCCTACAGAATAAATTCACATCTATATTTTAAATGTTCGGCTTTAACAACCATAAAGAAAACTCACAAAATATTAAATATTACCAAATCAAATCACATTTCATTTTTAATTTTGAAGGAACATATAACAAATGGTGAAATCTGGAAATATAATTGAATTCTACATATTTTATAAGTTCATACATGTAAATTTACATTTTTATGACAGAATAAAAGCATACTTTTTGATATGATATACTTTCTGCTGTATGAACATCTTCCTGATTTCTCAGTACTTTCTGCGTGTCCATGTTCAGAAGCTGCAGCTGCTGGATAAGCTCTGCTTGCTGTGCTGTATGTGCACTATTCTGTTTGTAAAGGTTCTGCAGTTCCTGCAACTCCTTTCTGTGCAAAACAAGCAATAAATAGAGAGAAGCATGCATAAAGATCATCTCTGTTAAATAATTATGTTCACCTAAGGTTATAGATTAGCTTCCATTTTTTCATCTATTATTTTTTACTGCAGGCAAAAATACTAATAAAAGAAATAACATATAATGTATTTAATATTTATCACATACAACTAGGATGTATTGATAGAACTACTATGACTTTCAAAGCCAAATACTTATCAATTTTCCTTTATAGCTTAACAGTAATAAAAACACTGAATATATGGACATAGTACCACCTTCTTACTGAAATGAACTTACACTTCAGTTTCAAGAATTGATAAGTACTGATGCCAATGACAGTTATGAGAGAGTTCTGAATACAGGATAAGTCAACCTTTCATTGTATATTATATATAACTTTAAATTTATTAAAAAGAATTCCAATGGCAAATAAATGAAGTTTTCAAATGAAAGTTCCTTCAAGCACCATCTGTTTGCAACCCCAAGGCCTGGGCTGAAATTCCTGTGACTCCTCTAATCTAGGTTTAGTGAAATGACAAGGCAAAAAAGTAAGAAGGAAGGAGAGCAACATGGAGCAAATCCTGTCCTTCCAACACACCAAGGGTGAAATTGGCAAGTAGGAGATCAAATAAAGAGGTGATGGTAGTAATGACACTAAAGGTCCAGGAAAACCACACCTCAGTGAATGAGATGTCTAGATTCCTATAGTAGTGAATCCTATGTGATACAGGTCATATTTTTTTTTAAAGCTGCATATTCAATTTGAAGAGAAAATATATATAAATATATATTTTACAAGAAAACACTTTATGGTATATATTTTGGAGACTATTTTTTATGTTATTTTATTTAAATAATTTATTTATTTATCTTTAGAGGGGAAGGGAAGGAGAGAGGAAGAGAAACATCAATGTATGGTTGCTTCTCCTGCATCCCCTGCTGGGAACTGGCCCCTGCCTGGAACTAGCCTGCAACCCAGGCACGTGCCCTGACTGGGAATTGAACCGTGATCTTCTGGTTTGCAGGCCCGTGCTCAATCCACTGAGCTACGCCAGCCAGGTGGAGACTATTTTTTAATGGAAACTTTTCTTTAAATGGTGATTCATTCATGTAAGATGAATCTTAAAAGAAAGAAGGAACAAAAGAAATATGCAGTTGTTAAGGATGGATAAATATATGGGAGAAATGAGCTTTGCTTTTTAGAGGGTTGGTATATTAATGTCCTCCTAACACAACAACCCCTATGCCCATAGAAAACATGTACATAGACCATCTGCCCTAGTCATTTCAGGCTGCTATAACAAAATATCAGAGGCTGTAATTTACAAGCAACATAAATTTATTTCACATAGATCTGTAGTCTAGAAATTAGAGGGTCAAGTGTGGTCCCTCTTCAGGGTCATAAACTTCTTGTATCTTCATATGGAGGAAAGCACTTGGCAGGCAGCCCACGGAGGACTCTTAGGAACATTAATCCCACTTATGAGGACTCCACCCTATGACCTAACCACTGCCCAAAGGCCCCACCTCTTGATGCCACCACATTAAGCACTACGATTTCAACATACGACCTTCAGGGGGACACAAACATTCAGACTAAATTACCATCTGTAACTATTCAAAAAACTGAAACTTGCAGAAAATAATAGCTTGAAAACTGAGGAAAGAAGAGGGAAGGGAATAATGGCACAATGCCTCTAGGGAATGTACAATAACACTCACAAAAGGAGGGAAGAGGTAACCCACAGTAATAATGCTTGCTAAGTAGTGCTATTCTTCAAAAATAACATTGGCAAAAATTATCAAAGGGGATAGGCAATGAATGTAGGACAAAATTCTGCCAGAATATATAGTCAAGATATGTGTTAGCCAGGAGAGCTAAGTAAATGTTATATTAGAAAGGGGGCACAGTGGAGATAAAAACAATCTTTTTGACATACGTGCTGGTATTCGTGAAAATATGGATGGGTCTTGAGACTCTATTGCTAGGCAAAATAAGTCAGATGGAAAGAGTCTCCACTATACAATTTCACTCATGTGGAGTATAAAACTGAAATCAACAAATAAACAAGACAAACAAAAACTTACACATAGAGACAACAGTATCCTGGTTACTGCAGGAAAAGAGAGATGACAGGAGATAGAAAAGGTTAAAGGGGAGTGAAATATATGGTGACAAAAGAAGGCTTGATGTTGGGTGGTGAACAATGCAACATAAAGCTAATGTTGAAACCTATATAATTTTATTCATCAATGTCACCCCAACAAAAATAATAAAATTTTTAAAAAAGCATTTGTATAATATCTTACCCAAGGAAAAAAAACCCATACTTTTCAATACAATATAAAACACAGAAAATTTATATCTCCTCCAGTGCAAGGAAACATTTGTTATTTCTTAAAGAGAGGATCAGAATCAGTAGCTGGCTTGCATTTAGGGTCATGTAGAACAAAATATATGTATCTTTCATGAGAAGAAACACAATAGTATCAAGATGTACATGATGTAAGGCACTAGAACATTAAAAATCACCTAAGAAAAGAGCATATTCTTGACATCTCATGCTATCTTCTGGACATACATAGTCTAAGTGTAATGGAAGCATAATCTTATACTATGTAGATATATTTTTTAATCTGTGTCTCCCCACACCATTCTCTGAAAAGTAGATGTGCTAGGATGTATACCAATATCGCAAATATAAAACTCAGAACATGATCAGTATCAAAATAAATAACAAGGCTTACAAAATTCACACATCTGGACTGAATTTGCCTACATTTTGCCTCATTTGAAACAAGTAAAGAAAAACTAGCGGGGCTCTTTTTTAAAGGGAAGTACTTAGAATTAATAAAAAATCAATTTTATTGTACATACTCAAAGGAAATGAGTATCTCTGAGTAGGAGTTACTTAAGGAATTAGGTTTAGAACAAGTATGGGAAAAAAACACTGCACCTCTCTGAATTACTCAGAGAAACCCAAGATGTGAAGACAATCTCAATAAAATCTCTGTGAAGTCAGAAACATTTTTATTCACTGCTATAAACAGAGTACCTAAAATAATTCCATTCCCTTACTACATATTTGCTTTTGTATTAGACACATCTCATGTGACTTTTCAGATTCAGCTTCACTTGCCTTTTAGGTTCATGGTCTTTAGCTATACCTCAGCCTATTAACCATTTCATCCTATGAAATTCATACAGTTTATGAATGAACTATACTTTATACAGTTTATAAAGTATAAAGTTATACTTTATAACCAAAGTATAACTTTGGTTATATTTTGCTTGCTTATTTGTTTTGTTGATGAGGTTCCACTTATAGGTGAGATCATATGGTATTTGTCTTTCACTGCTTGGTTTATTTCACTTAGCATAATGCTCTCCAGATCCATCCATGCTATTGTGAAGGGTAGGAGCTCCTTCCTTCTTTCTGCTGTGTAGTATTCCATTGTGTAAATGTATCACAGTTTTTTTCATCCACTCATTTACTGATGATGTGGCACTTAGCTCTCTTTAGAGTCAACTTTGATAAATAAGACAGAGGGTTTCAGACAGCTTCTCTAAGTTATTCTAAAGTTTAAAAAATCTTCATTACTTATACAAACAAAGATTTATTGCCAGATCACATTACGCATGGATTTACTCTAAGACCCAAAATAAAGCAATGAACTATATTAAGAAGAAGCCACTCTACTGGCATTATTAAGATAAAGCCATTGTAGAGGGCAAAAAGCAAAGGCAAATCAAAGTGATGATTCTTAAAACATCTGCTAGGATGTGGCATATGTCACTTTCACTTTTGTTCCACAGGCCAAAATAAGTCACATGGCTAAATCTTATGCCAATGTGGGAGAAAGTGTACTCTAGTAAAAGGGAAGGCCCTGGTAAAAGTGGGCCTTTGAGATGAATTAAAGTATAGGAATGAATACATCAGGAGTAAAAAGTATAGTCATGAGCACTTTAACAATATATAAAACCAGGTTTAAACATCTTTGAACACTGTGATTATACAAGAGGAGATAAATTTTATAAATCTTGAGACACAAAATGTTTGAATGTATATCCTCATTTCCAAAGTATATACAGCAAGGTATCAAAACCAACTAAAGGTAAAATGCAGTTTTTAAAAAACAGCATAATGATATCAAACACCAGTTTCTCATTTCTTTCTTAGTTTTCTTTATAGAGATAAAAGGTAGTGATTTTCATAGAGAAGAAATAGCTGAGATTTAATAATTCTCTCAATTTCACATCAGTGTCATTCCTCCATTATATCACAAAACTGAAGTTACTACTATTGAAAGAACATGTTCAACCCAGTCCCTTTAATCTGAAAACTTCTATCTAATCTTCAACCTCTAAATATGGATTTAAAAAATCTACATTGATTCTCACAATATTTTAAGGGTATTATTTTTAGTGTGATTTTTTCCTCTACCTTTTTTGTACTTTTCTGTACTCTATGTATTTTTTTATAATTCACATGTATCATTATATTAAAATTAGGTATTCATTTTGTTTATCATATAAATGTAAACAAAAATAAAGAATCACAGTACTAATTTCAGAGGAATTAGACCTCAAGACAAAGATTTACACAGAAAAATAAAAAGCATAATCACAGTAAAAATGAAGGAACTATGAACACTTTACCCAATAAATCATAACACATCAAAACATGTAGAGCAAAAACTATAAGCAGTAAGAGAAAAATCAATCGGAAACCATATAGGAAAGAAAGATACCATTTAAAATAGTAACAAAAAACATGAACTTGCTAGGAGTAAATTTTAACAAGAAATGTCAAAAACCGGTATGAGATAGAACATAAAACATTCTGCAAGGACATGAAGGTATTGAAACAAATGGAATGGCACCATACTCTAAGACATGAAGACTGATATCATAATGATATCAATCCTCTTTAGGTTTACTTATAAATTTGATGCTCTAATACATAGGTGGCAAACACAAGGCCCATGGGCTGAACCCAGCCCTCCACCTTGTTTTATCCAGCCCAGCACCTCGTTTCTACTCAGCAGGAGCACCAACCTCTTGCTTAACTGTTAAGGAACAGTTACATTCATTCACTCCTAAAATTACATTTGGCCCTTTGAAGGCAACCGTGAGGCTGATGTGGTCCCCAGTGAAAATGAGTTTGACACCACTGCAATGAGATCCTAAACAAAAAGTAAGCAAGTTTACTTCTAAGTTTACACAGAAAAACTAATAAGCATTAAATGTCCAGGAAAGCACTAAAAAAGCAATAGTGGAGAATGTGCCATTTATTTTCTTACTCAATCATCTCTAACCTACTCTCTTGTACTCCAGCCTACTCTCTAGCCTAAAAGGTCAACCTCTACATTAAAGTGGCTCCTTGTCTTTTAGGTTTGACTGACTTTGATCAGTTTGAAGTGCTAGACTGTGGTAAGAGGGTAAAGGAGAAAGAGGTCAAAGTATTTCTTTCCCTAGCTCCCACTCAGCTGAACCACAGATGGCAGAACCTCTGTTTCTCTAAGGATAATTGTCCTATAAGTCTCCTCACCCCTTTCCAGTCTAGGGGTAGTAATGGTTTCCTGTTAATTAATGATAATGTGAACCTCAATATCTTTTGAAGTGAACTGACATCTTTATCATATTGAGTCTTCCAAACCATAAACTTTATATCCCTGCATACATTAAACATTTTATTTCTCTCAATAATGTTTTATAGTTCTCTGTATAAAAAGTAAAACACATTTTTAATTATGCTTTTCATATTTTTAGTCATATTGTAAATTACATTATTTTAAAGTCCATTCCAAAAATGCACTTGAATTTTATACATGGACTTTTATCTACCAAATGTGCTAAGCCCACTTAGTAATTTAAACTATGTTTTTAATATTCTATAGCTTAAAGATAATTGTACCATGAGTGAATAAGCTAACCAGTCTATCATATATAAAGTTTATACTTTCCCTCACCCCTCTGAAATGGAGATTTAAAATGTGACAAAGTGAATTTTTGCTTGGGTAACATAATCATATATATACATTAACTATTATCCATGAAAAATTCCTGCCCCAATATATCTTGCAATATGCTACATGTATGTACATATGTAAATATATAATGTACATGTATAATATTATATATAACATGCATTATAATTCTATGTATCAGATATAAATCCATTATATAATACTATATATAGTGGTAGCTCAGAAGATAAAACTTTGCTTTGAGAGGTATAAGATAAACTTTGCACGTGTACATACATGTATACATGTTATATACATGGTGTGTATGTTTGTGCATGTATAAATATTTAAATATTTATTATTTATCCTAAAGCTTGCAGCCCACAATGGCTGTGAATGTAGTCCAACACAAAATTGTAAATTTACTTAAAACATTATGAGTTTTTTTGTGTGATTATGTGTCACAATGTATTTAATGTGTGGCCCAAGATGACTCTTCTTCCAGTGTTGTCCAGAGATGCCAAGAGGTTGGCTGCCCTTGCTAGTGAATCCTGTGAAATCCCTGGTTCTCCCCAGTCGACTATTCTCAGTTTGATGTATATAATTCCAGGCAGTTACAATGCACATACATATGTATCCACTCCACGGAAGACATATTTTTGTCATTTGGGTGTATTAATAGTAAACATAGATGTTGCCATTATGAACTAATAACATTTCTATAATAAATTAAAAACTGAATATACTTGCCTGACCAGGGTAATATCCATGTCCTTCTGGATAAGTTCAGTCTGTTTATTAGTCAACTGTAATGACAGAGCATTATATTTGCTCTGTGAAACTTCAATTTCTTTCCTTGCTTCAGTTAAATTGTCTTCAAAGGCCTGAAATTGGAACACATGAAAATCTAATATATAGACAGAAAACTGTACTTGAAAAATTTTATAAATTAAAATAAATAAATACAAATAAATAAACATCAAAGACATAAAATAAAATATGTTGTATTTAACTACTTAGTCTAAAAATAACAGTAAAATAAGTAGTATCTTAAATTTATATTTTCGTTTTCACTTTATTAAAAACATTTTCAGTATAAGCAACAACTTTATAGCAGTCACAGATACTTTTTTCAGAAACTGGAAAAGTATCATGGCTTCCTTGTCTGAAAGTTAAATATTTTAAGCAAATAAACCTGAAATTCTATGTAGAAATTTACTTACTAAATTAAAATAAAGAAATTACAATTCAATAAAAAAGTTAATTCCATGAACGAAAAATGAGCTTATTTACTTAACCAGAACAAATGGTAGCTATTTGATTTTTTACTCTATTTTAAATATAGTCACAGAAGATATCAAAATAATTTCACAATGTTTGAGATTCGTATCATGCTGAGTTCTCCCAACTGTAGTGAAATTTCACTTATAGTTCTTTAAAGTTGGCCTTTTCCTCCTGATAATTCTCAAAATACGTTTCTATTTAAAATCTGATGTTAGTTTTTCAGAAATGTTTTCTCAAGAATATATTATAAAATTATTTTTTTCATAAAGCATTAAGTAAATTTTATATCTAAAAATAGAGTATGCCCATATAAACACTATACAATCATTATTTCCCAAAGTGAGCACCGGGCTTTATGTCAAGCAGTACAAATGTACCCTAGCCAAGCTCTCAAACCTTATACATTCACAGTGTAGTAGCAAAAGTAATCTTTTAAAAATAAAAATATCGGCATTCAACCAAGATAGCACTGTGAGTACTTCTTAAATTTTCATTTATTACAAAGAGAAGAATGACAGATAAATATACAGGTATCCCCAGCTTTTCAGAAGTTCACATTACGCCAATTCACTTTTACAAAAGACCTACATTTGTACCTCTTTCCACTAACTAAAAAAATCCAAAGCCAATTTTCACTTCTATGAAAAACACTGTAACATACTAACGTAGGTCTCTCAGTGAAGTGGCACAATGCAAACTTCCTAAAAGTGGGGACTACTCTTCACTTACATCAGTCCAGCTTATGAAAGGTTTCACAGGAACACTACTTTCAGAGAAAGATGGGGAAGAAAGAGGGAGAAGAAGGAGAACAAGAAGAACAAGAAGAGGAAGAAAGCAAGGGATAAAGAGAGCAAGAGATAAGAGGAGCAAGGGAAGGAAAAGAGGGACAAAAGGAAGGAAGGAAGGCACAAAATAACAAGTTTTGGTTGAGATACAGAAACATTGGAACCCTCGTGCAATGTTGGTGGGATTATAAAGTGGTATAGCCTCTACAAAAAGCAGGAAAGAGTATAGGGGATCCCTCAAAACTTTAAAAATAGAACCACCGTATACTCCACCAATCCCACTACTGCGTATACATTCAAAAGAGTGCAAAGCAAGCTTTTCAAGAGATATTTGCATACTTATATTCAGAGCAGCAATATTCACAGTAGCATAAAGGTAGAATATCAATCCAAATGTCACATGAACAAACAAAATGTGGTATATACATACAATGAAACTGTGCAGCCTTAAAAAGAAAGAAAACCCCACTGTATGCTACAACATGTATAAACCTTGAGGGTATTATGATAAATAAAATAAACTGATCACAAAAGGATAATTACTACATGGTTCCACTTAGATATTTAAAGTAGTCAAATTAATAGATACACAAAGCAGAATAATAACTACCAAGGTCTAGTGTGAGAGAACTATAACGAGAGAGTAATGAATGGTCATAGAATTACCGTTCTTCAAGTCAAAGTAGTTTTAGAGATCTTTCATAGTGAGGTAAATATACATAATACTATTGAACTGTTTTTTACACTTAAAAATAGTTAAATTGATAAAATGTGTTGCATGTTTTTTACAATAAAAAAGGAAGGAAATTTTGATTTACATAACAGCATGGGTATATCTTGAATTCACTATGTGAAGCCAAATAAGCCAGTTACAAAAAAACAAAAATACTACAATTCTGTACCAAAAACAGAGGTTCAGCTGCTTGTCATCACCAAACCCAAACCGCTGTGGCACATGCTGGTGTAAAAAGGAAGGTGGTTTTATTCCAGTGCTGCATGGTCTGGAAGAATGGCAGACTCTTGTCTACTAGCCCATCTTCTCAGCAACACAAGACAAAAGGCAGTGCCCAGAGTTCCTGATCCAATTTAAAATATATTCCTTCGAAGCCCACAGATGGCTGCTTAGCAGTCATCCAGGTTTGTTAGCTTGTTCCCAGCTCCTCTCCATTTCAGGCTCCCTCCTGGAGCCAACGTGTGGAGCCTGCTCAGCCATGGGCCATGCAGCTGCTAGGGCTGCAAGACTGAGCAAATGCACCAGCAAGTGCATCAGCAGGTAGGGGTGGGGAAAGTGAAAGAGAGAGAGAGACAGAGAGAATGAAAGACTTCCTCTTGTAGGCCCTGGCTCATGTGGATGCTAAGGCCATATGAACCATGGAGAAAACAGGCCCGTGCATCATGAGAGTTCAGGTCCCCAGCCACAAGCCATGAACAAGAGAGGCTTCTTTGTACCCCTGGGACTATAGTAGCTTGGGTGTGAGGCACACCAGATAACTTTCTTATGCTTCTGGTGGGTCCACCTCCTAACTATTCTCTTCTTTCCCCAGACTAGACTGATATGCCTCTTTGGGCTTACATCTCCCACTCCTGCATTTTAATCTATGGCACATTTATCTGCCTTCTCCTAGTCCCACCCTAAAGTGGTATCAGAATGGGAAAGAGGGGCTTTTCCCTCTCTCCAATTATCTTGCTAGGTTTGCATGAGCTCAGTAGAAGATCCTCCCCCTGCCACAATCTTGATTGATAGGAGGGAATCCCCTGGTTCTCTATCAGCTCCATATCCCCAATGCCCTAGTCCCCACATGCAGCAAGTTGTCTGGACACAAAGCCAACCTAAAGAGAGCAACCAAACAAAAGATTTAAGCAAAGGAGGCCTGGAAACCCCACATGGCCTCAGGCAGTGCCGTGGCCAGTAGGAGAGGTAGGGTACCTGTACCAGAGGCAGAGCATCTACATAAGAAATGAAGCGTCCACAAGGCATATGCTCACTTCTCTGGGCAATGCGGCCTCATGCTCCACAGAAGTGCAATATGGTGCTGTGCCATAAAACCCAAAGTCCTCTCCATGACCCTGGGTAGCTTGTGAAGGCATTCTTTGACCAACTGCATGCCCTTGGTACTCCAGCCTCCAAGCTTATCCCCAAAGAGCTGGACTCAGTGTACAAGTAGGTCCCATTTCCATGGCCTACTTCTATCCCCTCAACAGCTCTTCCTGTTCCCCAACCTCAACCTGCTCCCAACACTGCTGCAATCCAGAGCCTCCCTGTAGGGGACTGTTTACTGGTAACAATTCTTATAAGAGGTATCTAGAGTATTCAAACTCATTCAACAGAAAGTAGACTGACGGAGTCAGGGGCTATGAAGAGGGGGAAATGGGGAGTTGTCTAATGAGTACAGTTTCACTTTTGGATGACGAAAATTTTCTGAAAATTGGTTATCCAGCAATAACAATATACTTAACACTACTGAACTGTATATTTAAAATAGGTAAGATGATAAATGTGAGGTTATGTTTATTTTACCAAATTTTTAAATATAATAATAACCCTACAAAGAGACCCAGATATGATTAGATCAGATGTCAAACAACTTGTATCTCAGAACATTGTTAAAAGCAATAGAAAAATCAGTAAGCAATGTTTGGAGACCAACAGCGACAAACATATTAACAGAAAGATCAAGAGAACAGTCAGTGAAGAAGACCTCTGCTAAAATCATTATGAAGCCCTGGCTGGTATAGTTCAGTGGATTGAGCATGAGCCTGTGAAGCAAAGGGTCACTGGTTCATTTCCCAGTCAGGGCACAAGCCTGGGATGTGGAACAGGTTCCCAGTAGGGGACACATGAGAGGCAACCACACACACTGATGTTTCTCTCCCACTCTTTCTCCTTCCCTTCCCTTCCCCTCTCTCTAAAAATAGATAAATAAAATATTTAAATTAAATAAAATCATTATGAACATGGCATTAATACAGGCTCATCCAAGTGTGTGTTCTTTGAAAAGCAACGTTAGAGGCTGTACACTACAGGGGAAATATACTTTACTAACAGGTCCAGCCAAACCACTAAACAACCAAATGAACAAACATCCTCAAACTCTGAGTACAGTGAGAAATTGGTATCCAAACTTGCTACAGTATATAATTTTAAATGTGCAATTACAACAAAAAATTACAACATTCAAAGAAAGAAGAAAATGTCACCATAGAGAGAAAAGGAAGCAGACAACAGAAACTGCCCATGAAAGAATCCAGATATCAGACTTCATAAAGACATCAAACAGGCCATTATAAATATACTTAAATAGGTAAAAATTATGCTTTACAAAATACCACAGCTTAAAAAATAAAAATAGAGCCCTGGCTGGTGTAGCTCAGTGGATTGAGCGTGGGCCTGCAGACCACACGATTGCAGTTCGATTCCCAGTCAGGGCACCTGCCTGGGTTGCAGGCCAGTTCCCATCAGGGGACTCATGAGAGGCAACCATACATTGACATTTCTCTCCTTCTCTCCTTCCTTTCTGCTCTAAAGATAAATAAATTAAATCTTTAAAAAAAATTTTAAAATTAAATTAAAATAGAATAATGACAAGGATTCATGCAAAAGGAAACACAAATAAAGTGATATAAATTATTTTAAAACATCCAAATGAAAATTTAGGCGCTAAAAGACAATATAAAAATTTATTCATTAGAGGAGCTGAATATTTAATATAAATAAATATAAATTGACAGGAATAAGAATAAACTTGAAGGTAAAACAATAAAAAGAATAATAAAAAATCAATAACCTCAGAGAGATATGGAATGCTACAAATTCAACAACATAAGCACATTGGGACTACAAAAAGAAAAGCAAGAGAATAACAGAAAAATTATTTGAAGAAATAATAGCTAAAAACTATCCAACAATGGTGAAAAAGATTATTATACACATGCAAGAAGTCCGATAAACTTAAAGTAGTATGCACACAGAGATCAACATCATAGCAAAAATGTTGAACGTCAAAGACGAAGATAAATTTTTTGAAACCACAAAAGAAAATTGACTCATTTTTTACAAGACCTCAGTAGGATTAACAACTGACTTTTCTTTAGAAATAATGGAGGCAAGCAAGAGTGAGATAACATATTCGAAGTGTTCAGAGACAACATATTCGAAGTGCTCAGTAAAATGTTTCACAAGACAGAGTTCTATGTCCAGTAAAGGTATCATTTAAAAATGAAACAAAATATAATAATAAAAATGAATTCAATAAGTCATATCAACAAAATGGCAAAGTATGCAGTTCCAACCACTCTTGTCCTGGAAGAAACATCAAAAAAACAAGTATGCACTGTCAAAACCAATGTTAGAAAAACCCCCAAAAGCATTAAAAGGTTTACAGAAACCAAGGAAATGCTGAGCCAAGAAAAAAAGGCAACTTTAAAATGGGATGAAATATTCAAAGAGTTTTTACTTGCCGCCCACCACCACACCAATCTGTCCCCAGTACATTTGCCATGTTGAAGTCAGGGAATCTTAAAGCACTAAAATCTGAGTGGTAGAAGCCCATGTTCCAGGTAGAAAATTCTGGATGCTGATTTGGAAGGAAGAATAGACCCTAACAGAAAACTGTTATATGTGTCTGTTATAACTTTTCTGGGGGCTACCTGAAGGAACTGTGTAAGGGGATTATTTCTCTTATGGCTCAATATACAAGGTAAATGAATAAACTGCAGAAACCTGGGGCAAGTGATTACTGATCAATATACACAATAAAATACCTAACGCATGGAGCAAAAACTACAGGAGATTCTTTAAGTAATTAGAACATTAAAAAATACCTATACATGGAGAAGAGTTTAGGAAGTCATATACACACTCAAAAAAAGATGTGTGGTAAGAAAAGACTAGAAAAAATCCAATTTTTCACCATAAACCGACCTCTGGGCTCTGTAATTTGGGTAAGTATTGAATAAGGGTCTCAGCACAGAACCTGAGAAAGGAATTTGTTTTGAGTCTGTGTGTATTTTGGAGAGTTTTGTGTTTGCTTGCTTTAGTTCCTGGCATTCAAGGAAATCTATGTCACAACATGACCAGAAAACAGCTAATGGATACAAACTTCAATGATCACATACAACAAAAAATAAAGTATTTGGAAGACAATCTAAACACACTACCACAACCTTCAACAATGAAAAAAGTATCAACTCATCTGATTTTCAAAGTTACCACCTACTATATTCAAATTTCAACAATGAAAAACACAAGGCATACAAAGAATCGGGATATTTAAAAAACACATAAATGAACAGAAAACATCTTTGAGAAACAAGAGTATAAACTTTATTTTAAAGCATATTTTATGGACTATGCTATTACAGTTTTCCCAATTTTTTTCTCCCTTTTATCCCCCCTCCACCCTGTGTCCCCCAACCCTCCAGCATTCCCCACCTCAGTTCATGTCCATGGGTTGTACATGTAGGTTCTTTGACATCTCTGTTTCCTATACCATTATTAATCTCTCCTTGTACATTTTATGACTACCAGTCATGGTTCTTATTCCCTGTACCTTTCCGCCCCATTCTTCCCTTCCCCCCACAGTGAAAACCCTCCATGTGATCTCCATTTCTGTGATTCTGTTCCTGTTCTAGATGTTTGCTGAGCTTTTGTTTTTTGTTTTTAGCTTCAGTTGTTCATAGCTGTGAGTTTGTTGTTTTGCTGTTAAGATAATATTTTTCTTCTTCTATTTCTTAGACAGATCCCTTTAACATTTCATATAATAAGGGTTTGCTAATGATGAACTCCTTTAATTTTACCTTATCTGGGAAGCACTTATCTGCCCTTCCATTCTAAATGAGAGTTTTGCTGGATACAGTCATCTTGGGTGTAGGTCCTTGCCTTTCATGACTTCAAATACTTCTTTCCAGTTCCTTCTTGCCTACAAGGTTTCTTTTGAGAAATCAGCTGATAGTCTTATGGGCACTTCTTTACAGGTAACTGTCTCCTTTCCTCTTGCTGCTTTGAACATTCCCTACTTATCTTTACTATTGCATGACTTAATTATGATGTGTCTTTGTGTCCCAACTCCTTGAGTCCCAATTCTTTGGAACTCTCTGGGCTATCTGGACCTTCTGGAAGTCTATTTCCTTCACCAGATTGGGGAAGTTCTCAATTTGTTCAAATAAGTTCTCATTATTTGTTCAAGTAAGTTTTCCATTTCTTGCTCTTCCTCTTCTCCTTCCAGCACCCTTATGATTCAGATGTTGAAACGCTCCGAGAAATCCCAGAGGTCCCTAAGCCTCTTCTCACTTTTTCGAACTCTGGTTTCCTCATTCTGTTCTGGTTGAGTGTTTATTTCTTCCTTTTGTTCCAAATTGTTCATTTGAGTCCCAGTTTCCTTCCCTTCACTGTTGATTCCCTATATATTTTTCTTTATTTCACTTTGTATAACCTTCATTTCTTCCTTCATTTTGCTACCAAACTCAGTCATTCCTGTGAGCATCCTGATTACCAGTGTTCTGAACTCTGCATCTGACAGGCCGTCTATCTCTTCATCATGTAGTTCTTTTTCTGGAGTTTTGATTTGTTCTTTCATTTGGGCCATATTTCTTTGTCTCAGTGCACCTGTTATGTTGTAAGGGGTGGTGCCTTATGTATTCACAAGGGTGGGCTGACCTTCTTTGCTATGTTGTGGCACTGTCTATGGGAGAGGGGCATGAGAGGGAACAATGCTGCTCACTTGCTATGTTCCAGCCTCACTTTTTATCACTTCCCTCACTTCCCACAAGCAGATCGTGCCCTTTCAGGTGCTGATTCCTGGGTGGGTGGGTTTGTGTGAGTTCTAGAATCCCCTGGGTCTCTCTAACAAACTCTCTTTTGGGGCTTGGAGTTTCTCCCACCACTACAACCCTCACAGGATTTCACAACTAGAGGTTTTGAGTCTTTAGTTTCTCGTTCAACAAGCACCTGCCTCCCCGACATGGTCCTCTGCCTTGCCACAGGTACTCTGTCCTCCTACCGATCTGCATGGATGCTTCTTTTACTCCTTGGTTGTCAGAGTTCCATTCAGGATGATTTTCTGGCAGTTCTGCTTGTTTACTGTTTTTTAAAAATATATTTCATTGATTATGCCATTACGGTTGTCCCATTTTCCCCCCTTCATTCCCCTCCACCCTGCACACCCTCTCACACCCACATTCCCCTCCTTTAGTTCATTCCCCTTATGACATATGTGTCATAAGTTCTTTAGCCTCTACATTTCCCACATTACTCTTTCCCTCCCAGGATTTTCTCCCCACCATCTATACTACTTATTCTCTGTACCTGCTCCCTCTTCTCCTCCTTCCACTCCCTTGCTACTAATCCTCGTTGTGATCTCCATTTCTGTGACTCCACTCCTGATCTAGCTGTCCACTTAGTTTGCTTTTGTTTTAGGTGTGGTTGTTAATAACTTTGAGTTTGCTGTCCTTTCACTGTTTGTATTTTTTAACTCCATTTTTTTTTAGATAAGTCCCTTTAACATTTCATATGATAAGGGCTTGTTGATGATGAACTCCTTGAATTTGACCTTATCTGAGAAACACTTATCTGCCCTTCCATTCTAAATGAAAGCTTTGCTGGATAGAGCCATATTGGAGGTAGGTCCTTGCCTTTGATGACTTGGAATACTTCTTTCCAGCCCCTTCTTGCCTGTAGGGTCTCTTTTGAAAAGTCAGCTGACAGTCTGATGGGAACTCCTTTGTAGGTGACGATCCCCTTATCTCTTGTTGCTTCTAGAACTCTCTACTTCATTTTAGTCTTGGCTAATGTAATTATGATGTGCCCTGGTGAGCTCCTCTTTGGGTCTGCCTTCTTTTGGACTTTCTGAGCTTCCTGGACTTCCTGGAAGTCTATTTCCTTTGCCAGATTGGGGAAGTTCTCCTCTATTATTTGTTCAAATAACTTTTCCACTTGTTGCCCTTCCTCTTCCCCTTCTGGTACCCCTATAATTCGGATGTTGGAATGTTTAAAGATGTCTTGGAGGTTCCTAAGCCTCTACACATTTTTTTTAAACTCTTGTTTCTTCCTTCTTTTCTGTTTGGTTGTTTCTTTCTTCCTTCTGGTCCACTCCATTCATTTGAATCCCAGTTTCCTTTCCATCACTATTGGTTCCCTGTGTGTTTTGCTTCATTGCTACACTGAAGTGTAGCTTTAATTTTTTTCATGTAATTTGTGACCAAAATCAACCAGTTCTGTGAGCACCCCGATCATTAGTGTTTTGAATTGTGCATCTGATAGGTTGGTTATCTCTTGGTCACTTAAAAGTATTGGCTCTGGGGCTTTGATCTGTTCTGTTTGAGCCATAATGTTTTGCTCTATTCATGCCTGTTATGTATGAGGGGAGGAGCCTTAGGTGTTCACCAGGGCGGGTCAACCCAGTCTCTGGGTTGTGATGCTATATGTGGGGATGGGATCAGAGCGGGAGTAATTGCGCTTGTTCTGCTCTCTCTCAGATTTCAGTCCCCTCTGCTGCTTCCCACAAGCAAATTCAGCCCTTCTGGTGCTGGTTCCCAGGTGGGTAGGCTTGTGTATGTTCTAGGACCCTGTGTGTCTCTCCAACGAACTCTCTTATGAGGTTGGGAGCCTCTACCAGCATCTCAACCCCTGAAAGTTTTTCTAATCTGTGCTTTTAGGCTTTATTTCCCATCGCTGGGGCCCTTGGTTGTGAGGTCTGCCTCACTAACCTTTTTTTCCTCTGGTTTATCTGCACATGAATGTGTGTCCATGCTCAGCCAACCACCTTGCAGGCTCACTGGGTCTGCTCGTTTCCTCCCCATGCCAAATGCCACCTCTTCCTTCCAGGACTCCTCTCCACGGGCCTCCAACTCCACCCCTCTTACCAGTTTGGATGAATGGTTCATTGTTGTCGGACTTCGGTACAGCTCAATTTTCTGTCTGTTCTGGTTATGTTTTTGTTTCTAAATCTTTGTTGTCCTTAAGTTTGGTTGTGCAAGGAGGTACAGTGTTTCCACCTATGCTTCCATCTTGGCTGGACTGTTTAATGTTTTTAAATTGGTTGTTATCCTTCTTTTGGTTGTGCAAGGAAGCAAAGCATTTCTACCTATGACTCCATCTTGGCCAGACCTCAGTATCTATTTTATAACAATCGTCTTAAATATACTCAAAGAGCTTAAGAAAATAATGAAAGAAGAACTAAGGGAAATCAAGAAAAACAATGTAGAAACTTAAAAATCAATAAAACAGAAATTATAAAAAAGAATCAAATGCCAGAGTTGAAAAGCAAAATAACAAAAATCAAAAATTAACAATTCACTAGAGGGTTCAACAACAAATATGAGAGAACAGAAGAAAGCATCAGCAAACTGGAAGATATAACAAGTTAAATGATTGAATCTGAGCAGAAGAAACATGAAGAAAAATGAACAGAGACTACGGGAACAGTGGCACCATTATTCAAACCAACATACACACTACAGGAGTTTCAAAAGGAAATGAGACAGAACAGAGTACAGAAATAAGATTTAAAAAAACAATGGCCAGACACTTCCCAATTTTGATGAGAGATATGCATGTAAAAATTTAAAGATCTCAACAAGCTCCAGGTAAGATCAATAGAAAGAGACCCATATGAAGACACCATAATCAAACTTTGAAATTCAGCTAAGAGCAAAGAAAGTTGAATGCAGCGACAGAAAGTGCCATGTTATATTCAAGAAATCATTAATGAGAGATTTATAGGTGATTTATCATGACAAATCATGAAAGCCAGAAGGCAATGAGGTTGCATATTTAAAGTACTAAAATAAAAGAATTGTTGACATTGAATTTTATACCCAGCACAATTGTCATCCAAAATTTAGAGTGTAAGGTATTCACAGCTAAGCAAAAACTGAGCGAGTTATTACTAGATCTGTGCTATGAGAATGCTAATCATTCAGTTTGAAATAAAAGGATGCAAAAGAGTAACTGAAAGCCCTATGAAGAAATAGAATTTCCATTAAAGGTCAATGCATGGGCAGATATAAAAGCCAATATTATTGCATGTTGGTTTGTAACTTTATTTTTCATTTCCTATATGATTTCACTAACAAACACATAAAATTGCAAATCTATGCTATAGGGCCCAAAACTGTAAAAGATTAACTTGTGATAAAAATAACATAAAGGAAAAGCAATATAGGAATAAAATTGAGTATGCACAGAAGATAAGTTGGTATCAATTTAAATTACATTGTTATAAGTTTAGCATGATAAATGTAACCCCCATGCTAACCACAAAAAGTTTATATTAATGCAATATAAACAAAAATGAGAAGAAAATAAAAGGTGCTGCTACAAAAATTCAACTGAACACAAAGGAAGAAAGTAATAGTGAAAATCCGAGAGGAAAAAAATCTATCAGACTTACAGAAAATATATTAAAAACTGGTAGAAGTTAGTCCCTCCTTAGCAGTAATTATTTAATTACTGTACTTCGGTTAAGCACTTCAATAAAAAGGAGTAGATTAATAAAGAAGAGAAAAAGAATACACACAACTCTATGATATTTAAAACAGACTAATTTTAGATAAAAAGAGATTGAAAATTAAAAGGATGAAAAAATATATAGAAAAGTGAATAAGTAGGCTTACATCTAGAGAGTAATATAACAGTTAGTAAATAACAGTATAAGAATAAACTGTTTTGCATACAAATGTAAACCTACTTTTGCCACACTCTGTATTACATGAAAGTAATAACACAAAAAAGACCTGAGATGGACATAATAATACTGGACAAAATAGACTGTTACAAGAGACAAAAGAGAACATTATATTTTAAAGAGTTGATTCATCAAGATACAATTACTATAAACATACATGCACCAAACAACTGAGCCCTAAATTATATAAAGTAAACAATTATAGAATTGAAGGAGAAAATAGACGGTTCCACAATAATAGTTGTATGTACTCCATTTTAAATAATGATTAAAACATTTCAACATAAGGTCAAATGAGAATATAGAGGGCCTGATCACCAAGATAATGAAGTTAAACTAACAGAGGTATAAAAAACAAAACACTGCGGTCACAAAAAGAAGAGTACACATTTTTCTCAAGTACACATGGCACATTTCCCATATTAAACCATAAATTAGTCCGTAAAACAGCTCCCAATAAATTTTTAGATAATGAAAGGGATGGAGAGAAACATTAATGTGTGGTTACCTCTTGTTTGTCCCCTACTGGGGACTTGGCCCCAGATACGTGCCCTGACTAGGAATTGAACTGGTGACCTTTTGGTTCACAGACGGGTGCTCAGTCCACTGAGCCACACCAGCCAGGGACCAATAAATTAAAAAACATTAAAATCATACTAAGGAGCTTCTCACACCACAATGGAATGAAGCTAAAACTTAGTAACAAGAAAAACTGAAAATTTTAAAATATGTGGTAATCAAAACATAAACTCTTAAACAACTAATAAGTCTAGGAACAAATCACAAGAGAATTATAAAATATTCAGAGATGAATGAAAACAAAATTATAACACATCAAAACTTACAGGATGTACCAAAGGCAGTGCTCAAAGAGAAATTTATAGATGCAAGAGACCCAGAATAGGAATCCTGAAAAATAAGAATAAATATGGAGGGCAAACACATCACAATATCAAAACTTGCTATAAATCTATAATAATCAAGAGAATGTGGCAGAGACATCGAAGTGTATGTATAGTTCAAAGGAACAAAACTTAATTCCAGAAATAAACCCTTATGTTTAGAGATGATTGATATGCAATAAAAATGCCAAGACAATTCAGTGGTGGAACAACAGTCTTCCACCTAATGGTGCTGGAACAAATGAGTAACACATGTAAAAGAATGAAGTTGGACTCCTATCAAACATCACATTCAAAAATTATATCAGAATGGATCAAAGAACTAAATGTAAGATATAAAACTATTAGAAGAAAACATAAGTGTCCATCCTTACCATCTTGAATTAGGCAATAGTTTTTCTGACATGACACAGGCATCAAAAAGTAGATAAATTCAATGTCATCAAAATGTAAAACATTTGTTTTCCAAATAATGGCATTACAGAAGAAAAAACATCTAAGAGGACTGAAGAAAATTGTTTTAAATTTTATAGCTAAAAAGAGACTTATATACAGAATATAAGCAACAGAAATGAATACACATTTCTTCAAAGATATACAAATAGCCAATAACACCTGAAAAGACTGTCAACATCATCAGCCACCAGGGAAATATAAATCAAAACCCAATGAGAAAACACTTCACATCCACAGGAATAGCTATAGTTAAAAAGGCAGACAAGTCAACAAGTATTGACAAGGACAGAGAAATCACAACTCTCATGTGCTGCTGTGTAGTATGTACAATGGTGCAGTTGATTTTTTAAGGTTAGTATTAATAAACATTCTAATTAACAACTGCTAATAATGTACATAGTGTTAATAATAGGTGGATACAGTTTGAAGTAATGAGATTGGGAAGCCACTGCTTCCTTTCTACTCCAAGAATTTCAAGAAGCAGTTCATACACTATCTCTTTTTAAAAGCAAGCTTAAAAGTTTCCTGAACCCTGAAACTATCAACAATACACAAATCTTTATCATTATTTTGAAAATAATGATACTACTTTTGAAAACAATCAGACATTTCCTCAAACACTTAAGGACAGAGTTACACTAAGACCCAGTAATCTAAAAAACAAAAAAACAAAAAAACCCCACAAAGACCCAGTAATCTAACTTTTTATTATATACCTAAGGAAAATGAAGATACATAAGTATATATATATACATATATATATATATATAGTCTTATACACAAATGTTAATAGCAGCATTGTTCATAACACAAATGTCCACATACTGTTGATAAATAAAATGTAGGATATTTATGAAATGAAATATTAATCAACAATAAAAAGGAATGAAGCACTAATACAGTACCTGATACAACATGGAAAAGTCCCAGAAACATTATTCTAGGTCAGCCACAAAAGACCCTAAACTATAATTTCAATTATATTAAGTATTTAGAATGGACAAATCTATAGTGAAAGAAAGTAGATTAGTGGTTATCTACTAAACCTCAGTGGAGCTAAGGGTAAATGAGGAATAACTGATTAAGGTTACAGGGTTTCTTTGGGGGATGATGAAAATGACTTCAAAGTAATTGTGGTAATATTTGCTCAGCTATGCATATACTAAAACCATTGAACTGTACACTTTCAATAGATTATATATAATATATATAAATTACATGCTAATTAATATTGCAGAGAGGAAAGAATCAAAGTTTTCTTATTGATACAACATAATTATATAACTTAGGAATATGCACAAAATGTACAATTTATTAGAACTAAGACATTTGACAAAAACTGTTGAAAAGAAGCTCAAACTTCCAGCCAAGATGTAGGTGTAAGCAGATAGGCTATGCTTCCTTGTACAACCAAAAAGAAGGACAACAACAAATTTAAGAATAAAAACAACCAGGACTGCCAGAAAATTAAACTGTATGGAAGTCCCACATCCAAGGAGTTAAAGAAGAAATTCATCCAGACTGGTAGGAGGGGTGGTGACAGGAAGCCAGGGCAGAGAGGACATGTGGCAAGGTGGCAGTTCGCAGAAAGGCAGTCCCACATATTGTGCAGATAAAACAGGAGGGACATCTGGGGAGCAAGACAGACTGTGCATCCCAGGGTTCCAACACAGAGAAATAAAGCCTCAAAACCTCTAGCTATAAAAACCTGTGGGGGTTGAGGTGGTGGGAAAAACACCCAGTCTCACGGAAGAGTCCATTGGAGAGGCCCAACAAACATAAACCCACGCACCCACATGGGAATAAGTACCATGAGGGTGCAATTCACTCGTGGGTAGCAGGGAAGTGACTGAAAGTAAGATGACAGCTGATCAAGTGGCACTGTGCCCTCTATGATGATTCCCCCACATACAGAACCACAACAGAGTGAAGTGGGTTGCTCCACTCTGGTGAATACCTAAGGCTCTGCCCCTTACAACATAACAGGTGTGCTAACACAAAGACATATGGTCCAAATGAAAGACAAATTAAAACTCCAAAAAAAACCCCTAAGCAACAAGGAGATAACCAACCTATCAGATGCAGAGTTCAAAACATTGGCAATCAGGAAGCTCACAGAAATGATTGAGTATGGGAGCAAAACAAAGGAAGAAGGGAAGGCTATACAAAGTGAAATAAAGAAAAATATACAGGGGACTAACAGTGAAGGGAAGGAAACTGGGACTCAAATCAACAATCTGGAACAGAAGGAAGAAATACACATTCAACCCAAACAAAATGAAGAAACTAGAATTCATAAAAATGAGAAAAGTTTCAGGAAACTCTGGGACAACTTTATACATTATAACATCTGAATCATAGGAGTGTCAGAAGAAGAAGAAGAGCTTATTTTCAAATGGAAAACTTATTTGAAAAAATAATGAAAGAAAATTTCCCCAACCTGATGAGGGAAATAGACATGCAAATCTAGGAAGCTCAGAGAGTCCCAAACAAGTTGTACCCAAGGAGGAACACACCAAGGCACATCATAGTTAAATTACTCAAGATTAAAGATAAGTAGAGAATCTTACAAGCAGCAAGAGAAAATGAGACAGTTACCTACAAAAGAATGCCCAAAAAACTACCTCAAAAGAAACCTTATAAACAAGAAGGGGCTGGAAAGAAGTATCTGAAGTCATGAAAGGCAAGGACCTACATCCATAATTACTCTATCCAGCAGGGAGGGGGGGAAGGAGAGTGTAGGAGAAAGGATACAGAGAATAAGAAGAATAATTGGTAGGCACAAAATTGATAGGGGAAGATTAAGAACAGTATAGAAAATAGAGAAACCAAAGAACTTATAAGTACAATCCATAGACATGAACTAAGCGGGGAGGCATGCTGGAGGGTGGGGGACAGGGTGAAAGGGGAGAAAGGGGAGAAAAATGGCACAACCATAACAGCCTCATCAGAAAAACACTTTAAAAATAAATAAAAGAAAAAAGCTCAAGACAAAAAAAAAATCAGTAATACACCTGCATTCCAGAACTAATCAATTAAAATTTAATTAAGAACATTACTTACTATAACACAATGCTTTTTATAATAATTTAGCACCTAGGAATAAATGTAATAAAAGTAGATAATGATATTTAAATAAATTTATAAAGCCTTGAAATTCATAAATAATAGGATCACAATTCGCCCCAAAATAAACAAATTTTTCAGTAAAACTAACAACATGATTATTAAATATGAAAATAGAGTGAACAGGCACATCCAGGGCTCATGACTCACAAAAAGAAGAATGAGGAAATAGACTTTTCTAACAAATCATGGGTTAAATTATAAAACTGCAATACCTAAAATCATAAATATAATAGGAAGCCCAAAACAAACCTAAAGACATGGAAATTTGGAGATGGTATCACAAATCAAAAGCTATTGAGTAAATGGTACAGAACACCATACCCCAAAATGAATTCTATATAAAGATTTTGGGGTAGGAAAAACTTTAGTGTATATGACTCTTAAAGCAAAACATTGGAGAAGAAAATAATAAAATTGACTCTCAAAATTCATAAACTTTGGAAAGTCCAATTCACCTTATTCAAGACTGATAAAACAGAAGGTATTGGTAATATATATAATAAAGCATTACTATCCAGAATAAAGTATGCCTACAAATTAATGAGATGCCTACAAATTAAAGTATACCTACAAATACCCCTACAAAAAGAAGTCACAGAACAAAAAAAAAAATCACAGCAATCACAGAATGGGCTATATCAAAGGCAAATGAGGAAATGAACATTATCACTAAACAATCATGTATTAACAGCTATAGGTAACACAAGAAAGCACCATTTAACCTTATTGTACTACTAAAATGTTTAAAGATTGTAGGGAAGCAGAACTAATATAAGCATCAGAATTCAATTCTCCAAATGGCTCAGTCATGACTCTAATTTGCACCAAAAGGCTGAATGTATTTCCTTAAAAATATGCAATGAATTGAATCCTGCACTCAAAAAAGCACATCATTTCTCCTCTAATATAAATTATCATACATAGGTGAGTACAGACATACACATTTTCCCATACTTACTAGCTATATATGTACATATATACATATACTCACATTATATATTTCTTAAATAATCTTTTAATCCTCACCCAAGGATATGTTCACTGATCTTAAAGAGAAAGCAAGACAAAAGAAAGGGAAGGAGAGAGAGAGAAATATTGATGGGAGAGAGAAACATTGATCAGTTGCTGACCAGGAATCAAACCCTCAACCCAGGCAAGTGCCTCAACCAGAAATTGAACCTGCAACCTTTTTGTTGTAGGGGACGACACTCCAACCAACTGAGCCACCCAGCTGGGTCTCATGTTATATATTCTTTTTATATGTGAATACATAAAAGGACTATCATATTTTTACTAGCACAAAAATTCATTTCTGGCCTTTTCAACAACATCTATGAAAAATAGAAACCTGAAATTTGATGGACAAAAACTGAACAGAAACAGTCCCAAGACAGAGAAAGTTACTAAAAAAGTATTTTTTGAAAAACACTGACCAAAAGAGTATAAAAATATTATAGAAGTTGATTGCACTTTTATATCCTATGAAATGAAATTTTACTATGAATAGGTTCTCTTAAGCCAAAGAAAACACCCTCAAAAATACATATTAGTATTTTTAACTGTCTTGTGTTTTTTCAACATTTTTATTTTTTAAGGCCTCAAAACAGTCTTAAAACTATATAACAATGAATCCTAGCTGTATTTATAAATTTAAGCCCTAACTGAAAAAAGTGCAAACTCATGATTCCAAATGTTTTTTAACACATTTTATTTCAAAATGTAATGTCCTTTATTTTTTAATGATTACATTTTAGATAACTATTTGAAGTCAGTTTCCTGCTTTGAAACATCAATTTTTTAAAAGCTGTGGGTCTTAAGCGAAGGAATATAAATTAATGCTAGTCCCCACTGGTGGATTTGAATATATAACTTATTATTTAAAGAAAACAACATGTAATAAGGGTGTTATAAGAAGTTGGATTCAAAAATAACAGTGTGAATTCCATTCTCAATGCATACCTTTATTTTTGCATTAATGCTATATTTTTCTTTTCTCCAATGTGCTTCCTGTTTCTTCAGTTTCTCCAGGTCATTTAGCAGGTCAGTGCAGCGGGTACTTAATTTCTCATTTTCCTCCTCCAGATTTTTTATAAGCAGTCTGTTTTGCTCTTCCTTATTCTGTACACACTCTCTCGTGTCCTGCAGAACAGTACCACAGGGCACATAACAAACACAAAAAAATGGTGGAAAAAAAAACTAATCAGCAAATATAAACTGCACTTTTACCCTCACAGCAGCCTCTTCTATACTTGATAGCCAAGGTCACCTGTATATTTTTATTGGCCTCTTTTCATGCAGGTGGAGGGGTCATATTTTTTCACTGGATGACAGCTTTGATGAGTACACATTTGCAAAGAGCCCATTAATTGATCAAGCTGCCTTTGATGCTGTCCCCAGCTATTTTTGAGACCCACACAGACATATCCTCCCAGACCTAGGTTTTATCAATTAATAATGCCAGTCCCATCAGAATCTAATTACAAGAAGCCACATATTCACACTCCTACTTTCTTAGCTCCATTTCCATCATTAACTATTTATCTGAAAGTTATAAAGCTTGGAGTATTAGCTTTAAAGCATCTTTCTCAGAGTTTTCTCATGTGAAAAACTGTGGTACAGCAGGGCCTAAGGCAATTTTTCCTCCAAGCTTGTCACTTTCTGTGCCACAAAAGCTGACAAAGCTTAAAGTAGGACTTCAAAGCAATAGCACTGTAAAACTATGTTCAAGTCAACACACCTTAACTTCTTGCCTTTTATCTTTAAATTTCTTTTGCAAGTCGCAGAATTCTTTCCTCAAGAAAGCATTTTCTTCATCTACTGCAATCTTCCGTTTTACAAGGTCATTTATGTCCTGTTTTAATCCCAATTCTCTCTACAAAAATAAGTAAATAAGTTATTGGTGAGCTAGTATTTCTAAGAAATATTCATTTTATTTAGAAAGATTCAGATCTTGATTAAAATATAAGGATTAACTAGCTTTCATAATAACAATGCTCATTCCCTTCTTGTTGGTATGTTCATAACTTTTTAAGTA
The DNA here is from genome assembly GCF_014824575.4 of Sturnira hondurensis. NCBI lineage: Eukaryota > Metazoa > Chordata > Mammalia > Chiroptera > Phyllostomidae > Sturnira > Sturnira hondurensis. The sequence continues at coordinate 3,808,046 of NW_028086190.1, forward strand.
CACTGTGCAAGTGTGATACCTAGTCATTAGTTTAAGATGAACAACACACAAAAACTGGATGTCAAATAGTAAGTCACATTCAGAAAGCAAGTATTTGGGATTTAGGTGTGTAATAAGAGAAAAACAAAATCTTGTGAAACATTCTACTAATTAAGGAAAATGAGTATTAGCTAAAATAACTATTACGCTTTTGAGGTATCATTTGAAAGAAATACTTTAGGGAAACAACTACAGCTTTTTAAGGCATTAATAATTTTAAAGAATAAAAAATGGCAACTTTATTTTGGTACCAAAAATATCTTGCTCCACTAAAAGAACATTCAGAATATTATAACTACCATAATTTTTAACTGAATATTCTCCTTACCTGCCTAGGTTTAGGTTTTAGGTAGAAAAACCTAAATACTTAAATGATACCTAATTGAAGGAGATACCAATGACTCAATCCTTAGTTTCCCACTCCTCTCGTTATAGCTTTCCCCTCAGAAAATGCACCCACTCTCCTAGTTCATGGTCTCATCTGTGTCTGAAAGACTACATCCTCCATAATCCAGCCCTGACTCTCCCAATCTCCAATCCCACAGCTCCAACTTCCTATGCAAACCTCAACTTGGATTATCTGCTGCCACCTAAAATTAATATGATAAAACTAAAATCTATATTCTGATACTATCTCTCTCTTAAACTTCAACTTTTGTCAACCCATCCATTTTTTCCACTAAAAGTTGCTAAGACCTATTATGTGGCTATACACACTTTTTTAAAGCCTCCTAATCATCCTTAACAGCATCCTTCCCTCAAGTCCCTTCTGCCTGTCCAACCAAGAATCAGACAATTCAAGATATAAACACAGTTTTCTTATTAAGTAATATACTCAGTAGAAACCCCTGATCTTTATTCCATCTCTGATCTATCACTGATGTTCACCTAATCATTAAATGTTTTCATTTTGTATTCTCATATTCACTTTTAATAAATATTCTCCAAAGGACTTGAGGATGAACTTAAAGATCCAGAGATAGGGTAAAAAAAATAGAAAGAGTTTAAAGAATAAAACACGTGTATCTTCTATATCCTAATCTCTTAAAGCTATAATGTTAATTGATTTTATTTTACTTCTACTTAAAAGTATTTATTTATCTTTTTATTGTTGTCCAAGTACAGTTTTCTGCCTTTCCCCCCAACCCCAGGCCAACGCCCCATCCCTCCCCACCTCCCTCCAATTTCTACCCTCCCTTCCCATTATTGTCCCTGTGTCCTTTATAATTGTTCCTACAAACCCTTCCCCCTTTTCCCTGAAATTCCCTCCCCTCTCCCCTCTGGTCACTGTCAGCCTGTTCTCTATTTCAGTGTCTTTGTTATATTTTGCTTGTTTGTTTGTTTTGTTGATTAGGTTCCTGTTAAAGGTGAGATCATATGGTATTTGTCTTTCACCGTCAGGCTTATTTCACTCAGCATAATGCTTTCCAGTTCCATCCATGCTGTTGCAAAGGATAGGAGTTCCTTTCTTTCTGCTGCATAGAATTCCATTATGTAAATGTACCACAGTTTTTTGGTCCATTCATTTACTCATGGGCACTTAGGTTGTTTCCAGTACTTGGCTATTGTAAATTGTGCTGCTATGAACATTGGGGTGCATAGGTTCCTTTGGATGGGTGGGTCAGTGTTCTTAGGATAAAATCCTAGCAGTGAAATTGCTGAGTCAAAAGGCAAATCCATTTTTAGCTTTATGAGAAAATTCCATACTGTTTTCCATAGTGGTTGTACCAGTCTACAAACCCACCAAGAGTGCAGTAGGGCTCCCTTTTCTCCACATCCTCTCCAACACTTGTTGTTTGTTGCTTTGTTTATGATGGCCATTCTGCCAGTTACTTAAAGGTATTTTAAACAATAAACATAGTCATGGGCCACTTAAGACTGAAAGTATGTTCTGAAAAATGCACAATTAGGTGATTTCATTTTTGTGTGACTATCATAGAGTGCACTTACATACACTCAGATGATATAGCCTACTATTGTAACTACATGTGCTGTATATGATTTGCAGTGCTCTAGGTGTGTTTATACGAGCATCACCAGGAACAAGTACTGCACTGTGCTACCATTATGATGGCTACGACAAAATTCCTAGGCCACAGTAATTTTTAATCATATGGAACCATATGGGACTCCATTATAATCATACAAGACTTCTGTAGTATATGTGGTCCTCCACTGACCCGAAGTTATGTGATGCATGACTATACAAACAAAAATAATCTGTGATAAGTGCAGAAGGTATTAAAAAGAGCACCCCTGTATCCACAAGCATCCAACTAAAAAAATACAACTCTACCATTATCTTTGAAGTCTTGTGTATGTTCCCTGAACCTCTCACATGGGTAAGTACTATCCTGAAACTATAGTTCTCACCCTTATCTTGCCTTTCCTTATAGTGTGAAGACATATATCCCTATTTAATGTGCTATACAGTTTAGCTTATATTTGAACTTAATATAAGTTAAATCATACTACACATATTCTGTGGCATGCTATTTTTGCTCAATATACATTACATTCCCAAATCCATCCATATTAATAGATGTACCTATGGTTCAATTAACTGGGAGTGTAATATTATTCCATTATATAAATATACTATTATATATTTATTGAAATCTTATCATAGCATATTTCACCTGCTTCGCATTTCATGTGTATATACTAGATCATGTAGTAAAATGTATTTTCTCTCTGTATGGGGATGATATTAATAAAATTTTGGAAGACACTGCTCTAAATTATATATATTTCAGGTGAAATTGCTATGTCATAGGACAGATGCATTTCAGAGTTCTCAATAGCTCCGTATCTGCAGCAACTTGACTCTGGGGCTTGTTAAATTTTAAAAATCTAGTAGATGTACATGACACCTCAATGCAGTTTTCATTTCTATTTCCTTTGTATCTGATATCAATCAACCAGTATAAAAATAGATCTATAAACATGGCCCAATCACATTTCATAGCCCATTTTTCTATTTCCATCTAAGTCTTACCCTCCTTTAAATTCAATTTCTAGCTTCTCCGCAAGCCTTTCCCAAATATCACAATAATCTGGGCCATTTCTAAATTTCTGTATTGAATACATTATTCATTTGGCATATAAGATACTACCTAACCTTTTAATTTTTCCTCTATGTATATATATTGTCTCTAAAACCAGGTTAGTAAATATTTATAAATGAGATTGACAATGAATTATAAATTCAATGAACTTAATTTTTAAATAAAAAGCACACTACAATGAGAAATTAGTTAACCAAAACTATCATATTCTGATCATTCATTTAATAAATTTTACGTTATATTATATAATCATTAAAACAATATATTAGATAAAGAGGTTCTCCCAGTAGAGGAGGATTAATTAAGCCCTTAAAGATTTGTAAAATCTTGTATAATTCAACATATTTTCTAATAAAATATACTCTCAATGATCTACTTTAAATTATAAAAGCATGGGAATTTATAATTACAGTTCATTTTACAATTTAACTTTATGAAACTTTTTCAATAAACTTTTCTAGGAAGAGTACATTCTTAATGGTCTGGGTTGAGTTGATATTAAAATAGCAAGTAGAACTCAGAGGAACCATAAAGTAAAAAGGGTGACAAGAGAAAGTATGTGTGGAACAAATAATTTATTATGAATAAGCCATGAAATGAATAATTCACATCATGGTCAAAGAAGTCTATAGACTAAGAAGAGAATGATAGTGAGTATGAAGCAGGAAAAAAAGGGCAGAGGGCAGCATCACAAAGCCTAAAACTCTATCAGGCAATACTTGAGCATACTTAATTTATTATTTATATGGCTTACCTTAAAATAGACCAGAAAGTTTTAATACAAACAGATAAGCAATGAAACCAAAACTAAAACAATGCTAAGTATAGAAAGAGAAAGGAGTAAGAGAACTAATTATAATTGAGAACCAAAACTTATTTTTCAGTTTTCTAGAAGGTAAAGAAAACAGGAAAATATAATGTTAAAGAGCAATCATCATCTAATTAAATACAATATACAGGTTATTAGCAGAGTTGTGTTATCTAAAGCAATATTAGAAGGGGGATTTATTATACAACCTATTTTATAACTAACAGTGACAAAGCTAAAGCACAGTCTTATCAAAACAAGTTATACTACAATTTTGCACTATTACCAATAAAATATCATATCAGACTGCACTTCTATGGAAGTTTTTATGCAACTAGCTAAAAACACAGTATATGTATATAACTTGCTAATAATTTAAGACTTATATAAGCTAAGGAGTTGTCATTCTTAACTATTACTGTATTCCATGGGCTAGAAGTTTTGAAAATTTAGAACTATTTATATAATATCACTCAGTGGAACAACAAAACACAATGGAGGGACCCTTCCTGGTTTCCAACCCCACATGTAAGAAAGTTGTTGGTCATCTGCCCTATTCACACAACATTAAAAAAGCTGAAAAAACAAAATCAGCAACTCTTCTTAGCTGCATCAGAGAAATGAGATCATCAGGCAAACTACTATTCCCAAAACTGGAGAGTCAAACAGGCAGATAGAGAGAATCACAATTTCCCAAAGCAGAAATCCAGGAGAAAACTTCATGGGAACATTTACTGGGATAGGAGAAACCTTATCTACAGTTGAGTAATTGCTGGAGGACCAGTGTAGATATGTTTGAGAGTTAAAAGGTCCAGCAGGGCCCAGTCCTAGGGAGATGGGCAGCTGAGCCAGAGAGGACACACAGCAAGGTGTCAAACCACCCAGGCAAGTCAGGACTGGCTGAATGAGAAATTAAAGACTCAAAGCTAGATGTAAACTACTGCGGGGTTGCCACAGAGAGATAAACTCCCAGTCTCACAGGAGAGTTCATTGGAAAGCGGGGCTAGAGTGGAGCAAGAGAGTACACTGTTCCCTCTCTGACCCCTCCTCCACACACAGCGCCACAACGCGGCAAAGAGGGTTGGCATCTAGATGTAAAATCATGCAGTGCTTGCAGTGGTGGGAGAAACTCCAAGCCCCAAAAGAGTTTGTTGGAGAGATCCGGGGGATCCTACAACTCACACAAACCCACCCACCCAGGAATCAGCACCTGAAAGGGCACGATCTGCTTGTGGGAAGTGAGGGAAGTGATAAAAAGTGAGGCTGGAACATAGCAAGTGAGCAGTATTGTTCCCTCTCATGCCCCTCTCCCATAGACAGTGCCACAACATAGCAAAGAAGGTCGGCCCACCCTTGTGAATACATAAGGCACCACCCCTTACAACATAACAGGTGCCCTGAGACAAAGAAATATGGCCCAAATGAAAGAACAAATCAAAACTCCAGAAAAAGAACTACATGATGAAGAGATAGACAACCTGTCAGATGCAGAGTTCAGAACACTGGTAATCAGGATGCTCACAGGAATGACTGAGTTTGGTAGCAAAATGAAGGAAGAAATGAAGGTTATACAAAGTGAAATAAAGAAAAATAGAAAGGGAATCAACAGTGAAGGAAAGGAAACTGGGACTCAAATGAACAATTTGGAACAAAAGGAAGAAATAAACACTCAACCAGAACAGAATGAGGAAACTAGAGTTCGAAAAAGTGAGAAGAGGCTTAGGGACCTCTAGGATTTCTCGGAGCGTTTCAACATCCGAATCATAAGGGTGCTGGAAGGAGAAGAGGAAGAGCAAGAAATGGAAAACTTACTTGAACAAATAATGAGAACTTATTTGAACAAATTGAGAACTTCCCCAATCTGGTGAAGGAAATAGACTTCCAGAAGGTCCAGATAGCCCAGAGAGTTCCAAAGAATTGGGACTCAAGGAGTTGGGACACAAAGACACATCATAATTAAGTCATGCAATAGTAAAGATAAGTAGGGAATGTTCAAAGCAGCAAGAGGAAAGGAGACAGTTACCTGTAAAGAAGTGCCCATAAGACTATCAGCTGATTTCTCAAAAGAAACCTTGTAGGCAAGAAGGAACTGGAAAGAAGTATTTGAAGTCATGAAAGGCAAGGACCTACACCCAAGATGACTGTATCCAGCAAAACTCTCATTTAGAATGGAAGGGCAGATAAGTGCTTCCCAGATAAGGTAAAATTAAAGGAGTTTATCATTACCAAACCCTTATTATATGAAATGTTAAAGGGATCTAAGAAATAGAAGAAGATCAAAAATTATCTTAACAGCAAAACAACAACAAACTCACAGCTATGAACAACTGAAGCTAAAAACAAAAAACAAAAGCTCAGCAAACAACTAGAACAGGAACAGAATCACAGAAATGGAGATCACATGGAGGGTTTTCACTGTGGGGGGAAGGGAAGAATGGGGCGGGAAGGTACAGGGAATAAGAACTATGATTGGTAGTCATGAAATATACAGGGAGAGATTAATAATGGTACAGGAAACAGAGATGTCAAAGAACCTACATGTACAACCCATGGACTCGAACTGAGGTGGGGAATGCTGGAGGGTTGGGGGACACAGGGTGGAGGGGGGATAAAAGGGAGAAAAAATTGGGAAAACTCTAATAGCATAGTCCATAAAATATGCTTTAAAAAAAGAGAAACTATTTTCCTAAAGTCTAGTGGGGTTTTGCCAGAGACTAACCAACATGGAGGAAAAAAATACCCAACTTCAACACCCTCTAGCTTTCCTATTTCTCCCAAGGGAGCAAAATCTGAAAAGCTCTTTGAAAGTAACAGCCTAGGGGCACCTTAAAGAAGACAGTATACTTCCCACCCCCTCACACCTCACCACCATATCAACAGGGCTTCTATATAATAACTAAAAAGGTTGTGTGTCCACATGACAAGTGTCTAGAGAAACCCAAATAAAAAAGGACACCAAAGCAGAGTTTAGCCTCTGACATATACAACCACAACAGTAAACACCCTAACCTGATAAAGTTAAAATCTCATCCTCAAGGCCTTTTTCCCTCAGTACTTTTTACCCATTTGGTTAGTTTTGTGTGTCAATTTGGCTAGACCATGTTTTTTGATCAAACATCATTCTACATATTGCTGTGAAGGTTTTTTTAGATGAGATCAACTCTTAAATCAGTGGAATCTGAGTAAAATAGATAACCCCTCCATAATGTGACCAGCCTCATCCAATTGGTTGAAGGCCATAAGCAAAAGGAATATGGTCATCTGAAGAAGAAATTTTTCCTCCAAAGTACCAACAGCAACTCTTCCCTGAGTCTCCAGCCTGTAATGCAGAGTTCATACTTGCCAGCCCATAACGGCATGGGCCTATGCTTTAAAATCAATTACCTCTCAATCAATCAATCTCTCTCTCTCTCTCTCTCAGATTTTGGTCCCATTTAGGACTTTGTTCTTAAGATTTCAAGTACACGAATTCTACCACCTGAATGAGCTTGGAAGCAGAGTCTTTCAAAACTAAGCCTCTAGAAGACAATTCAGCCCAGTCAAAAACCCTAACTGAAAACCCTTATGCAGTCCTCGGGAGAGGACCCAACAAAGCTTTGCCCACGTTCCTGACCCACAGCAACTTAATAAACATAAGTGCTGTTTATGATAATGTATAATACAGCAAGTGAAAAACAAATGTAAGTCAACCTATTCCACATAATTTATACTAGAAAATAATGGAGAAATGGAACATAAGCATTAGAAATACTGACAGTACATAAAAAAGAAACACAACCAAATAATGCAAAGAACAGGAAATGAAGTCCTCTAATTACTCTCTGTAAGTTAATTTCGAAATGCAGGAAAAATAATGGCTAAGTGAAAGTATAATAAATTTCTAATTTTTTCCAGGGTACAATTGAGACATACTCTAGATTTTTCAGAATGTTAGAATCAAGAGATACAGTGTTCAATACAATATATAAAATAATAAACTTAATCACAGGAACAACAATATAGACTCTAAACCCAAATGATCAATATGAGAGTGCATATACACATAAATATAAACAAAGAAAGAGAAGACATGTAGTGAATTTCAGAAACAAAAGAAATATTAAAAACAAAAGTACAAGGTATGAGAACACAGGCCAAATAAATATGTTGTTCCAAGAAAAACAAATGAGATGAACTTACCTTTAAAAAGGTAAATGGTACAAATTGAGTCAAAACACAAAGTCCAATCAAATATTATATGCAGAGATGCATCTAAATATGCAATATTATAGGGAACCCTTCCATGTGGTGTGGGAATGTAGCCCAGCCCCCAACCAGAAAAGCCAGTGGAAAGCGAGCCACACTGGAACCACACCCATAGATAGGTTCTCCTGTGGGAAATCAGGCCTGCATTATACCCCGGATGCTATGAGACTTGATTTTGCTAAAACTCTCTTACCCTGAATTGAGGCAGAAAATGCTTACCATAATTTCCTAAAATCTAAGCTAAACCTCCCAAGTATGGAGTGTGACCGGTTTAACCACTTTTCCTCTTGATCTGTAACACCCTCCTCTTTGAAGTAAATAGCAACATTCTTTACTTTGTTATCTATAAAAGGTAATCACTTACAGTGAACCTGTGTATAGTAAATGAGGACCATCCGAAATGTAATGTACCCAGAAAAGCAATAAAAGCCTGTCCAGGCAGGGGTTGGGGCCCTCTCTCTCTCTCTCTCTCTCGGAGTGGCTATGCAGTCCCTTTTTCTCCACAGGACTTCTGTAGTCCATGAGAATTTGTTCATTGTGGCCACAACACATGGACCCTGCTGGCCAGGATCCCCAACACAATATAAAAGAAGGAACAAAGACATAACATAGTAATAAAAAAGAAAGCTGGGAGAAAGATAATGGTTTAAGAAAAAATAAAGATATACTGTATTTTGCCATGTATAATGTGCACCCATGTTTTTGTGAGCATATTATACACAGGATTATTATGCCTGTGGTATGTAATCATTATACCCATGCATAACATACATCCTTATTTTTTCCACAAAAATTTGACCAAAAAGTGTAAGTTATACATAGCAAAATATCTGAAGAAATGAAGAGATGAAAAAGTTAGAATGAATGTGCTAAATCTTGTTAAATTAAGCCCACAGTCTCCACCTTCATTTAGAATTCTGCTAACTCAAGTCCTCTTGCATTGTATATTTTTAATTTCCTTCAGCATTACTTCCAAATATTTTGCCTAATATTTTTAAATGCAGAATTTTCTTTCTCTTCACTGTCACAATTCCTCATTCTTTTCCATTACTTTGTTAAAATTAAGTGATCTCTTAAAATGTCATGTACCAATTTTCCTCGTGTTGCTTTCTAGAATCACTAAATACTTCATTATTACTGAATTTAATCTTTTTAACAAACTCCATTTATGCCAGCATTTTACAACTTGACTACCTTTTGCTTCTTAAAATTTTGTTTTTGATTCATGAGATACTGCATTGTACTTCTCTCTCTTCTTCCCTGAACAGTCAGTGTATCCTTTACTGAACTTTGCTCTTCCTCTCACCCATTAACAATATCAACAATATCTTGTTCTCAGAATTCTCACTGTTTAAGCTCTTCCCTTAGCTATAACACTAAATATCTACATCTTAAAGAGAAAACTCCCTTCCAAAGGTCAGATTCATGCTTTCAGAAGTTTGCTTAAAAAATCTCTAAATGGAAATCCCACCAATAACTAAAACACAAATTATCTAAAAGATCATAACCTAATTCTCACAGTAAGTTGTTACTGCTGATAATAACCCTATTTCTGATAATAATGACACTGTTCTCTGGTTTGTCCAGGCTAAAAACCTAATAGTCGCTTTCAAATTACTGTGAAGTCCTATGGTTATAATTCACATATCTTTCATTCCTGAATACCTAACAGTTAAGGTTCGTGTCATTACTTTTAAGAGTATGAAAATAACTCATAATAGGTCTTTCCACCATCTTTCCCCTTTTCAACTGACTACACTAATTGTCCCCTTTATTTTCACAGACTGCCGCTCAATTAACTAAGTTCCCAATCAAAAACCTAGACAGATTTCTTTGGCCTATCAGTAAAATTCAAATTTTTCCTTCAAGCAATCAAGGCCTTTCCTTAATATATGTGCAACATAACATTAGTCTTATATCAGCCTGCATACCTACACATTATCTATGAAACAAACTATAAATTTCAATATTATCCAAACATATTCCTACGTTCATGCATTTTGCTCAGTGTTCACTCTGGGCAAATCCTCCTACATTCTCTAACTAGTGAAACCCATTTTGACACCTCAAGGCCTCGCCATATACTGTAATCAGTCCTTCCTTTGAATCTTTACAATATTCTGCTTATGATTCTCTGGTGGTACATATAATACATTGTTTTTTTCTGTTTATACATTCAACAATATCCAATGAGCATCTATTATGAGCCAGGCAATATGGTAAATATTAGGTGCCAGATAAACTAAGGTCAATGGTTATACAAGATTCTCCACCCAACAACATAAAAAAATTTCAAAAAGAATGTCAACATTTTTTTTAAATGCATGCTACAGCTATCTAGAACAAGTGAACTGAGCATTGCAAACTTAATGCCCAAGGATACAAAATAGTGCCAAAATCCATTCTCCCCTGTACAATAGAGTTGTAACTGAGAAAGTGATTGCTCAGCCTGGATCCACATTTTCCCAAACCCCCTGAATCCTGGAGTGTCCATATGATTCACTTTTACCAATGAATGTAAGTACAGATGATGTTTGTCACTTCTAAGTCGTAAAGCTGTATCAATTAGACAGCTTAGCCTAGCCTTGGCACATGACAATATTTATCTTAGAAGGCATTTTGACATTGTTTGATATACAGATGGCAAATAGAACTGGTTTTATCCCCACAACAAACTGATTAACATGTTGTTTCTAAAATTTCATCAATATACTGTCAATTACAACCTCTACTATAAAGAAAACAGAATGTTGCCCTGGGTGGTAGTTCAGTTGGTAAGCTGTCTTGCTACACCAAGGCTGCAGGTTCAACCCCTGGTCAGGGCATACACAAGAATCAACCAATGAATGCATAAATAAGTGGAACAGTAAGTTGATGTTTCCCTCTTTCTCTTTCTCTTTCTCTCTCTTTCTCTGTCTCTAGAAAATTCATGTTTCTCTTTCTCTCTCTCTGAGATCAATAAATAAAATTTTTTCAAAAAGAAAACACAAACTTGTGAAAGGTATAAATTTCAAAATTTGTATGTCAAATAGGAATCTATATTTCATTTTTAAAACAGTTTATATGAAAGCAGAGAATGGAAAAAATAATTTCATCTTTTATCTAAGTTAACTTCCACCTTTAGTCTTCTAATGAAACAGCTTTATAACAATAACCAACCTAAGATCAAAGTTCTCATGATCCTTCAATGAGCTAGGAAGGAAAATAGAGTCAAAAGCCAGAAGAAAATAGTTGCCAAAAACAACCTCCATTTAACTCAGAAAAAATTATAGGTCATTTAACCCACAGGAACAATTGGGTACAAAATTAATTTAAACATATTATGTATGACATAGGCCAGTCTTATAACAAATTTCTTGCACCTTTATTTTGAAGATGTTTATACCTTGAAAATAGTTCCTAGAAGTACTGACCAAATGGATTTTTGCAGTGGTAATATACTGATTGTATAAATTATATGTAATGATATACTTATATAGTCAGTATATTTATTATATAGTTATATGCAATAGTATAATTTACTGATTATACACAAAAGATAACATCATGCTAACTCAAAAATACAAGCTTTCAAAAGATCAAATAGAATCATCCTAGTTACTGTTGATGTTTTCTACAAACAAAACCATATGAAAACTTATAAGTTTCAGCAATGAACAATAGTTATTAAAAGCAAAAGACAAAATTTCATAAAACAATGAATAAGTGCTAGAAACTGCTATAAAACTCTAACACCATCTTAAGAGTTTTAATGTATAAATAACATAGCCTATTAATTCAGAAAACAGTAAGTTACAAGCAAATTACAATAACAAAGAATAATCCAACTATGGTAGTTTCAAAATAGTAATGGTTCAGTATAATGATATTCTTACCGATATTCTCATTGAACATTATTGCAGAAATAATTTAAAATAATCATAAAAATCTATTTCCTGAAAGAAATACAGTATTTTAAATATTTGCTATAATACCAACCTGTTCCAATTCTTGTATTTTAGCATCCTTGACTTGCAGAATTTCTAAAACTTTTCTGTCTTTAGCTTCAGATTTCTGTTTCTCTCTAGAAACAAATACATATATATGTATTTATACGCATTGAGAGTTTATTAGTCATAATTAGTAGCTAATCCTTTAAATTTTGACATCCTGATAATGAGTGTCACTTTAAAACATAAAAAATTAAGTTATCTGCCCTGGCTGGTGTAGCTCAGTGGATTGAGCGCGGGCCTGTGAAGCAGAGGATCACGGTTCGATTCCCAGTCAGGGCACATGCCTGGGTTGCAGGCCAGATCCCAATGGGGGACACATGAGAGGCAACCACACATTGATATTTCTCTCCCTCTCTCCTTCCCTTCCCCTCTCTCTGAAAATAAATAAATAAAATATATTTAAAAAAAAATTAAGTTATCTGAGGTTGACAGCCCTTTCTGAATTAGTCAGAAACCATACGGCCAGTGATGGCAACAACTGAGAACTGCTCGCAACTAAAACAACTTCATATTAAAAAACAGTTCAGTTTCTAAATTTAGATGCATAATAAAAATACTTAAAATATGTTTAATCTTCATTAAAATAACCATTGTATAATCAATTTAAAATAATACATAAACATGATACATTATATAGGAAATTATATTAAGAATAAAATATTTATCACCATTTAAGTAAAAGCCTCAAAAAGGGGAGAGCTTGAGAATTACTAACAACCAACACTGAATAAATGAGGGAGAAATATATTGGACACTTATTTACATTTTTAATTTTAAAAATAGGTAAAATAAATAGAAATATGTACCTAAATCGCTCATGATTCACAAAGTGTAGAGGTAAAGAAAAAGAAAAGAACCCTCACTTGAGAAAGAGTGAAATAAATAAAGACCTTACAAGGCACAGAGGGATATTAGAATGCAATCAGAAAAACATACCACTGGTTATAAGAAATTTAAATAGTACATTTTAAAAAATTAGACTTCTAATAAGTTAGCATAGTAAGTTCATACTTTGAGGCTCTTCTGTGTTCTCTACGTTTATAGTATCAACAGAAGAACATAGAAGAAAAAAATAAGGCAACATGGCCACATCTCTAAGGATCACCAACTAAACAGAAATATATTGCTACGGATAGGGATGATGCAGACTAAGGTGGAAAGAGTTTAGCTCCCGGTAGATAATAGGAAATAAGCTTCCTGCTCAATCTGGAGAAGCACAGTGAGGTTCATTGTTTGAAACCAGAAACTGGGTGGGGCTCCCAAATTCTTAGAGGCTGAGAAAGCTTCCACCAGCCTTGCCTGGAACTAAGTATTTTTTATATGAAAGTCCAGAACAGCAAAAGTATATAGATACAGCATCCTAATCAGAAGCTGAGCCAAAATGCCCCATGGCTTAGGTACTAAATATAGCAAATCCTCTGTCTCTCTGTTGGCTAAGAGCCACAAACTACCAATACAAATCCTATTTCAGGATAGGGGAATGGGATTAGGGTAACAATTTAATGGCAATCATAAATTTTCTAGAGAGAAAAAAAACATTAGACAAGGAGGGGTGGTGAAGAGAACAATAAAAGCAATCCTCCCACTCAAGATGTATCCACAAACAAAAAAATCCAAAATACATGAAGAAAACACACACTCTACAACTCTCCCCACATACAACACATGCACACACTAACTCAACAATCTGGAAAAGTAACATACAAAATGAAAATAACACACTAGAAAAAAAATTTGAAATAAGGATCTTTAAAGATAAAGAAGAATGATTAAAATGAAACTGGAAACAATAAAGTGGATCTTAAAAAAACTATTAAAAATCTTGAAAATAAAAATATAATCACTGAATCAAAAAAAAATTAAATGGGCTAAGCTCAAAACTAGATATAAAAAGGCAATCAGTAAAATGGATAATATTAATAAGGGACTCATTCAGAACACTGCATAGAAAATGATGAGATTAAAAATATAAAATCAGCCCTGGCTGGTGTAGCTCAGTGGATTGAGTGTGGGCCTGTGAACCAGAGGATGACAGTTCGATTCCTAGTCAGGGCACATGCCTGGGTTGCAGGCCAGTTCCTGGCAGGGGACACACGAGAGGCAACCATACATTGATATTCCTCTCCCTCTCTCCTTCCCTTCCCCTCTAAAGATAAATAAATAATATATATATATATATAATCAATTTTAAGACATGCACCTTTACTAGGAAACTCTAACATATGCGTGAAGAGTTCCAAAAGTAGATAATGGTGAGATAAAATATAATGCATTAGTTTTAGAAGGTAACCATAGAGAATGGTTTAGAATTAAACAGAGTTCTCAGATTAAAAGATATCTACCAAAACAAATATGAACAAAAGAAAAAACATATCTATACATTAATGTACCATTCACTCAACAAGTATTTACTGAGTACTTCTTACATGATAGGCACTGTCCTAGAGACTGGGAACAAGGCGCTGCAGTGAACAAAATAAAGCAAGAGGCTGTCTTTGTGGAATAAACATTCTAGTTCATGCATCTTGAAAACATTTGATGAATAACTGAACACAGAGTATGTCAACTGGCTGTAAATATAATAAAAAAATAAACTCGGGTAAAGAAGAAGAGAATATCTAGTGTCAGAGAACTGGTGAGTAAAAGGAAAGTTGCTATGTTTTATAGTATAATTAACAAAGGTTTGAGTAGAGACTTAAAGGAAGGGAGAGTCATAGAGCTCTCAAAGAAGAGTTTCCCAAGCCATGCGACCAGTAACAAGTAGGCAAAAACATAACTGATATATTTAAAGAATAGTAAAAAAGGAAATTTATCTCCCCTTGTATGGACAAGGAAAAAATGGTAGATGAGAACAGAGAGATCACTGGGAATAAAGTAATATAATGTCTTCCAAGCCTTTTGAACATTGAATCTGACTCAGTAAAATAGGAAGACAGAGAATAGATAGGTTTGAGCAGAGAAAGAACATAATACAAATTATTATTTTATGAATTACCATACTGCCTTTTGGGTTGAGAAAAGCCTCTAAAGGTCAAGGGTAGAAGAAGAGAAACCAGTCTGGAAGCAACTGAAATACCTCAGGTGAGAAATAAATACGAATTGCACAAGATAGGTACGCACAGTAGTATTTAGAAGTGATAAAATTCTTCATATTTTGAAGGTAGAATAGGATTTCTTGATACATTAGATATGAAACATAAAAAAGAAGGAAATCAAGAATATTTCCCAGGCTTTTATTTGAGCAACTGGAATAATGGAGTAGACACTATCTGAGATATAGAGGGTAAGAATGAGGGACAATTAAGATTTGGGATTTGGGATTTGGACCTGTTACATTTGAGCTGCCTAATCAACATCCAAGATGTAGCTGGATAACAAGTCTCGAATCAGTTAAGAAGTCAAAGACTAAAAATAAAACTTTAAGAGTCATCCAAATACATTTAGGACCATAAGTAAATGGGATCACCTAGGTAGTGATTTTGGATAGAGAAGCCTGAGAATTGAATCTTGTGGCACTCCAACATACGTTAGTAAGATGAGAAAAAAAGAGTAAGTCATACCAAGAAGGTTAAGCAATCATGTAAGAAGAAAATTGAGAGAAATTAAGTGTGTAAGTGTTTCTAGAAGAAAGGAATCAATTGTGCCAAATGCTACAAACGTATTAAAGAAGATAAAGACTGAGAAGTGAATGCTGGAATTAGCAATTTTGAGGTCACTGGTGACTCTGACAAGAGCTGTTTCAGGAGAATGGTGGGTATGAAAGCCTAAAGACAGGAGTGAGTTCGAGAGAAAAGAAAACACTGGAGATAGTACAAACTACTCTTCAGACAAATTTTTGCAGTAAAAAGAAACACAGAAACAGAACAGTAGATCAAGGGAAATGTGAGATCAAAAGATTTAAAATGGAAGACAAATAGCGTATGTGTATGTTGACAGAAATAATTGGGGGCAATAAGAGACACTGATGATGTATGAGAAGGGAGAATTTCAGAGTCCTTGAAGCTATGAATACACATAGAAAGCTTGCCCTTAGATGACAGTATGAACAGTTCTACCAAAGAAATAGAAAGGAAAATATGAGTATAGACTTAGACATATTGGTAGATACAGTTATGGGAGGAATATAATCTCTCAGAATTAAAAGCTCCTATTTTCTCAACAGTCATTGATTGCCCACCTAAGCCACTCCATGGTATTGCTGACCAGGTATTCATTTGGTTTTTCCAAGCAGCCTGCAGTGACCTTAAATTGACACTAGCCTCTCAATGCAAGTGTACGCCCTACTCAGCAGCCCACAGAGTCATAGCAAATTTAAGTTCCTGATACAACTTCCCCAACAGTCCTTGTGAGCAATAGTCTCCTTTGCTTCCCAATACCTTTCTCTGTTGCATCCCTTGGTGAAAAACTACTGTGGGGTTTACCAAAACCCAGTTCTTATGATTCGAATTGACCACTACTGTCTTGGCCCCAAAATCCCAGAGCACCCCACCTACTAACAGTAATAAAGGCATATGCCACAGGTCCTGTCTCTCTCTGTCTGCACTCTGCTTTGACCTTCCTATGTGGTGCCTTGAGGTACTTCCTTCAGGAACTGTGAGTAATAAACTTCTCTATTTTAATTTTTCTTGTGCTCTGCTCTTGAACCATGGCTCATCATCCAGGACCCTGTGCTCCTCTTAATAAATGTCAACTTGACAAGTTCATAACAGCTATCTATCAGCCGAGAGTGAGAATGAAAAACAAAATGTTAGAAGATGACAAGGAAGTAAGCATAAAATAGTCTTCTAGGATAAGGGCATAGTAAATGAGCCAGAAAAAGAAACAAGATCATTACCAGGCAGGCTAAGGACCACTGGGCTTAGTGGTCAAAAACTTACACAGACCAGCCATGTTCAGTTCTCTGGATGTAGGCACAAATAAGGACAAAGTTGGAATAACCACATTTGACATTTTTCTAATATGTTCTGACTACTGTTTTTACTGTTTGTACTTTATCCTGCTTTATTATTTTATTTTCTACTTACCAAGCATTAACAGAACGTTTAATGCCTAATCATAGACCACTGTCTCCAACTGGGTTTTCTTTTCATTTGTGTTTCTTTTGTTAGCAGTAAAATTAAATATACTTTCAAATATTGAAATACCTTTTTTCTAATTCATTATTAACTGTCAACGTGTGCCATTTCATATTTTAGTTTTTATTGATTTATAAAACTACTTTACATATTAAATATATTTCTTTTGCTTATTTTTGTCACATATAATCTCAAATTATAACTTGAATTTTTAATTTACCATTATAAAATCACGAGTGTGTCAGAAAAATATTGTACATATCCCTGGAGAAAAGTGCCTTCAAATCCTAAAAAACAAGGCACAATGGGGTTTACCCTGGAATGAAGACACAGTTTGAGACAGCCAAAACATTAATTCCAGTCAGAAACTTCCTTTGTAAGTTCCTTTTTGGATATACTATGAATCTATTTTTTAACCTGCCAGGAATTAGTTGAATGTTTATTGCTTCCTTCTGCTCCAAACTGTTGATTTAAGTCCCAGCTTCCTTTCTGACACTGTTGGTTCCCTGTACATTTTCCCTTATGTCACTTTGCATAGCTTTCACTTTTTCCTATTTTGTGTCCATACTCAATCAGTTCTGTGAGCATCCTGATTACCAGTGTTTTGAACTCTGCATCTGATAGGTTGGCTATCTCTTCATTGCTTAGTTTTGTTTTTGGAGCTTTGATCTGTTCTTTCATTTGGGCCGTATTTTTTTTTTTTTTTGTCTTGAAGCACCTATTACGTTGTAAGGGGTAGAGTCTCAGGTATTTGCCAGAGCAGAGCAACCCATGGCCACTGTCTGTGAGGGAGGGGTCCAAGCCGGAAAAATGCCACTTGCTCAATCTCAGTGGGCTTTTAGTCACTTCCCCCACTACCCCCAAGCACATTGGGCCCTTCTCCTGCTGATTCCCAGGTAGGTGAGTTTGATCCTACAGGTCTCTCCAATGAACTCTTCTGTGAGGCTGTGAGTTTCTCCTGCCACCAAAATCCCCACAGGTTTTTTCAGTCAGAGGTTTTGAGGCTAAAATCCCGGGTTGCAAGGGCTGTCTGTCTCCCCAGATCCGAATGCAAACGTGGGACCACCTGGTCTGCCAGCAGCGCCTGGACCACCCCAGTCCTTCAGCTGCCTCCTAGCCTGAACTCCTCTACACCAGGGGTGCCTATCTCCGCCCCTCCTATCGGTCTGGATGAATGTTTCTTCTTTAATACTCCTTGGAGGTCGGACTTCCATACAGTTCAATTTTCTGGCAGTTCTGGTTACTTTTTGTTTTTAAATTTGTTGTTGTCCTTCTTTTGGTTGTGCAAGGGGGCAAAGTGTATCTACCTATGCATCTATCTTGGCCAGAAGTCCTAAGTGAGATTAACTATTTTAATTATTTTTTTAAGTAAAACTCAAAAATCTATATAGGCATTTGTCCAGCAGCTCCTCCTGGTGGTATAAATCCAGTATTTTCACAACAGGAAAATACTTCCAAGAGTTAACAGAACTACGCTATTAATACAATATTGTTTACTCAGAATAATATGATAAAAAAGTTGTTTCAAGTTTAAAATATCACCAAACTATTTGATCAATTCAATTATAATATATTCAATGTAGTTACAAGACATAAAAAAGGGTTCCTAAAAAAAGAGATACTGTCAAGAAGCTGATGATGATCAATGACTGAGACAAACTCCTGTTTAGCTAATTAGAACCACTGATGTGCAATAATGACGAGAGCTAAGAATATCTGCAGACTTCTTTAGGATGAAAAATGAAGTGAAGAGAGGCTGTCAAATATGCACAAGTTTAAAACACCAATCACTTTCCCCAAGAGTACTACCCATTTAAACAGTTAACACTGCTGCATTACCCACATGATTTGCCACATTTTTTTACCATTTTTCTAAACTCAAAAATCTGAGAAATTATTCTGAATTATTAATAATCAAAACTTTATTGTGTTATAGAATGTGCCATATATTATTCAATATGACAATTATATTTTCTGGGTTTGAGCCTATTTCTAATGAGATGACAAAAATGAAATATTTTAGTCTAAAAGAAACATGTAACTATAAATGATGTAATATTGGTCTGAATTATAAAATAAAGACAATGAAAACCAAACTTATTGATACTGATTATTCTTAATTAACAGATAGACAATAATGCACCAAATAAACCTGCTTAGACTAATGTTTTCTTTCATTTCAGTACAAAATCTATTAAAATATAGATTTTATACTTATTAATGGCTAAATGCATTCTCAATTTCCATTCAAATGCATTCTCAATTTCCTAATAACATCAAGATTCTAAAACAGCAACACTGATAAAAGTGGAAGTTTAAGCAAATTAAAATTATATCATTTATCAAATTGCTTACCCTTTTATTCACAAACTATTATAATTATTTTCCTATCTTGATATACATAATAAATTACTAGAACAATACCTATGAATATAGAATGAGAAAATTGGAAAAAGAGAAAAACTTGAAAACTTAATATTTTTAAAACACATTTACTCCCCAGTAAAAACAGCTATTGAAAAAAATTCTGAATAAAAAATGTTACTAAATCACATAATCCTGATGCATATATAACCTTTATAGCATTCAATATTGTAAAGGTCCAAGTACAGTTAAAATATTTTGCTTTAATATCAGCACATAATTTTAATACATAATCAGGAACTTCTAACTATTACATTTTATTTTTCAAATATATATACATACACACATATTTTTTTCAAATTTTACGTGAAAGGCAAAACTCGTACTGAAAGGGTCAGCCTGACACATACATGAAAATGGGTTTTGTTTTGTTTTGTTTCCTGTTCAATTAGGTAGTTTCAAAGCAGAACAAAGAACAGAATTAGGTTACATCTGAATCTGAATTTGTAAATTATAGCACAGAGATTGACTCTTCAAACAAAGTAACCATTTAATAGAACGTAGTTTAGATTTAATATATCAGGGAATAATATACGGTTATTTCAGGTACCCTTATTCATTCAAAATCATTTCTGAAAATACAAAGTTGAAACTCAAAACTTCTTCGGTTTTATAGTTAGAAATTAAATGACTTTAGTTGCTGATTTTCTTGTTTCATCTCTTTTAACTACATAGCCAGATATGTCTGCATATACTCAACATTTATGATCTCGACATCCATAAAAAAGTTGGAAAATTGTGTATTATGTCTTTAATAATCATGCAAATATTTTTCAGCCAGAATCTAGAGTCTCTTACAGTGTTCAAAAATATCAGCACTTCAGAACAGACTGTTTTAACATCTGCACATCACCAGGGTTGCCCCTAAGGATTTTTAAATGATGCCTGCCTGTGCTGAATAAAGTGCTAACTTGCACCTTGCATTTCAAACTGTGTCCTGAGCAGCCATCCAGTTGGTACAACACCAGCTGAATTCCCAGAGGCCACTGTTCACTCACGCTTGACTGCAATTATCATGTCAATATTTTGTGCTCTGATATGCAGATATGCACACATGCAAGCTGCGTAATACTTCCTTCTCCATGGAATGTTGACTTATGTTCAATGTTCAGGGAATTTCTAACAAAACCAGATACAAACTTTCAAAAACTGAAGACAATTACAATCATTTTACCTTAAGAACAAAAAATGTATTACTATGTTACCTCTGCAACGCATATAAAGGCTAATTTTTTTAAGTGCCTATGCTACTACAATTTGACAATTCTTTGAAGGTGTTTATAAAAGCTAAAAGACTATTTATCAAGCTTCTTACATCTGTATAGTAAGAATTCAAACGTGTTTTTTCATACTTTATTGCACGTTCTTTCACTTTAAACAGTACAGAGGATCCAATTAAAGACCTATTATATCCTTTGACCATCTTCCCACTCATCCACATCTCTGCCTAGGCATTTATGACTGTTGCAAGAGCTGACTAGCAGCACTGCTGCCAGATGGAGGAATTCTGGCAGCTACACTTCTGGGGTCTCCAACCAGCTATGCTACCATCATGTTCCAAAATGCAACCCCTTCTCAGGCTGTGTGGGTTTAATACACATGGGACAGTGTACAGCCATATAGCAGCTGTGCAACCCATGTGTTTAAGAGTTGAATGAAGCAGAAGCTGGAGGGAGGTTTTCCCAGTGACGAGAATATATACTATAACCTTACAACAACAGCCTGCTTATTAAGCATCTAAACTTTAACTGTAAATAGAAATGAGATACTCTCCCATCTTCTATGATATTTAAACACTAAACACCTGCATTTCAAGGGTGTAGCATGCATATCCTAAACATGCAATAAATACTAAAAATAAGTTTATTTTATTCCTTTTCATGGTTTTCACTTTCCAAAACTGAGCTGTCATGTCCATGCTAGAGGGAAAGTGAGGAAGAGGGAGAGAGAAAGAGAGAGACCACTAAAAAAATAGGAGAGTGGGTAAAGGTATTGAGAAGAGTGAGAGTGAGAAATAGGTATTGAGAAGCCTATCAGATAGTAAGTATAAATGTTAAAAAAGAAAGCAAAACATGTCTGCAAGATTTATGCAAATATAAGGTGTTTAAAAGTAAAAACAAATAAGAAAGTAAAGTAATTTCTGTGTAGGTTTCACTTGAAAATGTACATATGAAAAAGTAAAAGGTATTAACATTTGTAAAGCCTGATTATCTTTAATTTGATATTTAATATATTTCTAAATTTAAGTATTCAAATTCAAGTATAATACACACTGTTTTAAGGATCAGTAAATGCAAATAAAAATAACATCAAAAAGGCTATGAGTAGCTCTTGGAAGCCTATTATTTAGAAGATACTAATTGATTTTTCTTTGTCAAGACTTTACAAAACAAACTGAAAAAAATTTGAAGTATAACAAGAGATAATGATGATGAGTCAATACATGTAGAGCACTAAGAACTGTGTGTGAACCACAGTCAAACTTGATAAATATGTTTTATAATTGATTGTTCTATGATGTATTAAACCATGAACACACAGAACTGAAAGTATATTCTTATCATAATATTACATGAAAATATTTACCACATAGTTCAAAATATGCTTCCTTATAAAATATACCATTTTTAAAAAATCATTTTGAATCACAGTACAGTTTAGTACCATTTAGTGGGCAGATATCTTTAAGGAACACTCAGAAATCTCATTAGTCCATTACAAGACAATAATGACACTATGAAACCCAATAACAGCACAGTCTTAATTATTTCCCTTTTATATCCCCATAATAAAAATCTTTTTCTTTTTTGTTTATTCATATTAACCTGTACAGTAATACTGTATTTCATTTTTATCCCTTTTAATACCATGTTTTAGTATTTTATTCACTCACTATCTGTGTTCTAGATTATTTGTAAACATGATACACAAGCCAACTTACTCAATTTTCTATGAAGCTTCTGCTGTAAATACTTTATTATCAAAAAAATGTCAAATATTCCTTTATTTCACCATTATAACATCAGTTTTTTTGCTAATCAAAAAAATCATAAAAGACTCTCTACCTTGAAGTAGAAAAATTAGGATACTAACCATGTCAGATTCCACATAAAACTGTAATGAACAGAAGAAGAGAATAAATTAATTCAAGTACCCAGAATGTGTACCAAAGCTCCTAGAGGTGCTATAGTGAACATTCAGAGGTATGTGGGACATTTTAAATGTCTGGGGGAGACACAGCAATACTTGATATCTGTTGGACACTGCACAGACCACTAGCTAGTGGAAATTCATCAGAGTTTCAGTGCTGGATTGCACTACATTCCTTTCACGTCATCATAGATTTAAGAACTTGGGTCTTGACTACTGCTGTGATAAAAGTCAAGTTGAAAGCAGATAAGCACTGTAGGAAAAAAATTGAGGGTGGCACTGTCCAATGTGACTCCAATTCTGAGAACTTGTCTAGTACCTAACAATCTCACATAGTCTATAGCAAAATTATGGTTATTAAATAATAAAATTAAAATATATTTCTTTTTAATTTATATGTACATTTTAATGGCCATTAAATCATTAAAACAAATAACTTAATGGAACACACATGTAATTCTCTTTAATTTTAAGTAACATGAAAAAATTACTGAAATATTAAGGGCATGACAAATTGAGAACATTTGGGAACCTGTAAGTTAATTTTTAAAGAAAATATTATTTAAATGACTAAAGATTATAATGTATGAATACTTATCATAACACATAGAACAACAGAAATTTTTACTGGAGAGTCTGAAAACCCTGGTAGTAGTTCGTAATTGCTATAATTACATCTCTACTCAGTCTCATTCAACTATAATCTTGCTGCACCCTATACCATCCTCAGCATTTCATCATATACTCCTCTTCAAGTCTAAAACTGAAGAAGTGTAAAAATATAACACAGATAACGAGAAATAAGTCACATATGCTCAAGTTTCAATATGGATGCTTTGGCAAAATTTGTAACCACAAAGAATTTCTAGATACCGATATCATTACCTATATCAGCCAATTAACTTTATTATGAGAGGGCTATTTGAAACTTGGAATATTACAACAAAATTTATAGAATTTGTATATTTAGTACTTACTGAAGAATATAATTGCCATGTAAATAAAATAAAACTCACCAGGTTAAAAAAATACTTTCCTGTCATAATTTCAATTTAATATTAAGTCACTACCTATTCACAGTGAATAATATGAATTGAATTGTCTCAAAGATCTGGGTCATTTCTCAGCATATAAGGCTGAATTAAGGCCCTGGCTGGTGTAGCTCAGTGGATTGAGCGTGGGCCTGCGAACCAGAGGATCGCGGTTCGATTCCCAGTCAGGGCACATGCCTGGGTTGTAGTCCAGTTCCCAGCAGGCCAACTCCCAGCAGGGGACGCACAAAAGGCAACCATACATTGATGTTTCTCTCCCTCTCTCCTTCCCCTCTAAAGATAAATAAATAAAAAATTTTTTAAAAAAAGGCTGAATTAACTTCTACTTCCAGCCATAGAGAGGAACTAGATAGATTTGCCCTATGCCTTAAACAACTTGAAAACTACACAAAATATTTCAGATACTGGACACAGGTAGCAAAGGCCTGTGGTCCCTAAAGGAAGAGAACCAGTGAGGTAAGATGTATAATTCCTGTAGCTTACTATCTAAAGTCAGTCTTCAAGCTACAATGAAGGAAGAAGAAATACAAAGAGAGTGCAGGACTTCATTAAGTTGAGAAGATACAGGCTGAAGTTCAGGAAAGCCACAGCACATGGAATTTGTGAGGCAAACTACTGGAGGATGGAGTGTACCAAGAGCAAGAAGGCTTCAGAGGTCTCCTCTTTGTTTCAGAACTGATCTGTCTATGCTTTATGCTTTGGGCAAAAAGGAGAATCGTTGCAAAGCTGTAGACTGGACAATTCCTAGAATTCACAGAGCAATGAAAAGAGTTCACGTTCCCATCAAAGTGGAAAGACCATGTAATATACAGAGCATTAGGTAGAGTCCAAAAGAGTCATGCCCTAATACTGTGATTAAATCCACTATATAGAAAAAATGGCTACCCTGTATCTATGCTAATGAAGTCCCCCAAACATCAAATCAATCTATAAGTAACTTAACTGCATAAAAGTCCAATATTCTTTATAGGAGTATAACAATAATCAAACAATAAATAGCATACAATTCACAATGTCCAGAATCCAATAAAAAATTACCAGGCATGCAAAGAAATACAAACATATGATCCATGAGGTGGAGAAATATTAGTGATAATAGACAATTGAATTAGGAAATTCAAGGACCTTAAAATGGCCTTTATAAATATTAAAAATATACTTAGGAATTTAAAGGGAAACATGAACATAATAAAGAGTAATAGATTTTTTGAAAAGTAGAAGAATTTGTAGATGTAAAAATATATTATCTGAAATGAAAAAATACACTACAAGGGATTAGCAGCAGATTAGACAGTGCAAAGGAAAATATCATAAAACTTGAACCATGGGAATAATAACTATTCAATACAGAACCTAAGTATTTTCCTACCATTGTCTAAGATGCTTTAGTTTTATTTATGGGTATCATATTACTTTTCCAAACAATATTGTGTTCATGTGGATAATTAACAATTCTCACCAGTGGAAAAAAGTCTTTTAAAATCAATGTCAAATAAAAAAGACAGTGGTCTTTTCTAGAGAGTACAGATGCATTCACAGTAAATATATATCATAATTTTTAAAAAATAACCACTGCTTTCACCTCAATAGGAAAAATATGTTCCATAACATATGCCCTTGTGGTAGAACCAAATTAATCTTCCGAATCTTTCATACAATACAAATAAAAGACCTAAACATGATAATTGTCTTGATGTCTTTTTCTTTCTGAAAACCACTTATGGGACTTTTATGAAAAAGAAAACACTACACAACCAAAGGACACAGTAATTTTCTAGTAATCAACCCTAAAGAAATATTGATTGACTGCCTGCCAAAGAATTCAATATAATTATTTTGAAGAAACCCGGTTAGCTACAAAAGAACACAGCCATACAACTAAACAAAATCAGCAAAATCAATACATGAAAAAATGATAACTTCAACAAAAGAGAACACAAAAAGAAACAAATAGAAATTCTGAAGGTGAAGAACAAAATGAATTAAATGAAAGCTGCAATAGTCAAGAGAAGATTACATCATGCTGGAAAAAGAAACTATGAACTTGAAAATACATCATTTGAATCATCTAGTAAGAGGAGAAAAAAAGAATAAATATAATAAAGAAAGCATATGGAATATCATAAATAAGAGTGATTTGTGCCTTCTAATAGTTCCAGAGAAAAGAGTGCCAAATGTTTATTTAAAGAGCAGAAAGAAAGAAGGAGCTACTACCCTTCATGACAGCATGGATGGAACTGGTGAACATTATGCTAAATGAAATAAGCCAGGAGGTGAAAGACAAATAACATTATGATCTCACCTATAAGTGGAACCTAATCAACGAAACAAACAAGCAAGCAAAATACAACCAGAGACATTGAAATAAAAGACAAACTGACCATAACCAGAGGGGAGGGGAGAGGGTGATGAAAGAAAGGAGGGGTCATCAAGGAACAGGTAGGTATAAAGGACCCATGGATGAAGCCAAAGGGGGCAAGGATTGAGGGTGGGAAGTCAGGGAAAGGGATGGCGGGAAAATGGAGACAACTGTATTTGAACAACAATAAAAAATGCAAAAAATAAAATAAAATAAAGTAGTAATAAGAGAAAACTTCCCAAATCATAGGCAGGGTATAGAAATCCAGATTCATGAAGCTTGTAAGACCCAAATAGGATCACACAGTCACATATAAACAAATCCTCAAAAGATCAAAGACAAGAATAATTTTGAAAGCACCAAAAGAAAAGCAACTCAAGGTGTAAAAGAAAAAACATCATAAGATTATCAGTGCATTTTTCAGAAGAAATCTTGCAAGCCAGGAAAGAAATGGAATGACATATTCAAAGTACTAAAAGAGGAAACACTACCATTCGAGAATACTATACCCAGTAAAGTTGTCCTGTCCTTC
The DNA here is from genome assembly GCF_014824575.4 of Sturnira hondurensis. NCBI lineage: Eukaryota > Metazoa > Chordata > Mammalia > Chiroptera > Phyllostomidae > Sturnira > Sturnira hondurensis. The sequence continues at coordinate 3,834,790 of NW_028086190.1, forward strand.
AGCAATAAAGAAGATAAAGACCTCCAAACAAAAAAACCCTGAAGGAATTCATCACCACTAGAACTGCCTTACAAGAGATACTAAAGGTAGTTCAACTTCAAAAACACTAACAAGAAAACACATGAAATTAGGGTATAGTAAATTCAGAATATTCTAATTTTGGCAGTACTAAGTCACTTTTAATTGTAGTAAAAAAGAAGTTAATAGACAAAAGTATTAAAATAAATAGAGATACAATAATCTGTTAATAGGTAAATAATACAAAAAATGTAAAGTGTGACACCAATAAAATAAATTGTGTGGGTGGAGAAGTAAAGTGTAGAGTTTTTATGAGACTGAAATTAAATTGTTATCAGACAAAAAGAGCATGCTGTAACTAAAACCCGTTTTATGTAAGCCTCATGATAATGATAAAGCAAAAAACTCTAGAGGATACACAAAAGATAAAGAGCAAAAACATCACAGACTATCACTACCAGAAAAATTATTATACCACAAAGAAAAACAACAGGAGAGGAAGAAAGAAACAAAATACAGACAGAAGACAGTAAAATAGCAATATCAAGTCTTGACCGGTAGAAAATGAAAATATGCTGTGACAAAGAGACTCAATTTATCTTAACACAGATAGGTTAAAAGAGAAAAGATTTAAAAATATACTTTATACAAATAGATCCATAACCAAGAGGGGAGTGGCTATTCAAAGTCTGTCCAGAAGGTATCCAGCCACGTAATATGAAATATAGCGAGATTTATTGAAAAAAATACAAGACACAAAAGACTTTGTATATAGAACTCTGTATATATACCTCAGTCCTCTTCAAAGTACGCACCTTGGGACCTCACACAGTTCTCCCAATTGCCATAGCTGCCCCATCATATATTCCTGAATGTCATCAATGGTCCAAATCTCTTCCCTTTGAAAGATGAATCTTAGTTCTGGGAAAAGCCAGAAGTAGCAGGGCACCAAATTTGGAATGTAGAGGGACAAAGTCATCTTGGTGATTCAATGTTTTGCCAAAAACCTCTGCACAAGATACAATGCATGAGTGGGTGAATTGTCATGGTAAAGCTGCCAATCACAAGCTGTCCATGGCTGTGGCTTTCTGAATCATCTGAATAATTTCCACAAAGAATGTTCAACTTAACACAAAATTTGATGCAGATTCATTGCTCTACTCACTCAGGCATTTTGAATGTGATGACTACACAGTACACATGCTCACTCAACTGAGTTTAACTGCCCCCACTGACTAGTACAGTGAAGTTGCCATTATTCATGTATGCACATTCCAGTCCACTATCCTTGTCTGCCAAGTCATACTGATGTCATACAAACCATTCTCTTTTATTAACAATGGCTGGACTTTTTCCAGGGAGACCTCATACCATGCTCAATCAATGGTGTCTACCACCCCCACCACCTCCACTGACTAGTACAGTGAAATTGTCATTGTTCACACATGAGCATTCCAGTGCCCTCTCCTTGTCTGCCAGGCTACATCAATGTCTGTCACACAAACTGTTCTCATTATATTAACAATAGCTGGACTTTCTCTAGACAGACCTTGTATCTCTCAAATCTATAGTCCTTTGAAAACTGTGATGGAAATTTTCTTCTACCACTTCAAATTGTTGCCTAAGAGATCCTCTCAGATCCTACCACATTCTAAATAAAGATATGCTTATTTGGGGAGGGCAGCTGTATTATGAATACAATTATTGATATAGATTGCTACTGTTTTAATGAACTAATCTTGCAGTACCAACCACAATGGTAGGAATTCTGAAATAACTGTGTTGAATTCTAATGAAGTCAATCCATGAAGTCAATCCATAACACCAATGGCAACGGAGTTCAGGATCATAGAAATAACACTTAACTTCTCCCTGAAAACAATTCACAAATCCAAAAGCCACTTCTAACCTCACATCTACCCATATCCACAAGTAAAAAACCATCTTGTTTTAGCTTTTTGTATTTCTTCCCTTCATTAATGTTCACCCTTCAAAAGCAACTTGTCTTATGCATAAAGTCAAATTTTAGAAATCACCAATTATAAGTACTGCATTTAAGTGCTTCTGTATTTTAATATTAAAATTAAGTGTTTTTAATTAATTGAAGTGATATTACAAAAATGTTTTATGTGTATATAATTCATGATTATGTAATTTTATCATTCGAATTCTAAAACAGCAAGAGTTTTACTTATACATGTAGATTCTTGATAATTTTTTCAAACACAGTTTATTTAAGATTCCAATAACTCATTTTGTTAGTTATTCATCAATATACTGTAAGAATATTTTTTAAATCTGTTTCAAAATTATTTATAATATTAATGTCTATGGAAACTCAGTTTAATCTAAACTGTCAGATGATCATTGGGATAAGTGACTGCCTTTCATATATTATAAATCAGATTATCTCATAACCTCAAAGTGAAACTTCAAAAAGTTCACTATTTTTTCATCAAGCAGAAGCACTTTATCCTGATTGGTTCTTAATTACATATTTAGATACAGCCTTTCCATGTTAGGTGCATTTGTTTTCTAGTAAACATAAACCATATCTGAATATTAAAGGAAAATATAAATAATATTATCTTTGCTATGCAAATTACAAATGCCTTTGGGATAGTGCAAGGCCTCTAGGTATTTTCAAATAGGCAGATGTGGAAGTGTATTTCACATACAGTATACTTTCCAACTACTTAAAATACTATTGATCTCAGCATTGTTATATATAATTGTATCTAGTTAATTTTCCTTTGGAATTTATTTTTGATGATAACATGAAAATTTACCACAGGAATTAATGAAAAGGATAAGTAAAGCTTTATCAATGTTACTGAATGGCCAAAGATTATTCGTACTGTAGCATGAAAACATTTTTGAATTACCTTCATATTTCTATTGCTTGAGATTCTATTTAAACACTTACATGTCTTTCCTTATTAAAAAAACACAAATATCTGTTCATAAAGTAGTTTTTAATGCTACAAGTAGTCTAATATATATATATATATATATATATATATATATATATAGTAAAACACTACAATCCTACTCAACAAGTGTTTGTGGTCATCCTTTTCTTTATGGTTTATATATTCTCCCAAGTAACCTTATAAAATAAAAATTTGTAAGCCCTGATCAGTATGGCATGGTTGGTTGGGCATCACCTCGCAAAGCAAAAGGTCACCAGTTCAATTCCTGATCATGGCACATACATGGGTTGCAGGTTGGGTTCCTGACTGGGGTATGTGCAGGAAGCAACTGATTGAGGTTTCTCTCTCATAGCAATGTTTCTCTCCCTCTCTTTCTCCCTCCCTTCTCCTCTCTCTAAAAAATACATAAAACCTTTAAAATAAAAATTTGTTTAAAAAATGAGGCCGTTCCATGATACTTCCATATGACAGAACAGATGTGCCTAACCCTAACCCATTACCACCCACACCAGTAAAGACCAAGTGGGGAACCTAGACTTTAATTCATGCAAGGCTCTATCTAATAAAGCTCCCCACCTCTCCTTCCCCACTGGAGCAGTGTCAAAAGTGACAAATAGAGAGTCAGAACCTTCACCAATGCCCAGCAGTAATGGCTTCTCTCTCTCATTATTGTCAATGGAGGTCACATGAGGAGGCACTCTTGTTCCTACCAGCCAGGATGCATCAGTGGAGACCTAGTACAGAGTGCCCATCCTGGAATGATAAGAAACACTTACCTAGTCCTCAGGTAACAACAGAGACCAAGAAAGGAACTTAAACATCTAACCTCTCCTGGCAGTAAAAAGGAAGCATCACGTCTTCCCTAATGGAGTGATATCAAAGAAAACTATCTTAAACAGAAGGTTTAAATCCATAATATTACATAATACCAAATGTCTGGCTGCAATAAAAAATCAGTCATCATTCTAAGAACCAAGAATATACCAAACTGAATTTAAAAATTTTTTTAAAGATTTTATTTATTTATTTTTAGAGGGGAAGGGAAGGAGAGAAGGCGAGAAATATCAATGTATGGGTTACAACTGGCCTGCAACCCAGGCATGTGCCCTGACTGGGAATCGAACCAAGATCATGTGGTTCACAGGCCTGCGCTCAATCCACTGAGCTACACCAGCCAGGGCCCCGAAATGAATTTTTAAAAAATCAATAAAATGCTAATACCAAGATTATAGAAATGTTAGAATTGACAATTTTAAAGTAGCCATCATAAAAATGCTCTAACAGTTATAATGACCCAAGAAACAAATTAAAAGCCTCAACAAAGAACCAGAAAGTCTCAACAAAGAGATATAGATAAAAGAAGAATCAAATGGAAAATGAAGGAATAAAAACTACAAAAACCAAAATAAACGACTCAATGGATGGACTCCATTGCTTCCTATACAGAATAGAGGAAAGAAATCAGTGAACAAGAGGGAACAACAGAAATAAGGACCCACTTCTGCTAAAACAGTAACTTTCTTTTTCTCTATGAAAATTTCTAGAAATCTTCCAACAAACTATAACCATTCATTTTTTCAAAATTCTAGAAGCTCTTTCCTCAGGCTTTAAAAGACTTTTCCCTCAACTGTATGACATCAAAGACATCAGCATAAATAGATAAGATATTAACCATGTCAGAGGCTGTAATGTAAAGGCTTGTTGCATTAAATACTTTATAAAGCAAATGTATATATACTTATATAACTACTTAATAATAAATACTGACATTGCTGAAAGGTTTATGTTTGATGTACTATGTGTTTTGTACATTCAGCCTTTTCTAAATAAAATTCTTCATTTTTAAGTTTAAAAAATTTAGTCAGTTTTAGAATGATAAAGAAAATGATAAGAACATCCACTGAAAAACCTAAAACATTCAAACCTTTTATAATTGTGAAAAATATGATTTAAAGAGAGTAAACAACTCAAATATTTGTAATTATATTTTGAGTACTTCCCACCACCATAACTAACACTCATAGTATATTTTATTAATATGAGATTTTTAATATACCCATCAATTTCTTTACCTACTGGCATTGTCAATGACCATAATAAAAACTATTATTAATCATCTCCAACCAGAAATCAAAAAAGGATAAGGAATCAAGAAAAAGGTAGTTTGACATGCCTTATAGGAAATGTTTAAATAGCTATTGTTTTAATATTTCAAAAATATTAAAAATATTTTTAATTTTTTAAAAATTAAATATTTTTAATCCTCACCTGAGGATATTTTCATTTGCTCTCTTAGAGAGAGAGAGAGAGAGCAAGGGGGAAGAGAGAGAGAGAAACATCAATGAGAGAAGCATCAGCTGGTTGCCTTCATAAGTACCCAAACTAGGGATCTGTGCAGAGGGCCCAGCGATCATAGGCATTAGGACAGGAGATTTCACATGCCCACACCCAGACAGTGGATGAACCTAGGTCAGTGCCCTGACTGGGAATCAAACCCACAACTCTTTGGTTACAGAATGATGTACCGACCACTGACCCACACCAGCCAGGGCAAAAGAATCACATTTAAAAAATAAAGCAACCCCAAGATCTCAGCAGCTTTATACCCAAACACATTATTTCCCTCTCACATCACAGTCTGATAAAGTTAAGAATGGGTGGGAGAGGAAGAGTGCTCTGCTCTATTAAGTCACTCAGAGACCCAAGCTTCTTACTTTTTGTGATCCTCTGAGTCCCTAGAATTTTCAAACATTCAGCTAGCATGTGGCACACAAGAGCTGGTAGAACAGTGCCTACCTAAAAAATACCCATCATGTGCCAGCCGAAAGATAGTATGCATTACTGACAGTCCCTGCTCACTATATTTCGACTTAATGATGGTGTAAAAGTAATACACACTCACTAGAAACTGTACTTCAAATTTTTAATTTTTATCTTTTCCTGGGCAGTGGACATATAATACAATACTCTCTCATGATGCTAGGCTGTGGCAATAAGCTGCAGCTCCCAACCAGCCATGCAATCATGAGGATAAACAACCAATGTTCTACAGCATACTGTGTTACCCACGTTTCTTGGATATTATGTTTTGTGTTTTCATATCTCATCAGGTCTACAAAATGCCCACTTATGTCTTCTTCTTCTGGTGAGAAGAAAAAGGCAATTACACTTGAGATGAAATTTCAGGTAACTGCCCAACTGTAGACTAATGTAAGTGTTCTGGGCACATTTAAGGTAGGCTAGGCTAAGCTATGATGTCCAGCAGGTTAGGCATATTAAATGTAATTTTGACTTAGAATATTTTCAACTTAAATTGGTTTATTGAAACATATCCCCTTCATGATGCGAAGAACAACTCTATTTCCACCCACAATCCATTTGCCAGAACTATCATAATCCGGGAAACTGGGAAATGATGGTGTAGCTGTATGCCCAGAACAAAGACAATAGAAATGCTGGTGAGCTGTCTCTGCCATAACAACATTAGCACCTTCTTAGAAGTCTGCAGAAATGGCACAGTTATACCTGAAATATGTCCAAATCAAATTGGAATTCCTTATACTGCAGGCATAAGTATGGTTTGACCACATAACTGAAGCACCAAAAAATTCTATTTGCTTTCTTCATGATTCCAGGTACAGTACTGGGCATCTCCCAAACAGTCAACAAATATTTGATGCTAAATTAACCAATCAGTAGAAAGGAACTATGTTAAAATTCTAATATTCAGCCCTGGCTGGTGTAGCTCAGTGGATTGAGCACGGCCTATGAAGCAAAAGGTCGCTGGTTTGATTCCCAATCAGGGCACATGCCTGGGTTGCAGGCCAGGTCCCCAGTAGGGGACACATGAGAGGCAACCACACATTGATGTTTCTCTCCCACTCTTTCTCCTTCCCTTCCCCTCTCTGTAAAAATAAATTTAAAATATTTTTTTAAAAATTTGAATATTCAGTTTCTGCTAATTAGCAGCTTCCTACATAACAGTGAACCAGAAGCACTACATTTCTATACAAGAAACAGAAGACTTGACTTTCTGTATAACTAACTCTGAGTAGTGGCAAAGAATTTTAACAGTCTATTCTTTAAACTTAAGTCAGAAGTGGTATTTTAAGCTCTCCCCAGAAATATAAAAATAATCTAATCTCTTTTATTTCTGATAAAATCATAAATTAAAATCTCTAAGTACTTTAATCTTTCCTTTCAAGTGATATACTCAGAGCCAGAGCCAAGTAGTGATTCAAAAGGATGTAACCCAGAATTCTCTAAAGTAATCAAAAAAGATACTAGTATTTACAAGACTGTCATACTCTATCAGTTTTAGGATTATTCAGAATTCTAAATCTTCTCAAAGTAAATGTAAAAAATGAATGCCGGACTATAAGAGTGCAAAATTTTTTATAAATTCCTGGCCTCACAGTGTGTGGGTGGAACTACCCTGGTCTTCTGGTAAAACTATTACCCTCACTAGAAACAACACAGAACCTGAGAATTGATCGCCCCACCCCATCACATCCACACCTCTCTTCATAATCCTTGCCAAGAAGGCCTTAAATCTCTCAGGTTTCAAATAAAGAAACCAAAACAGTAAAAACATAGGTCTTCAAAATAAATGGTATACAAATATAGCAAACTATTTGTGATTAATAAATGTTACTTAATATAATATTTATTATACTTATTCAACAACTTAGGGTTTTCAAAATAATAAAAGGTCAAAAATCTGCTGTGATAACATATAGAACTTTAAGATTGGCAGAGTAACACATTTAGAATCAGATTGAATAGTCATGTATTTTTAGTCATATATTTTTATCTCTTATTTTTGGCCAAGGTATACACGTTACTTTTTCACTCAAACATAATAACAAGACATAACACAATAACAAGACATAGCACACCACCCATAAATGCAATCCTTAAGTCATATAAATTCACACTATTGTTTCTGTTAAAATTCCTTTAATAAGATGAGGAACTGTTTTTTTCTGTCTCTCCTCATATTTTCTATATAAACTTTTTATATAGTGAGAAAATATATTATAATAGAGATCCACCATCTTAAAACAGTTTAAATGCACAATATATTATTTTTAATGACAGGTAAAATGTTGTACAACTGATCTCTAGAACTTATGCTTCTTGAATAACTAAGACTTTGTACCCAATGAACAGAAACTCTCCATATATCCCCTCTCCAACAGACTCTTAAAAAAATTCCACTCTGTTTTTAGGAGTTTGACTACTTCAGATAACTTCATATAAGTGGAGTCATGCTGTATTTGTCCTTCCGGGTCTGCCTTATTTCACTTAGCATATCTTCCAGGTTCATCAATGCTGTTGGACATCCCATTTTTTAATCCATTCACCCATCAATAAAGATTTACATTGTTACCATGTCTTGGCTACAGTGATTATAGCTACAATGAACATAGAGTACAGATATCTCTTAAAGATCATGATTTCATTTCCTTTAAATATAATATATAGAAGTGGGATTATGGGATCATATGGTAGTTCTATTTCTTTTTTTGCACTTTATAACCTGTTCTTACTTTTTCATTAAAATTGTATTTCAGGGAGAGAGTAATGGGGAGAGGGAACAGGGACAAAAATAACTGAACAACAATAAAAAATAAAATAAAGTTAAAAATGATATTTCATTATTTATGCTATTATAGTTGTCCCTATCTTTCTCTTTCCCCCCTCCACCTAACCCCCACCCAATCCCTCAGGCAATCCTCACACCATTGTCCATGTCCATGGGTCATGTATATACATTCTTTGGCTGCTGTATTCCCTACGTTATCCTCTATATCCCCATGAATATTCTGTAACAACCAATTTGTACTTCTGAATCCCTTCACCTTTTTCACCCATCCTCCCAAGACCCCTCCCATCTGGCAACCATCAAAATGTTCTCTGTATCTATGATTCAGTTTTTGTTCTGCTTTCTTGATTATTTTGGTTTTTAGATTTAATTATTAAGATATGTATTAATTGCCATATTTTGTCAATATTTTTTATTTTCTCCTTTAACATTTAACATTTCATATACTACTGGTTTGGTGGTGATGAACTCCTTTCACTTTTACAGGTCTGGGAGGTTCTTGATGTGCCCTTCTATTCTAAATGATAGCTTTGCTGGGTAGAGTAATCTTAGTTGTAGGTCCTTATTCTCAAAACTGCTTGTCTCTTGCTTTTAAGATGTTCTCTCTGTCTTTAACCTTTTGCATTTTAATTATAATGTGTCTTGATGTGGGCCTCTTTGGGTTTATCTTATTTGGGACCCTCTGTACTTCCTGGACTTGTATGTTTATTTCCTTCACCAATTTAGGGAAGTTTTCTTTCATTATTTTTTCAAATAAGTTTTCAATCTCTTGCTCTTTCTCTTCTCCCTTGTATACCTCCATGATGCAAATGTTTGCACACTTGAAGTTGTCCCAGAGATTCTTTACACTATCTTTGTTTTTTTCAATTCTATTATCTTTATGCTGATCTGATTGGGTGTTTTTTGCTTTCTTGTATTCCAAATCTTTGATTTGATTCTATACTTCATCCACTCTACTGTGTTTTTTTTTTTTTATTAACTCAGCTCCTGTTTTATTTTTCAATAATACTTTTGTAGTCATTTCTGGTTTTTCCATTCTACTTCCCAGCAACTTAAGAGAATCCTAAACCTTGGCCATGAGCAAGAGGTCTCAGTTGCTCTCCGCCTGACCCAGAAACTAGGGGGAAACCCCAAAAATACAAGACAGAAGAACATATTTCTAAGGACTCTGTCATATTTGGTACTGGGCATGTGGCCCAAGACCTGTTCTAGTTGGCTTCAGCTAATACAACAGGGATCTTGCAATGTGTGACTTTAAGAAGCACTCTTTTTTTTTCTTTGTTGAAAGCATTGTACTGCTTTCTTTTTTAAAAATATATTTTATTGATTATACCATTACAGTTGTTGTTCTATTTCCCCCTTCATTCTTCTCCACCCTGCACACGCCCTCCCCAACCATTCCCCCCCTTTAGTTTATGACCATGTGTCTCAAGTTCTTTAGATTCTATATTTCCCCTACTATTCTTGCACTCCCCCTATCTATTTTCTACCTACTGTCTATGTTATTTTCTGTACCTTCTCCCCCCTTCTCCTCCTTTCACTCCCCGGTTGCTAACCCTCCATGTGTTCTTCATTTCTATGGTTCTGCTCCTGATCTAGCTGTCCTCTTGGTTTGCTTTTGTTTTAGGTGTGGTTGTTGATAACTGTGAGTTTTCTGTCCTTTCACTGTTCATATTTTTCATCTTCTTTTTCTTATATAAGTCCCTTTAACATTTCATATAATAATAGCGAACCTCTCAGATGCACAGTTCAAAATACTGGTGATCAGGATGCTCACAGAACTTGTTGATTATAGTCACAAATTAGAGGAACATATGAAGGCTAAACTAATTGAAATGAAGGGAAATGCACAGGAATCCAATAGTGATGGAAAGGAAACTGGGACTCAAATCAATGGAGTGGATCAGAAGGAAGAACGAAACATCCAACCATAAAAGAATAAAGAAACAAGAATTCAAAAAAATGAGGAGAGGCTTAGGAACCTCCAGGACATCTTTAAACGTTCCAACATCCGAATTATAGGAGTACCAGAAGGGGAAAAGAAACAGCCACGAGTGGAAAACATATTTGAACAAATAATAAAGGAGAACGTTCCCAGTCTGGCAAAGGGAATAGACTTCCAGGAAATCCAGGAAGCTCAGAGAGTCCCAAAGAAGTTGGACCCAAGAAGGAACACACCAAGGAACATCATCATTACATTAGCCAAGATTAAAATGAAGGAGAGAATCCTAGAAGCAGCAAGAGATAAGGGGACAGTCACCTACAAAGGAGTTCCCATCAGACTGTCAGCAGATTTCTCAAAAGAGACCTTACAGGCAAGAAGGGGCTGGACAGAAGTATTCCAAGTCATGAAATCCAAAGACCTACATCCAAGATTGCTTTACCCAGCAAAGTTTTCATTTAGAATGGAAGGGCAGATAAAGCGCTTCTCAGATAAGATCAAATTCAAGGAGTTCATGATCACCATCCACTCTACTGTTGATTCCCTATAAATTGTACTTAATTTCTGTTAATGTATCCTTCATTTCTGACTGGTTCTTTTCATAGTTTTGATGTCCTTTTTATGCTGTTGAAGTTCTCTTTGAGTTCATTTACTCTTCCCCTAAATTCAATGAGCATCCCTATAACCAGTGTTTTGAATTCTGCATCCAGTACATTGTTTGCCTCTGTTTTATTTAGTTATTTTTCTGGAGTTTTGTTCTGTTCTTTCATCTGGGCCAGGTTTCTTTGTCTCCTTATTTGGTAACCTCCGGGTGTTTGTTTTCATATATTAGGTAGAGTTTCTATGACTCTCTGGCTTAGTAGAGTGGTCTGATGTAATAGGTGTCCTGTAGGATCCAGTAGCACAGCCTCCCGTATCATCTAAGCTGGGTACTTGAGGTGAGCCGACCATGTAGGCTGTGTACACCCTCTTCCTGTAGTTGAGCCTTAATTGCCAGTGACAGGTCAATGGGAGGGATGTAGCTGGCCTATCAGCTGCAAGGACTCACTGTGACCACTGACCATCAACCTCCTACCACCTTGGGGGGTCAGCTTGCATGGGTCCACTCCACAGAGCAGGACTTATTTTAGCAGGGCTCTCGTACCCACTGAGTCCAGCCCTTGAGTGTGCCACTTAGGGAGGTAGTTAAGTAGTGCTGGTCTGATGTGGTCTGTAGCTGTCCACTGGATGCAGATTCTGGGGCCTCTCAGGAGGTGTAGGCCAAGGTCATCGGCCACCATCTGCATTCTGTCCTGAGCCATCTAGCATAAGCCACAAAGCAATCTGTACATGGCTACTACTTGTGCTGGTCTTGGAGTAAGGCCAAAGTGTGGACCAAGGCCAGCTGCTGCTAGTGGCAGGCCTGGGGCGACTTAGCAAGAGGCACAGGACTCACTGAGGCCAGATACTGCTTGTTTGAGAGAATTCAGGAAAATCTGAAGCATGAGCCAAGATAAGTCATTCATGTGGAAAAGCTACTAGAAACAGCTTGGGTGGGCATGAAAGTTGGGTGGGCATGAAAGTTGGGTGTGGCAGAACAAATAGTGTGCGCAAGTGTGTGGAGTCTCAGATCTGGCACCTGCCTTCTGGCTCTATGGGTATAGGCCTCATCAAAAAATAATTACCTCTATCAGCACTTCTACTGGGGAGAAAGCTACCCCCCAGTTCTTGTCCTGATGCCAGACACTTCAGTTCTTCCCCATATGTCTCAAGTGCCTTTCAAGCTGCTGCCCCGGCAATGGATGTCAGAATGGGTAAGTCCAACTAACTCTATCTCAGGCCCTTTAAGAGGAATTTCCTGGGTCTCTAGAAGTATCTGTCTTCCACAGACTCAATGCCCACTGGTTTTTACAACCAGAAGTTAGACTTACCTTCATGACACTGGAACCCAAGGCCGAAGGGCCTAGTGTGGGGCTGGGACCCCTTGCTCCCAATATATCTCTCCCAGTTTTTAACTGCCACACATGGGTGTGGAACCAGCCCATTTCACACTTCTACCTCTCCTACTAGTCTTAATGTGGTTTCTTTTAATTCCATAGTTGTAGGACTACATTCAACTTGATTTCTGGCAGTTCTGAATAACGGTTATTCTGTAGTTTAGTTGTAACTTTGATGTGGTTGTGTGAGAAGGCAAGCCATGTTTACCTACACCACCATCTTGCCATAGCAAGTTGCTGGTAGTTCTATTTCTAACTTTTTGAGGACTCTCCATAGTTTCTATGATGTCTGTATCATTTTAAATTCTCACCAACAGTGTTCAAAGGCTCCAATTTCTCCACATCCTCAGCAACACTTCTTTTTTTGTTGAGGTTTTTTTATAATAGCCATCCTGTCAGGTATTGGATGATACCTAATGATACTTGCGAAGTGAACTTTCCCCATGATTAGTGATAATGAGCATATTTTCAAGTACGTTGGCCATCTATCTATATGTCTTCCTTAGAGAAATATCCATTCAAGTCCTTTGTCCATTTGTAAATCAGTTAATGTATTATTTTGCTAATGAACTGTACGTGTTCCTTATATATATTGGATATTAATCTATTATCAGATATATGGTCTGCAAATGTTTTCTCCCACTCTGTAAAGAACCTTTTGATTCACTTTCCTTTGCTGTACAGAGGCTTTTTGTTTTGAAGTAATTCCATGTGTCTATTTTTGCTTTTGTTGTTTATACTTTCACCATTAAGTATTATTTGTTAGTTGTGGGATTTTCATAGATGGTCATTATGATACTGAGGTAAATTCCAGCTATCCTAGTTGGTTGATATAGTTTATCAAGAAACAGTGTCAAATTCTTTTTCTGCATCAATTTTGTTTTTGTGGTGTATCATATTTATTTATTTGCCTATGTTGAACCACACTAGCATCTCAGAGATAAATCCAACTTGATCATGGTGTACTATCCTCTTAAAGTGTGCTGAAATCAGGCTGCAGGTGGTTTGTTGAGTATATTTCCATCTATATACATCAGGGATACTGGTCTGCAGTTTTAGTGCTTTCCTGGCATTAATACCAAAGAAACGCAGACCTTATAAAATGAGTTTAGATCTGTTTCCTCCTGGTCAAATTTTTGGATGAATTTTAAAAGTGCTAGTGTATCACCAGTGAAGCCATATACTTCTGCAATTTTCTTTGTTGAAAGGCTTTTTATTACTGATTCAATCTCCTTCCTCATTACAGGTTTTTCAGATTTTCTAATTCTTCATGATTTACTCTCCGTACATTATCTCTTTCTAGGAATACATACATTTCTTCTAGGTTATCAAATTTGTTTATATATATATATATATATATATATATATATATATATGCATAGTACTTTCTCCTGGAAATGTTCCATAGACATGAGGAGAATACATATTCTGCTACTGTTTGATGGAATATACTGTATAGCACTGTTAGGTCCATTTGTCCAATAGTGCTGTCAAAATTCAGTTTCTTTATTGATGTTCTGTCTAGATATCCTAACCATTTTTTATTTAAATGTTCTACTATTTATGCTATTATATTGTTACAAGTTTCCCCCTTAACCCTCCTCCACTCAGCCTACCCCCCATTTCCATAGTCAATGCCCACACCACAGTGTCAAATTTTGTCAAATTCTTTTTCTGCATCAATTGTGTTTTTGTGGTGTATCACATTTAATATCACACTGTCCATGTCCACTGATCCTACATATTGATCCGTTGTTCAAAGTAGGGTATTAAAAACTCCTAGTATTATATTGCTCTCTCTATATTTTTCATATCTGTCAATGTATTGCTTATATATTTAGGTGATCAGATGATAAAGGCATATATTGTCATTATTATATCTTTCTGATGAATGGACTCATCGCATAATGACTTTGCCTCTTGTGACAATTTGACAAAGTCTATTTGGTCTGATACAGGTATATTCATTCAGCTATTCTAGGTCTTTTTTTTTTGGTATTTGAATTTTTTTCCCAATTTTTTTATTTAATTATTTTTCAAGTACAGTTTTCTGTCTATTACTCCCATCCCATCCCACCCCCGTGCTCCCCTCTCCCTCCCATTTCCACCCTTCTCAGTTGCTGTCCATGTATCCTTTATATAGGTTCCTCTAAATCCCTCCCCTATTTCCCCTGAAATTCCCTCCCCTCTCCCCTCTGGTCACTGTCAGCCTGCTCTCTATTTCAGTGTCTTTGGTTATATTTTGGTCTTTTGATTGGAGAGCTTAATGGACCTACATTTAAAGTAACTGCTAATAAGTAAGGATATATATATTATTGCCATTTAAAAAAATTATTTTCTGTTCTTCTTAAAATACTTTGTCCTCTTTTTTTTCTCTTCCTACCTTCCTTTGTAATTGTTGACTTTTTGTAGTAATATGATTTAATTCCTTTCTCTTCTTCTTTTGTCTATTTCTATAGACATTTTCTTTGTGACTACCAGGAATCAAACATAAAACATCTTAAGTGATAACAATTTATCATAAACTCATTAACAACTTAAATCACATACAAAAACTGCATTTACTTCTCATTCACACTATGTGTTATTGATGTCACATTATGTTTTTTTAATACTGTGTATCTGTAAACACATTTTTGCAGTTACAGTTTTAAGACTTTTGTCTTTTAACATATACCAGAATTGGATGACTTATACACCACCAATACAGTATTACAATATTTTCTATTTGTCCATATATTTACCTTAGCAGTGAATTTTATACTATTATATGCTATCATGTTGCTTTTTAGCAGCCTCTATATTCAACCTGAAGAGCTTTCTTTAACAGTTTTTAAAGATTTTTTTTTCTATTGGAGACATGAGAAGGGAGAAAAAGAGGGAGAGAAACACTGATCAGTTGCCTCTTACATGCCCCCAACTGGGGACCTGGCCCATGACCCAGGCATGTGGCCTGGCAGGGAATCAAAGGGGCGACATTCTGGTTTTGGGGACAATGCCCAACCCACTGAGCCATACGAGACAAAGCTCCTCTAGCATGTCTTGTAAGGCAGTTCTAGTGGTGATGAATTCTCTTAGCTTTGCTTACATGAGGAAGTCTTTATATTTTCTTCACTTTTGAAGGCTAGTTTTATAGGAATAGTAATCTAGGTTGGCAGGTGTTTTTATTTTAGAGTTTTGAATATATCACCCCCCTGCCTATAGGCTTGTAAGATTTATATTTAGAAAACTAATAAGAGCCTTATAAGGACTCTCTTGTATACAACTAGTCACTTTCCTCTTGCTGCTTTCAAAGTTCTCTCTTTAGCTTTGACTTTTGACAATTTCATTATGCTTTTTCTCTGTGTAGAATTCTTTAGGTTTATTCTATTTAGAGTCTTTTAAACTTCATCAATTTGGATGTTGATTTCCCTATCCAGTTTGGGAAGTTTTTAACCATTATTTCTTTACATTTTCTGCACCTTTCTCTTTTTCCTTTCCTTCTAGGATTCCTCTCATGTATATTAGTCACTAACATTGCCCCTTAGACTTTATTTGCTCTTTTTTATTCTTTATTATTTTGGCTCCGCTGACTAGATAATTCCAAATGACTTGTCTTCAAATTTGCCTATTCTTTCATCTGCTTAGTAAAGCCTGATACTGAACCTCTCTACTAAGTTTCTTAGTTATTCTTTTCTTCAGCTCTGGGATGTGTTTAGTTTTATTTACAGTCTCTCTTTGTTGATAGGTTTTTTATGTACTTTTTTTTCTAGATTTCCTTTACTTGGTTATCTATGTTCTCTCATAACTCAGTGATCTGCTTAAAGATAACTATTTGGAATTGTCAGGCAATTCATAAATATCCATTTATTTAGGGTGGGTTACTACAAATTTATTTTGTTCCTTTAATTGTTTAATGTTTCCCTGATTCTTCATGTTCCTCACAACTTTGTGTTGATGTCTGTATATTTGAAAAGTACCCACCTCTCTCAGGCTTTATGAATTGGCTTTGAGGGGAAAAGACCTTCATCAATAAGCCCTGCTAGAGATTCTGGGAGTCTCTCAAACAACAAGCACCCAACAACTTTTCCTTTGTTTTTAGTTGCCCCTGTCAAGGTATGCCAGTTTCATTAACACTCCTGGTGAGGTGAGACAGAAACTGGTCCCTCCCGCAGCACAATAAAAGGACAAGACTTCGAAGATATGCTCCATTCATCCCCCAGCTTTCTGGTAGAGAAGCCTCAGTTTCTGTGCCTACTCCCAAACCCACAGGCTTGAGGAAACAGCAAGCTGCTGTCCCTCTTCCTTTGTTCTTAGCTACCACAGACATTTGAAATATATAGGTTCTATTGGCACTCTGAGATGAGACAGAATCTAACCCCTCAGTCAGTATACCAAAGGCCATGGATGTTGCACGGACTTTCCCTATCTTTTCGCCACCTCTTCCTACCCCAAGGAAAAAGTCATGGGCTGAGGCAACCTCTTGGTGCTAAGCTACACCTACTTGGGGGGGAGCTGATGCAGGTAAAATACAATTTCTCCTAACCTGTCTTAGTCCACTGTTCTTAATTGTGTGCTCATCTTGTTCTGCACCTTAATTTATAATCTAGACTCCTCATGAAGATATTTTGGTCTATATGTAATTAAATCAGGGTTTCTGTGGGGGAACTAGGGCTAGGACTTTGTATTCTATCATCTAGATGTTAGCCTCCTTTGCATTATTCTTCAATTTTGAATTTGAGACATAATTTTTTACTTCTTACCCATCTCCTCCTAACAGATATCCTTTGAATCCAATAGTCAGGGAAACAGATTTGGATATACTTTATTTTGTGTGTGATAGGGCTAGTATCCCTTGCTATGTGAAATTTGCTACTTACTATCCAAAATACAGGAACCAAATAAATTCCAATAACTCAATATACCTCATTATCCAAACTTCTACTATCTGTACTCAGGAAGTGAATATTTGGATAGCAAGAAATGCATACAATTTTTCTAGTGTCTCCTCACCTCCCATCACACCAGAAAGAGCATTCCTCATCACTCGGTGATGAGGGTTATTCTCCCAGAGTCAAACATGTGTACCCTTGCCAGACTGCTTTATACTGCCCCAAAGTAAAGGCAACCATGGAGTACCTGCACACTCACCAGCAATCCCCCCTCTATCATTCTTCCCAAAATGGTCTAACATCTCTGGGGGAGGGAGGTATGCTGACTGATCCTTAGTTATCTTACTTTTTAGTTCAATACTAATCATTTTGATTACTAACCATATATAATAATTATTGTTCACAGCTGCATATATAGTGTGCTATGATTAGATTTCCTTTCACACATAAATTGTTTCTTCTAGAGTTAATAAATGTCACTCTGTATTCAATGACTGACTAAATTAATGTCACTGTTAATATATACAAGGGGGACCCAAAACAACAGAATTTATTTATAAAAATTTGTCTATTTATTCTTACACGTTTAAACTTCAGTCACCTTCAAAGCATTCTACATTTGATGCAGTACACCTATTAAGACCTTTTCTCCACTGCTCAAAATGGATGGGTTTGTGAACTCATCCACCGTGATGCTTTTTAATGTTTTTACCATTTTTTGTTTTACCTCTTCCACACTGACAAAACATTTCCCTTTGAGGACTTTTTCATCCAGGGAAACAAAAAAAAGTTGCTCAGATTAAGATCAGGTGAACAGAAAGGGTGGGGCATGGAAGTCATGGTGTTTTTGGTCAAAAACTACTGAACACTCAGTGTGATATGGGCAGGTGCACTTGTAAATCATCCATCATGAAATGGGCAAACATGTTAAAAGAGTCTTCAAAAAATACACTGAAGCCAAAAGTAGCCTCTCACAACAATGCCAGATTACAAACTGATAAAAATGGGTTCCTAGAACACTAACCTAGTGGGGAAAGCCTGTAGTGCAAGGGGACTGCCCTCCAGAAGATAAATCTTGGTGCTCTGGAATTCCTCCTTGTATACGCCATCTCACTGGAGAATTTTTCAATTATTTCCAACTGTTAAAGACAAGCAAAAAAAAATGCTTCTTCACTTGCTAGTGCCCCTCTAAATGTATTTGGTACCTTTTTCCTTTCACATTCTATCAAGTCTTTAATAGCCTTCTTCTACCCTTCTTCTACCATTAAATACAGGGCCACCAAGAAAAAGAGAAATTTATGCTGAACTCTAGGGCTCTTGAACTATGTGGGGATCTCAAGGAAAATCAGTATAAACCCCTCCTCTAATCTCTGGTATAAAAGCTAACGTGCAGTAACTGAAAAAATGAAAAATGGGACATTGAAAAGCACTTTTAAGACGTGTACTCTCTGGAATGGCAAATTTTAAAGGAGTTAGGTTCACATTCTCCTCATATAACAATATATGACATCAATATAACATCAGACTTAAAATCCTACAAGAAGGTGATGATTTAGTGGTTGTGTTAATTAATGAGATGAAAAGAAACCTTAAAACTCTTCTTCCTTTTTTTTTAGATTTTATTTATTTATCTTTAGAAAATAAACTCACAGTTGCCTCTCGTGAGTTTCCTGCTGGGAACTGGCCTGCAACCCAGGCATGTGCCCTGACTGGGAATCGAACCACGATCATGTGGTTCTCAGGCCCATGCTCAATCCACTGAGCTACGCCAGCCAGGGCTCTTCTTCCTTCTTTAAAGTAAAAATTGTATCACTTTATTTGCTCAGATTTTTGTTTACTTATCACTAACTTCAGCATTCCCAAAGAGAACTGCAAAAACCTTTTCATATTACTAGTTTGTATCAGTGAGCCTATATGGTCAAAGAATTTCAATCTGAAAATGCATGTCCCTTGAAGTCTGAAAAATTTTTTTAATTATAACTTTAATAATGTCCAATTCTCTATTCTCTACTTCTGAAATTCCTAATAAACACTATTAGACCATCTAATTGTCAAAAGTTTTTTTCTTTTTGTTTCTGTTTACAACTTCTTTGTCCCTATTTTTGGAAGACTTTACTTTCCCCCTCTCTAGTTACTTCCTTATTTTAATAACCATATTTAATTTCCACATACTTTTTCTAATTCTATGCTTCCTGGTCATGTCCCATACACAAAAAATCTCTTACTATTCTAAGATATTTATCATAGGAGTTTTCTTTGGTTCCTTCTGCATGGCCTCTGTCTCCTCTGAGGTCCATTTTTCTGTTACTATTTACTAACATTAGCTTCTTAAATTACAAATACACTTATTTATTCTTATGTTCAAAACAGTAGTTTCCACTGCCTTGTATTTTGATATCATTCACTCACTTGTGCATTCATTCATTTACTCAGCGTCTTTATGCACTAAATGAAGAAGAGTGTTAAGCACTATAGAAAACATGTATAATATGGTCTTTATCCTTATAATTGTTCAATGGGAAAGGCAAATTCCTGACACATATAAATAATTATAATGAAATATTCATATTATTAAAGCAGTATTCAAGAAGCTATAGACCCACATGAGCACAAGACATCTCTACAAAATTTGCACGTTAATATTTAATAACAAAAATACAATATCAACTTAAATATGCTTTACTTTTCTCTTATTGCAAGAATGATACAGAAAGTGGGGGAAGGGTATACTCATCATGATAATAAAACAAATGTATTATTATCTCAAGATATTACACAAACCAGAAATCTACATAATAATCTAGCTAACATTCTCTGATCTAATAAAAAATCAATAATCACTGTGAGAAGTCATTCAATCCATTGAAACCAAAATGAGGAGAATTTTACTCCACATGACTAGAAATGTCTGTGTCTATAATACATCTTTAGTAATCCAAAGTAAGGCTGAACAATTCAAGTACCTAATATACTGATATTCTATGAAACTCCATATTACTGTTTCTTCAATGTTTTATCATTCTCCATTTGATTCCTTTCTAGTAAAGTTGTACTGTTTCCTATGCATTCAAAGATAAAATACAGTGATTGTGCTCTTATGAGATTAATAACATCCTGAACTGCGAATTTATATACATAGCAAGGAAAAACTATATGCAGGACTAATAAACAAGTAATATATCCAAAATGTGTTTTGGAGGGATCAAAAATAGCCGAAGTAGGTAAAAGCTACACCCTTCCCAGCTCCAAACTGGAATTACAACTAAATTATAGAACAATCAACCTGAATAACCAACTAAAAACTAGGTGAACAGAAGTCTTATAACCAAGGATTTATAAAAGAATCCACATCAAGACCGGCAGGAAGGGCAGAGACATGAAAAGGGCTGGTGCTGCACCCACATGCAGTGGTTGGCAACCCAGAAGGATCTCAGCTGCAGAGGTCCTCCCAGAGGGGCACAGGGTCTCAAGCTCCCAAGATGGCGCAACAGAGCCAAGTGAGGAGCCCATATAACATTTGGATATAAAAATCAGTGGAAATTTCGTCCACCAGGGAGAGACAGGAGTCTTCTAGAAACCCAGGTACCCTCTTAAAGAATCAGTGCACAAAACCTTCTTGGCCATTCATCCTGGGCTCCAGCAGAAAGGAAGATCAGAGTGGAGTAGAATCACAAAAGGACAGACTGGGTCAGTGACTCCAGGCAGAGAACTGAAGGGACAGCCACTGGCACCCCTGTACTACGTTCTCCCACACTGTCCACCGACACCATCTTTCCTAGGTCAAGCACTCCCCTCCACACTGCATCAGCCTGGAAGAATGTATTAGTCCCATCCTCCTGATTCCTGCCATCCTGCCCTATTGAGCTCATGCTCTGCAGAGGAGTTAGCTGCCTGGACCTATGGTATAGATATTCTTGGAGGGTTCTTGAGAGCAAACTCAGGGGTTGTCAGTGAGTGGGTTGTGTGGCTCTCAGGCAAGGACCATTTTCCCTCCCCCAACCACATGGCAGAACAGTGACAGCCTCCCATGGGAGATCTACTAGCCTCACCCTCCTGACTCCTGGTGGCCCCTCTCTACCAAGGTCACACTCTGTAATATTGTCAGTTGGCTGAGGCCAGCCTGGGCCCATGGTGCAGACTCTTGGAAAACTCTCTAGGAGGTCTAGGCTGATTCAGGGATAGACTAAGTTCTATGGCTCTAGGACTGGGGGCATTTTACTCTTACCCACCCAACATGTGCCACAAATCCTGTGCAAATACCTCCATTCATACAGCCAAATCCTGGCCTGTTTGGGCCTGATAAACTCTACTGGCCTTACCCTGATTACAAACCACACACCACCACAAAGGTCTATAGGTACCCAGCAAGTGGCAGCTGGCCATAGACTTTTGCTGAGTGGCCTCAGACTCAGCACTGGCACCAAGTTTGCATCTGTATCAGTCTGGTGAATACCACTCGCCCCTATCTGGTAACTCATGAGAATTTACCTCACACCACTGGTGTTCCACCAGAGACTCTTTTAGTGACTGAGCCTAACAGGCAGCCAGCAGGTAGAAGCAGGGAGAGACAGATCTCTAGTGCCTTTGGCCTTTTGCTGATCTGCCCATGGGCTTGGTGGTGATGAAAACTGACAATGGTGCACAGTTTGGTTCCTCCCATGTACACACAGGCCCAGCAGAGGCTGCCACATTTATTCCTCCAAATAGGTAGTCCAGGGCCAGACACAAGCAGTGCCTGACACTGACCTATACCGGAGTTCTGCCCAAGAGGCCCCAGAACCACCACACTCAGTGGTAGGATTCAGACTATATCAAAGCATGACCCAATTAGCTCCACAAGTGGTACATCCAAAGGGAGACCTAAGCAGGCACCAGACCCTGCTGGAGCAAATTTCATTTTGTGGATTCAGCCCCTGCACAGCAGCTCATACAGTGTGGCCAGGGTCAATCCTCAGAGTTAGCCAGCCAGAGGCATAATCTCACCCACAGACAGATCAACAGCGATCAAGACTCAATTACAACAGGAGGTTCACAAAACACACACAAGAAATATTTCTGGAGAACCTAACTCAGGTGATCAAGAAGACTGCATCACTGAGCCCCACAAGACACCTACTACAGAAGGCCACCATAACAAGAGTAGGAGCCATAACAGATGTACCTAATAAACAGAAATAAATACAGATAGGAAGCCAAAATGAGGAGACAAAGAAACATGCCCCAAATGAAAGAACAGGAGAAAGCCCCAGAAAAAGAACTAAATGAAATGGAGGCAAGCAATCTATGACATGTAGAGTTCCAAATGATGGTTATAAGGAATGCTAAGGGAGCTTAGGGGAAGAATGGATACACTCAGTGAGAACTTAAAGAAACAGTAACATAAAAAAGGGCACAACCATAAAGAAGAACTAGTCAGAAGTGAAGAATATCTGAAATGAATACAATAGGAAGAATCAACAGTAGACTAGGTGAAACAGATGATCAGATTAGTGATTTGAAACACAGGGAGAAGAAAACACCCAATCAGAGCAGCAAAAAGAAAAATATAACTTTAAAAAAATGAAGACAGTTTAAGGGACCTCTGGGACAACATGAAACATAACAACATCTGTGTATCATAAAGGTACCAGAAAGAGTAGAGAAAGAACAAGAGATTAAGAACCTATTTGAAGAAATAATAAATGGAAACTTCCCTAATGTGGTGCAGGAAACAGACACAAAAGTCCAGTAAGTTCCTGGAGTCCCAAACGAGATGAACCCAAATAAGCCCACAAGACACAACACAATTAAAATGGCAAAGGTTAAAGACAAAGAGAGAATCTCAAAAGCAGCAAGAGAAAAGACAGTTAGTTTTATTTATAAGACAGCTCCCATAAGACTGCCAGCTTTCTTAACAGAAACAATTCAGGCCAGAAGGGATTGGCATTAAATATTCAAAGTGATGAAAAGCAAAAAGTTACACCCAATATTACTCTACCCAGCAAGGCTATCGTTTAAAATTAAAGGAGAAATGAAGAGCTTCCCAGACAAGAAAAAGCTTCAGGGCACATACCTGGGTTGCAGGCTGGTTCCCTGCAGGCCAACTCCCAGCAGGGGACACACAAAAGGCAACCATACATTGGTGTTTCTCTCCCTCTCCCCTTCCCCTCTAAAGGTAAATAAATAAAATTTAAAAGAAGATAAATTTACCTAAAAAAAAAAGAAAAAGAAAAAGCTAAAGGAGTTCACTACAAAAACATCAGTATTACAAGAAATGTTAAAGAGACTTCTTTAAGAAGAATAGAGAAAAAAAGAGGAATATAGTTATAGAAAATAAAATGGCAGTAAATAGGTACCTATCAATAACTATTTTAAATGTAACTGGCTTAAATGCTCCACTCAAATGACACAGAATAGCTGAATGGATAAAAAAAAATATACATATATAGTCTACAAAAGACCCACCTCAGAACAAAAGATATACACAGATGCAAAATGTGCTTTTGACAGCAGCGGTTCATAATAAACTCATAAAATGACAGGTAAATTCAAATATCTATAAATCACAGAAAATGACATTTTCTACCTAGACACAAATGTTTTCTATTGGCATGATATAATTCTATCAGGAAAACATCAAAAAAATTTTTCATGGGTTTGTTGTTATCTACAAAAGAGCTTGGTGACACTTTGATTGGGTTTGCTATGTATCCTCATAAAAATTTTAAATAATTGACTACTTCATTTTTTATACTTTTTTAAAATTTGTTTTTTTATTTTTGATTTTTTATTGCTGTTCAAGTACAGCAATAACAAAAAATTCTACTTAGAATTATGAAAAACTGTTTATACATGTTTTTCCAAAAATCAAGGAAAGAAATCATTGCATTAACACAAAAATACTCATAACACTTAAATTCTATTTATAAATTGTCTCTCCAAATGTCTTCTTGGAGGTCGTTGGGGTCTCAGGGACTCGAGTAAGGACGGAGGCGGCCAGACCAGCGGCAGCCATTAGCCAGTGCATAAAGCGCTCGGAGCCGTGGCTGCCGCAGTGGTTGCAACCCAGAGGCTTCCTTCCTTCTGTGCCCAGCGACAGGGGCGTCTGCCACGGAGAACTCATCAGGAGCCCGACAACCCTGAGAAAAGTCAAGGGCAGCGGCAGCAGTGGCGGCAGCAGCGGGACGGCAGCCACTGGCCGGCGCATAAAGACCTTGGAGCCTTGGCTGCCTCAGCAGTAGGGGCCCAGAGGCTTCCGCCTGCGCCCAGCGACAGGGGCGTCTGACACAGAGGACTCGTTGGGACCCCGGCACCTGTGAGTAAAGACAAAAGCGGCTGCGGCAGGGCCGGCTGCCCTCCGGAACCAGGCATCCCAGAGTAAAGTCAAAAGCAGCAGCCATTGGCCGGCGCGTAAAGACCTCGGAGTTGCTGCTTCCGCAGCTTCCAGGGCCCAGAGGCTTCTGTCTACGGCCAGCATCGGGGCCTCTGCCACAGAGGACTCAGCGGGAGCCCAGCAACTGTGAGTAAGGACAAAAGCGGCAGTGGCAGGACCAGTTGCCCTCGGCCAGCCCAAAACGCCTCAGAGCCGCCACTGCTGCTGTGTTAGGGGTGTAGAGGCTTCTGTCTTTGGCCAGTGCCACAGAGGACTCATAGGGAGCCCAGCACCCAGTGGAGCATTGGGCCAGCTGCAGGGTCCTTGGAAGAGCTGGCTCCCTCCCTCACCATCTAGATGGGGCTGGGTGGCAGAGACCTGTCTGCCTAGGTGTGCAGGGAGGGTGGCAAGGACAGGGGGCCGTGTTCAGTTGCGATCTCGGTGGTCGCCAGCCCACCAGCCTGCCAGCCCAGGAAATTTGAGAGGAGCATTGTCCTAACCAGTCAGGTTGGGGATTGGGCTGGGCTGAGAGGCACTCTTTCTGGAGAAGTTTTTACTGGAAAGTGGACTGAGGTGTTCTGTGAAGGCAGCTTGACTTGCTTCTCACCCAGCCACAGGACTGGGAAGGACCAGTACCAGATCCCGTGGGACCAAGGCAGCCTGCCAGGTGGGCGGGCACCCGCACCCTAGTCTGGTAGCCTGGCTGGTGGGCGGGTGTGTGCCTGGGCCTACAACCCAGCCCACAGAGGGGTCCCACCGAAACCAGAAAAACCGGATTGGACAGTTTGAAACCAACAAGGAAGGAGGTTTTTTTTGCTTTTTTTTTTTAACTTTTATTTTTAAACTTTTTTCATTAATCATATATATTTTTTAATTTTATTGTTGCTGTATCTTTCAGTACTCTGTTCCTCTCCTTTCTTTTTTCCTGTTTTAGTCCCTCTTCATTTCACCCCAAACTTATTGCTTTTTCCTCACTTCTCTTGCCCTTTTTTTGTGTGTTTGTTTGTTTGTTTGTTGCTTTCTATAGCACTGTAAATACTTCACAACACATCTCTCCAGTCTTAGCCCACTTTACAGGTTCCTGAATTCTATTACTGTAGTGATTAACTCTACTTGCTCACACGCTACGTCTATTTACTATTCTTTACTCTCACCTTACCTCAAAATCTGACCACCCGCAACCTCACTGCTTTCTAGATACAACTCACAAGCCTTCCCTCCCCAACAAGAGGCTTATCTTTGGTCTATCCTTTCCTAGAGGTGGCAAATTGGGTTGAAGATTACAGTTAACACTATATAGAGCCTAAAGATCTTCTATCTCTTCTCTGCCAGCTGTGACTGTAAATATCATAAAGTACTCTCCTGCTGTCATAAACCATTTTGCCTCCCCCTCCAGCTGATCACACACACACAAAGAAAGGAGTAGGTGGAAGCAGAGAACATCAAGATACCTGCAGGAGACTGTACCACTGAATTTCACAGGAATTCTACCACAGAAGTTCACACCATAAACCTAGGGAGTCAGAACAGATCAATTTAAGAAGCTGAAGCTAACAAGAAGAGTCTCATAAGCAATGGGAAGACAAAGAAACAATGCCCAAATGAAAGAAAAGGTGGAAGTCTCAGAAATAATGTTAGATGAAAGAGAGGCAAGTCAGCTATCAGATATTGAATTCAAAGCACTAGTTATCAGGAAATTCAAAGAGCTCACAATGAGCTACCAGAAACTAGAGGGGAGCTACCATGAGCTCTCCGCAAACTATATCAACATGAAAAAGGAAATAGAAACTATCACCAAAGGACAAGAGGAAATGAAGAATACAATTTCGGAACTGAAGAACACAGTAGAAGGAATGAAAAGCAGGATCGATGAGGCAGAAGATCGGATCAGTGAGTTGGAGGACACAGTAGAAAGAATCTCCCAGAAAGAGCAAGAAAGGGAAAAGAGGCTCAAAAAGAATGAAGATGGACTAAGAGAAATGCAAGATAATATGAAACGTAATAATATCCGAATAATAGGAATACCAGAAGGAGAAGAAGAAGAACAAGGGATAGAAAACCTATTTGAAAGAGTAATGATGGAAAATTTTCCTAATTTGATGAGAGAAAAAGTTACACGAATCCAGGAATCACAGAGAGTCCCATTCAAGAGGAACCCAAAGAGGCCCACTTCAAGACACATCATCATTAAAATGGCAAAATTTCAAGACAAAGAGAGAATCCTAAAGGCAGCAAGGGAGAAAAAGGAAGTAACATACAAGGGAGCCCCAATAAGGTTAGCTACTGACTTCTCAATGGAAACACTCCAAGCAAGAAGAGAATGGCAAGAAATATTTCAAGTAATGAGAACCAGAGGCCTACAACCAAGGCTACTTTACCCAGCAAGGCTCTCAATCAAGATAGAAGGCCAAATAAAGAGCTTCCAAGACAAAAGAAGTCTAAAAGAATATGCCTCCACCAAACCAGCTCTACAAGAAATACTAAAAGGGCTGCTTTAAGGAAAGGAAGGAAAAGAGAGAGACAGAGAGGAACTGTGGTACAAAAATGGCAATGAATAAGTCCCTATCAATAATAACCTTGAATGTAAATGGATTAAATGCTCCAATCAAAAGACATAGAATAGCTGAATGGATAAGAAAGCATGACCCACACATATGCTGCCTACAGGAGACCCACCTCAGGACAAAAGACCATCACAGACTAAAAGTGAAAGGCTGGAAACAAATTTTCCAAGCAAATGGACAAGAAAAAAAAGCCGGGGTAGCAATTCTAATATCAGACAAAATAGACTTCAAAAAAAGGGCCATAAAGAGAGACCCAGAAGGTCACTTCATATTGCTCAAGGGAAGAATCCAGCACGAAGACATTAACATCATAAATATATATGCACCCAACATAGGAGCACCCAAATATATAAGAAAAATCCTAGAAGACTTCAAGAAAGATATTGACAGCAACACAATTATAGTAGGGGATTTTAACACCCCACTGTCAAAAATGGACAGATCTTCCAAACAAAATATCAACAAAGATATAGCAGCATTAAATGAAACTCTAGAAGAAATGGACTTGACTGATATATATAGAGCGCTTCATCCCAAAGAAGCTAAATACACATTCTTTTCAAATGCACATGGAACATTTTCAAAGATAGACCACATGGTAGGACACAAAATGAACCTCAACAAATTCAAGAAAATTGAAATCATACCAAGCATTTTCTCTGACCACAAGGGACTGAAATTAGAAACCAACCCCACAGGAAAAAACCCCAAACATCCAAAATCATGGAGACTGAATGGTATGCTATTAAACAACGAATGGGTCAAGATTGAAATTAGGGAAGAAATCAAAAAGTTTCTGGAAACAAATGAAAATGAACTCACAACAACCCAAAACTTATGGGACACGGCCAAGGCAGTCCTGAGAGGGAAGTTCATAGCAATACAGGCTTACCTAAAGAAAATAGAAACATTTCAAACAAACAACCTAACCCGACGCCTGCAAGAACTCGAAGAACAACAACAAAGACAGCCCAGAGCAAGTACAAGGAAGGAAATAACCAAGATCAGAGCAGAATTAAATGACATAGAGACCAAAAGCACAATTATAAGGATCAATGAATCCAAGAGTTGGTTTTTTGAAAAGATAAACAAAATAGACAAGCCTTTAAGTAGGCTCATTAAGAAAAGAAGAGAGAGGACACAAATAAACACAATCAGAAATGAAAGAGGAGAGATTACAACTGATACCACAGAAATAGAAGGGATTGTAAGGAATTACTATGAAGAACTGTATGCCAAGAAATTTGAAAACCTAGGTGAAATGGACAAATTTCTAGAAAAATATAATCTTCCAAAACTCAATGAAGAAGAAGTAGAAAGCCTGAACAGACCAATAACAGCAAATGAAATTGAAGCAGTAATCAAAAAACTCCCATCACACAAAAGCCCCGGACCAGATGGTTTCACAGGAGAATTCTACAAAGCGTTTAAGGAAGAGCTAACCCCTATTCTTCACAGACTATTCCAAAAAATCCAAAATGATGGGAAACTCCCAAACTCTTTTTATGAAGCGAGCATTATCCTAATTCCAAAACCAGATAGAGACACAACAAAGAAAGAAAACTTTAGGCCAATATCACTGATGAACATAGATGCTAAAATCCTCAACAAAATATTGGCAAATCGCATCCAACAATACATCAAAAAGATCATACACCATGACCAAGTGGGATTCATCCCAGGGATGCAAGGATGGTTCAATATCCGCAAATCAGTAAATGTAATACACCACATAAACAAAAGCAAGGACAAAAACCACATGGTCATATCAATAGACGCGGAAAAAGCTTTTGATAAGGTACAACACCCATTTATGATAAAGGTACTCAGCAAAGTGGGAATAGAGGGAGCATTCCTCAATATAATAAAGGCCATATATGAAAGACCTACAGCCAACATCATACTGAATGGGCAAAAACTGAAAGCTTTTCCACTAAGATCAGGAACAAGACAAGGTTGTCCACTTTCACCACTTCTATTTAATATAGTATTGGAAGTTCTAGCCACAGCAATCAGACAAGAAAAGGAAATAAAAGGCATCCAAATCGGAAAGGAGGAAACAAAACTGTCACTGTTTGCAGATGACATGATAGTGTACATGGAAAATCCTATAGACTCTACCAAAAAACTGCTGGAACTAATAAATGAATTTGGCAAAACAGCGGGATACAAAGTCAATATCCAGAAATCAAAGGCATTTCTGTATACTAACAATGAATCAGCAGAAGCAGAAATCAAGAAAAAAATCCCATTCGATATAGCAAAAAGAAAAATAAAATATCTGGGAATAAATCTAACCAAGGAGGTTAAAGACCTGTATGCAGAAAATTACACAACACTGAAGACAGAAATCAAGGAAGACACAAACAAATGGAGACGTATACCGTGTTCATGGATTGGAAGAATTAACATCATCAAAATGTCCATACTACCCAAAGCAATTTACAGATTCAATGCAATACCTATTAAAGTACCAATGGCATATTTCACAGACATAGAACAAACACTTCAAAAATTTATATGGAACCATAAAAGACCCCGAATAGCAGCTGCAATGTTAAGAAAGAAGAACAAAGTAGGAGGGATCACAATACCTGATATCAAACTGTATTACAAGGCCACTGTAATCAAAACAGCCTGGTACTGGCATAAAAACAGGCACATAGACCAATGGAACAGAATAGAGAACCCAGAAATAAACCCAAATCTCTACAGTCAATTAATATTCGACAAAGGGGGCAGTATCATAAAATGGGGTAAAGATAGCCTCTTCAACAAATGGTGTTGGGAGAACTGGACAGCTACATGCAAAAAAATGAAACTCGAGCACCAACTTACATCATACACCAAAATAAATTCAAGGTGGATAAAAGACTTAAATATAAGCCATGACACCATTAAAGTCCTAGAGGAGAACATTGGCAGGAAAATCTCAGATATTTCACGCAGCAACATTTTTACTGATATGTCCCCTAGAGCAAGGACTATAAAGGAAAGAATAAACAAATGGGATCTCATCAAAATAAAAAGCTTCTGCGCAGCTAAAGAAAACAGCATTAAAATAAAAAGACAACCAACTGTATGGGAAAACATATTTGCTAATGATACCTCACACAAAGGTTTAATCTCCAAAATATACAAAGAACTCACACGACTTCACTCTAAGAAGACAACTAACCCAATTAAAAAATGGGGAAAGGACTTGAACACACACTTCTGCAAGGAGGACATGCAGAGGATCCAGAGACACATGAAGAGATGCTCAATATCGCTAGCTATCAGAGAGATGCAAATTAAAACTACAATGAGATACCACTTTACACCTGTGAGAATGGCTATCATAAACAAAGCAACAACAAATGTTGGAGAGGGTGTGGGGAAAAGGGGACTCTGGTCCACTGTTGGTGGGATTGCAGACTGGTACAACCATTATGGAAAACAGTATGGAATTTTCTCAGAAAACTAAAATTGGACTTGCCTGTTGACCCAGCAATTCCACTGCTAGGATTGTATCCTAAGAACCCTAAAACACCAATCCCAAAGAACCTATGCACCCCAATGTTCATAGCAGCACAATTTACAATAGCCAAGAGTTGGAAGCAACCTAGGTGCCCGTCAGGAAATGAATGGATCAAAAAACTATGGTACATATACACAATGGAATTTTGTGCTGCAGAAAGAAAGAAGGAGCTCCTACCTTTTGCAACAGCTCCTACCTTTTCCTGAACTGGAAAGCATTATGCTGAGTGAAATAAGCCAGGTGTTGAAGGACAAATACCATATGATCTCACCTTGAACAGGAAGCTAAACAAGAAAACAAACAAGCAAGCGAAATATAACCAAAGACACTGAAATAGAGAACAGGCTGACAGTGACCAGAGGGGAGAGGGGAGGGAATTTCAGGGGAAATAAGGGAAGGATTTAGAGGAACCTATATAAAGGATACATGGACAACAACTGAGAAGGGTGGAAATGGGAGGGAGGGGGGAGCATGGGGGATGGGATGGAATGGGAGTAATAGACAGAAAACTGTACTTGAAAAATAATTAAATAAAAAAATTGGTGGGGAAAAAAAACAAATGTCTTCTTGACTAGACAGTGCTCGTTAATAGCTAAGCACAGAGCTATCTTTCTCTAACTTTTAACACAGCGTCTCTGACACTGAGATGACATCAACTGATATTTTTTAAAATAAGTAAATATCAAGGAGATGGCTGCTTTAATAATGGCCACCCATTTCTGAATCTCACAATCTGGTTTTCTTAAAACATTTGGTATCCCCTAGGCATCCACTCCTAAAGAGAGGTTCCCTATAGAATCCATTAAACAGGTCCTAAAATTTCCATTGGTTGCCTGTAACCTAAATTTTGTCCGTTATTTTCTTCGGTGCCTTATATCTTGCCTCAAAGTGAAGAGGTAAAATGTAACTGATGTTTGAAAAAGAAATCAATAAGATGTTCAGAGTTGATATGCTAAGAGCCTTGATAGAGGGTATGGAAATAAGGACACAGAGGAATTACGGGATTTGAGTGACACTTCTTGAGAGAAAGTGACTGAACTTGGGAATTGATTTTCTGTTCAAAACATTCCAAAAGGTATCAAAGACTACCCTCAAGATGTGAAATTTGGAGAAAAGTAAGAAAATGGCAAGATTATGGCAGTGAAAAAGTTAAGTAGTAAAAAAACTCAAAGGAGAAGCCACTAAGTTCTATAGATGATACACTGAATTTGATGGGCATCGTGGGACATGAATTAGAAATGCCACAGGCAATGGATACAGAAAGTATATGAAAGACAAAAGGATATAAAATGTATCTTAGACTTCTTTCATATATAATAAAAATGCAAATAAGAACTATTTCAAAGTATCATGTTTTTCTTATTAAATAGCAAAGATTAAAAAGTTTGAAAACAATGTGATGGCTGGCCAGAATATAAGTAAAATAGACACCTTCTTATATTCCTCTTAGGAGTACAAACTGGCACAACAATTTGGTACTACGTATCACAATTACAACTGTATATATCTTTTAATCTACCGTAGAAGTCACCTGTTACTAAATAACAAGTTATCCCAAACTCCAGAAGCTTAAAACAACAAACAGTGAAAGAGGAACGAACTTCTGACATGAGGATGTAAAGAGCTCTGCTGACCCACTCCCAAGTAAAACTGGTGAACACTATGAAAAGAAACAGTGAAGGCCTCTGCAAATGGTCCTAAGGGCTAAAAGCAAATGAAGAAATGCCTACTCAGCAAAATTACAAAAATTCAGTAAGAAAGGCAAGTGTCTAGGGTATCGGAACCAACACCATTCCTTTCTTCCACCCTCTGCAAGGTAAATAGTACACCCCAGGATGCTGCAGCAAAAACACAGGGCTCTTCCATCTCCTCCAAGAACCCAGTACTCAGGACAGCTTCTTCTCCCCAGCAGCAAGATATCAGCACTTTTCATCCTGCCCCAGCTAATTGTTGCTGAGGCCATGTCTTAAACAAGTGCAACTGAGAGGTGAAGACTCCATTCTTCTGTCTACCCACTGTTTGTGGAATAAAAGATTCTACCTTGGGTGTAGAGCACTGAGAATACTTAAGACCCAAACTCCCTTGCCCCAGCTTATGACAGCAATGGTCCCACACCAGCTGAAGCCAGCCAAAAGGACGTGAGGCTGCTTCTTCCCTCCACCAAACAATCAGCTCCTAGAATAGGGGTGTCACTCAGAGGGAAGCATAATATTCTCCACAATCACAGCTCCTGAGGCCTGGCTCACATTTTGCCTCATGTGGGGAATGGGTTGGGGAAGCAATGTAAAATATGTAGGTCCTTAATCTCTTCTCAAAGGGAACTGACTGTATTTGCAACACATGGAGAAGTTCACACCTAGAGGCATTCTCAAGAACGGGTGTAGCTTCTGGTGAAAGCCAAGCTTGTAGAAAATTCATGATACATGCTCAACTTTAGGCCTGCTAGTTTGCAGGAGAAAAATGAGAAATAAGACAGCTGGCAGGAGCACTTAAATGGCTGGAAAAAATATCAAACACTGACTCAGAAACTTCACAGGAAACATGCTGAATTGGTTTGTAGAGCTCCTTATGCTCTCCAGGGGTAGCCAACCTTTTGGAATCTCTGCACCACACTGAAGAAGGAGAGTTGTGTTGGGCCACACATTAAATATGTTGCAACATGTAATCACAAAAAAAACCTCGTAATGTTTTAAATAAATTTACAATTTTTTGTTGGGCCAAATTCACAGCCATCCTGGGCTGCAAGTGGCCCACAGGCCTGCATTTCTGAAAACAATTAAACAATCAGCCACCAATTAGTGAAGTTTAACACCTGGGTGTGGTCAAGGAATGAAAACAAGAGAGCCCTACCAAAATCTATCATCCTCAGTCAACTGTGGACAAAGCCAACGCTGCACTCTCCTTAGGAGCAATATCAGAAACTTACCACTTTTGGAGGGGAAATAAGAGTTTAGAATAACCCAGCCAGTCATGGATCATATAAGCCTGGAGGAGAGGGATGGGGGAGACCAGTAACCAGATGTGCTACAATATAGTATCTCAAACATCCATGTATAACAAAAAAAATTACAAGTAGCGCAAAGAAACAAAAGTATAATCCACAAACCAGGAAAAAAGTAGGCAGCAGAAACTGGAAGAGTGACAACATGTTGGATTTATCAAAAAAAAAAAACAACTTCAAAATAAGTATTATAAATATGTTCACAAAATTAAAAGAAACCATGGTTATAGGGGTACCCAACCCACAGCCCGTGGGCCACATGCAGCCCAGGATGGCTATGAATGTGAACCAACACAAAATTGTAAATTTACTTAAAACATTATGAGATTTTTTGTGATTATATGTTGCAATGTAATTAATGCCTGGCCCAAGACAAAACTCTTCCTCTTCCATCATGGCCCAGAGACACCAAAAGGTTGGACATCCCTGGAAGTAAAGAAAGGTATGATGACATTGTTGCAACAGAGACCAAAAGGAATAGAAGCACCAAGTGGACACAGACAGTAACTTCAATTCACAAGAAAAAGAAAAAGCACTGGTAAAGGTAATTATGTTACCAGCAGTATTTAGCTAGAAAAGGGGAGCAAAGGGAACTAGACATTGAATTTAATAAACTTGGAAGCACAAACCTGCTTGCTAGACCGACAGCTACAGCTTCACACCCCACGGGATTATAGCATTTCCCTGCCAAGAGAATGAACACTTCTCCCTCCGCCCCCTCTGGTACCAAATGACCAGGTGGGACAAGGGGAAGGCAGGCACATATGCAATAGAAGTAAAAACAGTGCAGAGGAAGGTGGTGAACCAGAGAGGCCTGCCAGTCCAGCCCGGGGAAAGAATGTATTGGTTGGGACGTGGACCCTACCAGAGCATGCACAAATTTGGGAAGTTAGTCATTTTGAAAAAGCACATGGTCTGTCCCACACCCAAGCTAACATAATCCTAGGGGAACAAAGAAGCGCTCACACTCTCTCTTTCTCTCTCTCTCTCTCTCTCTCTCTCTCCTGGGTAACCTGCACTCACCCAGTGTGTTCATGTATTCTCTCTACATGACCATGGGACCTTTGGCAGCCACATGGCCCATGGCCATGCCTACATGCAGGCTCCAGGAGGGAGCCTGAATGGACCATAACCGGGAACCTAATCTAAGCTATCTGGATAGGGACTGAGAATCTTAGCAGCTGCCTGCCAGCTCCAAAGGACTGTACTTTAATATGAAGCAGACACTCTGGACCTGGCATTTACCTTGGCCTTGCTGAAGACAGAGTTGGACTTTTTCCATGGTGGGACAGAGGGAGATCGGGCAGTGGAAACCCAAGGGGCAGCTTCTACCACACAAATAAACCCCACACCACACTACAATCCCCAGTGTGTGGGTCCTTTAAATGCTTTTCTCATGATCCCATGGAAGGACCTAATTCCCACCTACAACGATTATGTAAATTGTTTAAAAGCATGTTTTTCTACTTTCTTCTCTTAACTGATTTGAAAAGGAACTGCTTAAAAGAATATGTACAGCCCTGGCTGGCGTAGCTCAGTGGATTGAGCACTGGCTCTATCCATTCCCAGTTCCATTCCCAGTCCATTCCCAGTCAGGGCACATGCCTGGGTTGTGGGCCAGGTCCCCAGTGGGGGGCGCATGAGAGGCAACCACACATTGATATTTCTCTCCCTCTCTTTCTCCCTCATTTCCCCTCTCTCTAAAAATAAATAAATAAAACCCATAAAAAAGAATATGTACATAAAATATCGATGGGCTTAAATCATATGACAAATATAACATATGGGTAACATAAATGCCAATAACAGCATAAATCAGGTGGATGGTAGCAAAGTTTTATTGGGCTAAGGAACGATAACATATCCTACAGCAACAATTATAAAAATGCATGGTCGTGTTTGTAACATTAATATATTTAATATGTATAATAATAACATCACAAAAATGGCTAAAAGGGAATATGGCTGTACTTCAATATTGTTTTTATATGTCACTGGATATAAGCTTACAAAAATATGAAGCTAATTCTGTTAAAATACCCTAAAGCAGCAACTAAAAAAACTCAAAAAAATAGTAAAGTATTATTAAACGAATTACAGTGTTACAACAGAAAATATTTGCTGAATGCCAAAAAAAGTAGTAGTAAAGGAGGAATGTAGGAACAAAAAAAGATATGAGACATATTTAAGACAAAATTGAAAGGGCAGAGATGGATTCAAATATATCAATAATAATATTAAAGGTAGATAGATTAAACAATCCAAGCAAAAGGCAGAGATTGTCAGAATGGATTTAAAAAAAAGAAAACATCACCCAAAAATATGCTGCCTACATAACACATACTTTAGGTTCAAAGACTCAAATATACATTGAAAGTAAAGCATGGAAAAGCCAAATAGTGAAAACAGAGTCAATCCATCAGGATGATATAACAATTATAAACATATATGTACCTAATAAACAGAGCATCAAAATACATGAGCAAAAATGAGAAATGAAAAGAAAAATAAAAAATTAGTTATAATACTTGGAGACTTTAATAGCCCACAGTGATGGTTAATTAATTTCATGTGCAAACTTGGGAGGGTATTTTGGATAAGATCAACCTTTAAACTGGTAAATTCTGAGTAGGCAGAATGCCATCCCTAATGTAAATGTGCCTCACCCACGGAGTTGAAGGCCTCAATAGAACAAAAAGACCAGCCTCTCTGAACAAGACATTCTCCTTCACAATTGATATGCACTATCAGTTCCCCTGGGTCTAGAATGTGACAGCCCAACTGCAGACAGGAACTTATCAGTCTCCATAATCAAGTAAGAAAAGTCTTTAAAGTAAGTCCACACACACACACAATATATATATATAATCACACACATCCTTTTGGTTCTGTTTTTTGCAGAATCCTAACTAATATACCCACTTTCAATAATGGATACAACAATGAGAATGAAGATCAACCAGCAAATACAAGACCTGAACAGCACTGTAAACAAATTAGAACTAACTAATTCTAGATTATTATATCTAGATTCTTAGATATCATAAGAATATTTCACCCCAAAACAACAGTTCATATATACACACACACACATACACATACACATACTTTTCAAGTGCACATGGAACATTCCCAGAATAGCCCATATGTTAAAACATTAAAAAATGAAATCTTAATAAATGTAAAAAGAAATAGCACAAAGGATGGTCTCTGAATACAATGGAATAAAATTGGAAATCAAATGGAAAAATGGGAAACTCACAAATACTAAACAACACGCTCCTAAATAAACAATCAAAGAGGAAAACAAAATACAATCAGAAAGTATTCTGAGATGAGGAAAAATGAAGACACAAAATATTAAAATGTATGGGATGTAACTAAACCAGTGCTTTAAGAAAAATTTATAGATATAAATACTTATATTACAGAAGAAGAAAGGTCTGAAGTCAATAATCTAATGTTCCAACATAATACAGGGAAAAAACTTAAGAGCAAATTAAGCCTAAAGCAAGCAGAAGGAAGGAATTATAAAGAATAGAGAAGAAATTGATAAAGAAATAAAGAATAGAAAAACAACAGAGAAAATAAATGAACCCTAAAGCTGGTTCCTTGAAAACATAAAAAAACTGACAAACTTTCAGCTAAATTAACCACAGTGAACATAGAGAAGCTTCATATTACCACAATTAGGAATTTAAAAGTGTATACTACTAACAACCTAAAAAAAACCAAAAAGGATTACAAAGAAATACAGTAAAAACTGTATACCAGCAAGTTAGGTCACTTAAAAGAAATGGACAACTTTCTACAAAGACACACCTGACTCAAGAAAAAAATAGAAAAACCTGAATCAACAAGTGATTTCAATTAGTAATAGAACAAATTACCCACAAAGAAAGCCCAGGACTGAATGGGTTCATCACTGAATTCTACCAAATGCTTAAAAAAGAACTAATACCAATACTTCAAACACTATTACTCTTCCAAAATATAGAAGCGGATACTTTTCAACCCATTTTATAAAGCAAATATAAACCCTGACTTTAAAAAAGGCATCACAAGAAAAAATTACAGACTAATTCCTCTTTTAAACAGTGTTAAAAATTCTCACCAAAATATTAACAAAACAAATCCAGCAATATATTAAGAGAATTATACATCATGACCAAGTAGGATTTATCCCAGGAATGCAAGGTTGGTTTAACATCTAAAAACATCAACTAGTGTGACATATCATATCAACGGACTACAAAACAAAAATTACAAGATCATCTTAACAGACACAGAAAATACAAATAACAAAATCAAACAACCTTTTATAATAAAAACACTTAAACTAGGAACAGAATGATCTTTCCAAACTGAAGTGCTTTCTCTTTCTCATGTTCCTCAGTGCAAGAATGCTTTGTTCAGGGATCAGTTATAATGCTATTGACCAATAGAAATGGTCAATAGGTCAATAGAAATGAACCAACAATATGTTCAATTGGATAAGATATCTTTAAATAGAAACACACACAAAATAATACCTTAGTCAGTTAACAAAATATTGTAACCAGAGTCTCATAGGAACCTAATGTTTTATTTACCACGTGAGCAATTGTTAAGTGGTGTTCACAATGACTTTACACAAAATAACTGCTGTGAATAACACTAATTGACTCTAAACACTAATATAACTGGGTAAAATAACATGTCTGGGATTTGCTTCACAATAATCCATTGTTGGCAGAGGGAGCAGACAAGCCGAAGGGAATAGAAGAATATAGATGAAACAAGACTGGTCATATGTTGATAATTTTTCAAACTTGGGAGTTCATTCATGCATTTTCTCTACTTTTACAACTAATTAAAATTTGTTTCAATAAAAAGGAAAACACAAACATACAAACATACATAAAGATATCTCACCAAAACACTTATAAGGACATACAATAAAGTACAAAAGGTCTAAAAAAATAAAGAACTATGAGTAAGGGAAGAATTTCTCCACACAGTACTAGTGGCATTTGGAGCAGTATAATTCTTTAACTGAGCAGAATTATCCTATCATTTCAGGATGTTTAGCAATCCCAGCCTTCGTCCACTATGTCAGTAGCACCAATGATGTAGGCAAAGCTTTAGTCACTAGGCCATTCACCACAGCATCATTATATATTTTTTAAATAAAATAACCTTAATGTATAATAGGAAAATACTGGCTAAATATAAATATGGTATATCAAAATAATAGAATACATTGTAACACCTAAAAATACTATACGTCCTCTTGAAGAGGATGAACTGACAACATAACAATGACATCCTCAATAATAATGCCTTGAATAAATTCCTATGAGTGTGTATAACAGGAAAAGGGGTCCAAATGGACATTAAATCTAATAAACATCTAAAAGACAAAAGAATGGGCTCACAGACAGACCAAGAGAAGAAAAATAATAATCCAAAACCTAAATAGTGTCTATAGTAGAAAAGGAAGCTGTTAATTCTGAAAGAAACTCACAGAGGCTCTAAGTACCCAATTAGTAAACACAGAGAGCAGACGCACCCAGGAATCAAGATGACTAATATAAGGGACCATTTACCAGAAAGCTGGGCTTCCCACTTATCCACATTCAGCAAGCTAACTGCAGCATTTGCCTACAGCAAAGGGCTGAAGACGACTTTCAAAACAACCACTTGCCTGATGACAGTTACCAGTAGGTTTAGAAAACAACTGATCCAAATTCATAAGCCAAAGGGCCTAGGGAAGAATGCCTTCAACCATTATATCAAGGTCTGAACACAGACATTCTTTATGACTAAAAAAAAAAAAAGCAGAAAAGAAGGGAGATTAGAAATTTCAGAGGTAAAAAATATTTTCAAGGAAGACCAAGACATACATATAGGGTCCAGCACAAATAATGCCCCTTTTTTATTACAAAATCTTTTACTACAAAATCATAAGCATGTAATTCTGTAACATAACAACATCACACTCAAGCACACCATATGACATTTTAGGTGAAATGTTCAAATTAAAACTATAAATTATCACACCCATATTATTACCCTACCAAACCAAGGGGGGGGGGTGGAAGCAAGAAAGGGAGGTAAGGATGGCTGGGGCTGGGGGGAGTGGTGGGGGACAAATGCAGACAATTGTACTTAAACAACAATAAAATAATTTTTTAAACATAGTCACATAATTATAAAATTATAAATGCCACTTGTAAGTTTCTAATTTCAAAAGTCAACTCAAATTCCAATATCTCATAGTGTGATTTATGAACTACAACAGAATTACCTGGAAAGCTTATTTTAAAAAGACTCCTAGACCTCATCTGCTAAAAAAAAAGAGTACACAGAGTGTGATCACATCTTATCTCAAGGATGACTGAGGAAGTTACAAGGGCACTTCAACAAAAGACTTAATTCTGATTATCAAAAGTAAAAAAATGGATTAGAATATAAGCAACATGAGGAGAAACTGATTGTACTATTTTAAGAGTTTACAATAATCAAGGATAGTAAACTTAAACATAGGTATAAATCATATATATACCTAAGATTTTTAAAAGTCAAATTCCAACATTACTGGAATGATCCCAGGGCAAGAAACTCCAAAGGTGAATTCAGTTCAAGTTAACAAAAATTCTATTCAGGTTACATAATCATGATTCCAATAAAGACAAAGGAAAATACATCCATATGCATAGCTTCTCATTTATGAAATGTACTGAAATCTATTTTATGGGTAAACAAGTATTTTCATTGCTGCTTTAAGTGTCAGAGGACTACTATATACCAAATAATTTGATAAGGAGTACCTAACATCACTCCACTGTTTCTAATGACCGAGGGGAGGCCCAATAGTCTATGGTTAAATGACTGAGTACCACGCACAGGATGATAGAGTGTAAAGTAAAATCCTTCAACCAATTCCAGAACACTTACTCTACTCTAGCAAGGTCATTCCATGCTTTCAAATAAATACTGCAACTATCTTGGGGGAAAACTGAGCCATGTCTAGGAAGTTGCCAACATGGCAATCTCAGAGTAACAAGCCAAACAACAGGGACTTAATCCAATTTTTAAAGTTGTGCTGTAATAGCTTAACACAAACACACACACAGTGTCTAAGTCACAGTTTTTCCTATTACCTGCAAGCTTCCCGATTATGTCAGAATGTGAAGCAGATGTGATTTATTTATCTATATTACCTGGTAAATTGGCATTCCTTGAAATAAATCCAATAATTTTTATCATATTCCATATTCATTTGGAAATTAAATACATCTCTTTAGGGTAGTGATTTTCAACCAATGTGCTGCAAAAGGGACACTGGTGTGCCATAAGAATTTTTAAAACATGCAATACCTGACTATTTGGTCAGGGACACTGATCTCTTCTCCCTTAGACTGTCAAATAAAAAAATGACAACTTCTCTGGCCACGTGGCTCAGTGGTTGGAGAGTCGTCCCATATACCTAAAGGTTGTGGGTTTGATCCCCGGTCAGGGCACATATCTAGGTTGCAGGTTTGATCTCCAGTCAAGGTGCAGACAAGAGGCAGCTAGTCAATGCTTATTTCTAACATCGACATTAGTGTCTCTCTTTCTCTCAAATCAAACATATCCTCAGGTGAGGATTTAATAACATTTTTAATGACAACAGTCAACACAATAGCCATCCTGGATGGATGAATCAAAATTATACCTATTTTTTTGGCTAGATTGGCAAAAAAACATATTTTTTGGTGTGCCATAGATTTTAGTTATTAGTTTACTTGTGCCATGAAATGAAGAAGATTGAAAAATCAATGAATTAAGGGACTAGGGCCAAGTTTTAATTTTAATAATGAAGAGAAACAAATTCAACAAACCAAATACTCATGAAAAAATAATTTGGGAGCTTACCTTTCCACAACCAAACTGACTGTTCCTGTGAGATCTGGGTTTGTCACCTGGAGACGTTTCCACAAAGACCATACAAATTCTTTATCAGCCTTAAAGAGATAAAAGACATTGTAAATGCACTTGCTCTGTAGCTATAACAGAGAAGACAATATATGGCATTCAATTAAAAACAAAAAAATTACATGGTTGTTAGTACTATAACTATAAAGTAGATTCTTAAAAATATAGCAAGAAAGCTTTATTTGAAAAAGTTCTTATACTGGTAACCGACATTCACTTTTACTATTTCTACCCTTCACATTTTAGGGTATAAACACTGAAATGCTGAATATCAAGGTAAATTCACTGCACATGGAAGCTGTCCTCTAGCTATTGCTCTGTTTTCATCTCCCTTTTCAGCAAAATTCCTTGATCTAGAACTGCTTATAATCACTGTTTTCACTTCTTTCCCTCTCATTCACTCTACAATCTCCTCCAGTCAGATTTCCCTCCCCACTATTATGCTAAAATCACTTTCAAGGTCCTCTATATAGCCTAATCCAAATAGATAATAAACAGGTTCAGTCCAACACTGGTTGACGGTTAGGAATCACTTTTGGGGAGCTTTCTGTTTTCTTTTGTTTTTTTAACAATGACTATCTAGAGATTCTGATTTCACTGGTCTCAGGTAAGGTTCAAGTACTTTTTAAAAGCTTCTGAGATGCCCTGACTGGTCTGGTTCAGCCAACTGAGCACTGGCCTTCAAGGCTGAAGATGGAAGGTCGAAGGTCAATGGTTCATTCCTGGTCAGGGAATCTGCCTGGGTTTCAAGCCAGGTCCCCAGTTGGGGGCCTGCAGGAGGCAATCCATCGATCTATCTTTTGCATATCAACATTTCTCCCCTGCTCCTTATGCCTCCCTCCTCTCTCTAAAACTAAATATGGTAAATAAAATCTCAAAAAAAAAAGGCTCCTGAAGTAATTCTATGCACACAGCATTGAAAACCAATGCCCTGATGACCTCACTTACTCCCATGGCTTTGTATTTTACATATCGACTCTACACTGATGATTCCCCCATCTTTCTCTAGCTGTCTTCTCCATCCCTAGATGCAGAATGGAATCGCCAAATGCCTATTCAATAATTGAATACCTATGAGGAAGCTCAAATTTAATTGACCCAAAATAAAATGTTTGATTTCCTATGCTTTCAAAAATCTGCACCTCTATGACTCAGAATATGACACCACCTACTCATTTGTTTAAAAGCCTAAAACCTAGGAATCAATCTGGGTTGCTCTCTTTTCCTCACGTTTCACATCCAGACCATCAGTAAATCCTACAGCCTTACCTGCAAAATGTATCCCAATTCTAACCACTTCTCAACTCCTCCATCACTATCACCTTCATCCAGATCAAATCCATCTCTTGCCTAGTTCTCCACAATGGTACCCTAGCCTCTTTACAACTCAAAATCCTCCAATGGGTTCCTGTCAATTAGGGAAAGAATCCAAACTCTTTCCCAAGACTACAAGACCCCCCATTGTCTGGCCCCATACATACCTGTCTGACCTCATCTAACACTCTCCTCCTTGTTCACAATGACTTTCTTGCTCCACCTGTACCAAGGCCTTTGTACATGTACTATCTACCAGATCTTCATGTAGATTATTCTCCATTATATTTATAGCCACCAATAACCCTTTTCCCTGTTTAATTTTTTCATAGCACATTTAAAAATATATTTGATTGTATGTATTTACTTGTGTTTATCTCTATTTGTAAAACTCTCCATCATCCATTCTCCCCCTCATTAGTA
Source organism: Sturnira hondurensis (assembly GCF_014824575.4). Lineage (NCBI taxonomy): Eukaryota > Metazoa > Chordata > Mammalia > Chiroptera > Phyllostomidae > Sturnira > Sturnira hondurensis. The sequence continues at coordinate 3,878,270 of NW_028086190.1, forward strand.
ACAGAAAACATTTTGGCTCTTTCCTGCCCAAAGGACTGGCCTCTCTTGCCTGTGGGCTATGTAACTATGTTCTGCCAATAAAATATAAGAAGTGTTGTTAGAAATTTAAAAATTAGATTTATATCTACCAATTCTGTCATATTTTTCCCAGTATGTTGTTGCTTATTTAGATTTATGATGAATTCTTTGAGAAGAAAAGATAGTTATAAACTTCATATATTCAAATTTATCCATCTTTTCTACTCTAACTTGTGAATTTTATGTACCAATTAGAAGGCCCTCTCTACTCCAATATTAGAAATATATTTACCTATACTTATTTCTAAAACTTTATGTTTTCATTTTTTAATGCTCAAATCTTTATTCGATTTTGTTTGTTATATGTTTTTGATAGCATGAGTACTATCTAACAATTTTTACACATCCTGCTTTACCCTTTTAAAAGCAAGAATTCAACACTTGGGTTAAAGACAAGAAACGTCAATACAGGGGTGGGCAAAAGTAAGTTTAGAATTGCAAGTGCAAGAAACAGTTTATTCTTGTATTGTTCATTAATTATTATATTATCTTCCACACAAACAACTGTAAACCTACTTTTGCCCAGCCCATAAATACACATTCATAACTTGCTTGAAAGGAAAAAGTATGCTACTACAACTTTATATGCTCTAATCTCTTTATTAAAAAAAACATAATCTCTTGAAACTAGCATTATCTATAAATTTATCTTATAGTTTGCTTCCAAATAAAATACCAAAGATTGACATGTATTTTCATCTCAACTTTTCTACCTAAAATACCAAGCAAAAAAGATTAATATAAATAAAAATGTAAAAAAGTTTTCAACATTTATAAAATAATGGAGTTACTTCAGCTTCAATAAGTATGACTTACTAATAAAGGATTTAGCTCTAGCAGTGAAAATTACAATAAATTAATAAATGACTGATTAAAAAACCCTTGTACCTTATCTTTTTTTTTTATTGTTGCATGGTTATTTGACATCTCTTTTTCAACCCCCAACAAAAAGAAATAATAAATTCTCCTTAAGCTGTTTTTATTATAGATGCCAGAGGAAAAAGCCTCTTCCAGAAGATAAGAGTCCTCCAAAACACTTTATTGTTTACAATTTATACCCCAAAGTCATTTCAGAAAAACCTGCTAGTTTCCAAATTTCTTTGAAGTTTCATTATTAATTTCTTTCTTTCATTTATGGTCAGCAACAGTATTCAGGTTTTCTTTGTCACCTAAAAATACTCAAATATATAAGTGATACCCAATTTAGAGAAAAAAGGTTCTATTGTGAACAATAAAATGCTATGAATGGATTGTGGGGCTAGTGCCTGTATTAGTCTTTGTGAGTTTCTTAGGTATTTAAATGCTACGTCATCTTCAATGTGGATTATGCCTCTCAGTACTAAAAAGACCTCCTTTCATACACAAAGAGAAATAAAGACCCCAGCAAACACAAAACTAGTTTCGAAACTATTCCAGACATTAAAACAAAAAAACTAACCATTACCAATAATATCATCTTTATTATTTTCCCTTCCTTTGAACATTATGTTCTTTTTAAAAAATTAAAAATAAAAACCTTTAAAAATTACTCATAAAATTTCTTTATTATTACTACAAAACTTCTACACAGAATCAAATAATTTAAAATTTAAATTAAAAAATCCTACTCTTTCTCACAGTGTTTTATAAACTTAGCCTAAGTTTATTAAATTTAGCCTATGAATGAGCTGACTAATGCTAAGGGATTTGGGCCTACATTATGTTAGTAGTGGATTAGTTTTGACTTTTACTTATCAGCTAGCATGGAAACAAATATCCACTTCACAAACATCCAAGCTGTCTTTTTCACTGGGTATCTACTCTCCCAGCACCTAAGTTAGTGTCTGGCAACATAATAGGGCCCCAAATGACTTCACTGGAGGAATTAATTCAACAAATATATAAAATCTATTTCCTATATTTAAATAATTTGCTGATCAGAACTCAGGGAGAACAATAAAAGTTTAATTATAAAGTATAGCATACAGTAGCCACTCAAATTATTACTATAAATAATACTTGCACAAAAATATTTACCTACTAGATTACAGATACTAACAATGAAAAAGATTCTAATTATATAACGTTTTCAATTTCTTCTTTGTGAATGACTGAACAAATTCACAACATAGATAAATATCTAATAAAAAATATAACTACATGAGTTCTCTCATCAGATACTCTTAATTCCAACATCACATGCTGCTATGAAAGTTAAGTTTCATCATTAAAGTTGGAATGAGTATATATTTCATTTAAATGCCCTAAGTAATTTTTTACCTGAAACTGGTTTATAGCATTAATATTTTTGATTGCTACTAAAAAAAGGAAATAAGCTTTGAGATATATTTACACATATGTGGAGATAAATATTTATATATACATATATATTACATACTTTTTCTCATCTGATACTCTATAAGGGGTGATAAATGTATACATACACATACCCACATCATCCTTTATCACAAAGAAAACACCTTTTTTTATTATCCTCATCTAAGGACTATTTTTTCATTGCTTTTAGAGAGAGAGAAAGGAAGAGAAACATCAATACAAGGAAGAAGCATCAATTACTTGTTCCAGGACACACCTACACCAGGGATCGAGACCACAACCTAGGTATGTGCTCTGACTGGGAACTGAACCCATCAACTTCAGTTACAGAACAAAACTCCAACCAATTGAGCCGCACTGGCCAGGGTAACAGAACACACTCTTGAAATATACAATCGAAATTAAGAGTATGGTGAAGTTTTGGTTCTAAATCAATGAATAACACATAAATGGCATGGACTTAAATCTACCCTTTGGAGCATCATTGAACATTTCTTAGGAAAAAACTACATTTGGAAGCTAACATCCTATCTTCAGTAAGTCCACTACAGACAGCCTTTCTACCACACTGTAATTAATCATGCTTTCTTCAACTAAGCATTATGCATACAGTGCTTGCTAATCTGGAGCCATATGAAAAAAAGTTTTAATTAAATATACAATCACATACAGTAGGATAAGATTCTCATATTTAGAAAAACACTTGGAACTGAGATTATTTTCTTATACATGCTTATTCTGAGTCATTCCATGGAGAGGACTGGTACAAGGAATCACTCAACTTTCCTATTTCTCCAAGTACATATAATTCAACTCCTGTAAGTTGAATGTGGAAAAAAACAACTAACTTAAATGAAACTTTAATTATAACCAAAGACTAATTAGCAAAGTTCTTTTCCCAAAACTGTATATTTGACCCATTACTACGTTGTGAAATTTAGTCAGTCTGAGCTGCATTTTCTAAAGAAACAGAATTTAAAAGAAAATATGAGTTAATTATACAGAGTAAATCATCTTTCTGAAATTACATGTACATATGTTTTGTATATTTATTAGGTTGAAATGTAAAATGAATTTCTTATTTTGGGTTACAATTTTGGGAAGATTTTAAAAATATAGGGTAAATACTGCATATTCTTGGGTAGTGTGATTTCTAGCTAAGTGGAAGAGCACGTTAAAAAAAAAGTGGACATTTAATTACTTCAATACCTTTTCACAAAACAATTTGGAATTTATTCTTGTTTCTCGTGTTTCCCGAAGAGCAGAAGGATGGTTTGACTGAAGTTTAATGGTATGGGACACTATCAATCTTGTCTCACATTACTGGAATGCTTATTATTATCTAATAGTGTCAATATAACAAAAATCTCAAGTTCCATTTTTCTAGGCTAATTATGGCCATCTCCATTCTTACACTGCCTAGAATATTTCATTCATCTTCCTAGTTCATATAGCTCCAAGGTCACAAAGGCCAGCACCATGTTTGAAGCCACATTTTTAAAAGAATATAGTAGTGAATGAATTTACGGGTCGGGAGGTGGTGATTGGGCTGTTTGGACAAAGTGATTTTCTTAATTAAGTCAGTAATAAAAAGCAAATATCTTAGTTCCTTAGCCACTAAGGGCACAATAATGGGAAATATACAGTGAGGGGTCTAGAAGAAAGAGTGTAGTAGATATATGGGCAAACAGAATCTTAGGACTGACAAAGTAACAAAGGCTTTTATCATGGTTTCCTACCTTTAAACTAACTACCCAAGGGTGAGGTGTGCAGATAACATGTTCATTAGTATCTTCTATTTACCTCTTTGGTCCTTAACCACTGAGGAACAGAAAATGGGAAAGGAAACAGGGAAAACAGAAAAAGGGGGTAGCCACCTAACAACCCACCTGTTTAAGAAAGAATATTCGATTTCAACAAATTTTCCTGTTTTTAAAGCCTTGACTCAGTCAGCAAGGACCTCCAAAAGGAGCAAAATAATCAACTAGAACAAATTCTAAGAGAATGAATTTCATGAATTTTTATTAATCTAAACTGATACTACTCATAAAGATACCTTGGTGTTACACAGTTCCTAATTGGTTCTATCCTGAAGACTGTGACTCATATTTCTACTACTGAGTGAACTTCAACATTTAATTACGCAATCCTGTCTAAAGTTTCTGGTTAAATCACAGAGGAATGGTAAGAATGAAAAAATAAAGGGAAATCAAATCTCTCTGAACATGGGTACAGTGGAGCTATCTCCGTTACACACAAACTCTACAAATCACAGGAAAGTGATGTTAACGCAACTGATCCGGTAAATGACATGAAAATGAAATGTCTCACTCAAGGACTATGGAATTAGTATGGCTGGTTAGTAAGTATCATCTAGTTTGTGTTAAAGTTCCAGGACCAAGGCTCCCTAAAAATTATTGGTCTGTGTTTACAACTTAACTTGACTTAAGAACAAGGACAACAGTGGCTCTGAAAATTAAAGTCTCCTTTATCGGTGGGTTTTATTTTAATAAAAGTGTTTAAACTTTCCTAGTCAACACTTCAACTGGTCCTCTGCACTCCACTCCTGCTGCACCGAGTATCATCACTACGGTTACAACGGAGAACTGGGGACTGGGAGCTGGGGTGCAGGGTGCGACTGCTCCTTCTGGTGGTATTCAAATGAAGAAACCCAAACCCGGGGAACCCAGAGGAACTCTGCCTGGCCGGTGTCCAGAGAGGGGCAGCGGCAGGACAGCCAGGCGACTCCATTCCTCCAGAACCGAAAACGGGAAGCGCAGGGTGTGGGAGCCGGGAAGGAGCGCCGCCGGGCGGGGCGGCTGAGTCCCCAACCCGCGCCGCTCCGCAGCCAAAGGCAGAGGAAGAGGGTCGCGCCTCCCTACAGGCCCCGGCCCCGCTGCGGAGAGGAAAGGCCCGGGACAGGAGTCCTCGATACCTGACACAGGGCCAGCTCCTCCTTTAGGCTGCTCAGCTCTTCCTCCAGCAGCTGCGTCCGGGTCACCATTGCCTCCTCTACCGAGATGCCCTCTAGCCGCTCGGACCCCTTGGGCGCGCTGAGAAGGGGAGCCTGAGCTGCCCCCTCTAGCCCTCCCCGGCCCCCTAACTCTTTTCCGCCCCGCCTGGATATATTGCTTTTGTCCACAACGCCCTCCCCCGCTGCGCCAGCCAGACCCGAGGCCTCGCTGCTCACTGCGTGTAGCACAGCTCCCCGCCCAACACGTGAGGACCCGCGCCCAGAAAGTCGGGCAGAGGGCCGAGGGAGCGTTGAGGGCGACGGGCGCGCTGTCATGGCTGTGGCTGCTAACGGGTCAAGTTGCCTCTTGGAAACCCCACCTCCCCTACCCCATCCCTGCGAGCCTGAGCTCCAAACTACGCATGCGCGAGCCCTTTCCCGCCGTGGCGCGCGGGGTCTCGCGCCCGCAGGTCCTGGAGGACTTCCCACGAGCCCAGAGCCCGGCGTGAGTTTTGAATTGCGCATGCGCCACGTCCCAAGAGGTTAGGCAAGCCCTCCCCGTGCGGCACCCCTGGCGTGTCTTGCCGGAGCCTGCTGCCCTCAACGTCGTCGTACCTGCCCACCCATCAAAAAGCCTACCCAACAGTACAGTCTAGCTAACGTCTCCCATCTTAATGTCTTCCTTGCCTAGCCCCTACCTCCAAATGGTGCCTAACTATGAACTCTTTGCCTTCAAGGCCCCTGCCAACTCGTCTGTCTTGTTTCACTGGCCGCCCTGGAGTGTTAGCTACACAGCTAATCTTTCCAGCAGGGCTGTAAGTTCCTTGAGGATCAGGAGTAAGTTTTACACACGTGCTTTCCTCACATCCCTTAGCAAAACCACTTTATGTACAGCTGACATCCCGCTGACTGATGTCAAGGAGATGTAGAAAGCCTTGTGCTGAGCTGGGACTATCGGGCAGGTTTCCCATTTGAATTATGATATTTACATACCCTTTGTCTTTTGTTTAGCAAGAATCATGATTTCCTTTGAATTTTTGTCAGCTTCTTTATGTGTTGGCAGAATATCAGAGTGAGCGTGACCTACATTGCCTGATAGTTTGGGTCCTTTGAATAATTTGAAATCAGTTAAGCTGATGTAGGGTTTATGAAATAAGACCAGCTTTCTTTATTCTTCGTGCTTTTTAAAAATTTGTCTTCCCGCTATCTTTCTTTATAAACTTTGAACAGTCCACAACATTCTCTTTCTCTGCATTCTCTTTCTCTGTCATTGTAACACATTCTCTAGTGACAAGTTTAGTAAGGAGATGCACATAGAGCCAGCAACAGAGTTGCACCAAACGCTAGATCTGCTCTTTTCTGGGGGGGGAGGGGGGAGGGGGAAGGGTTCTAGAATATTGGAGAACTGGGATGGGGAGAAGAAAACTGTGGAAGTAGGGAGCTAAGTGCTTTAACTAATGACCTCTCCATTTAATCAAAATTACAGTTCTGTAGCAGAATCTACTTAGCATTAAAAAAACACTTCCGATTTTAGAAGGCAAGAGAGTGAGCTTTCATCCCACTGAAGGTGAATGAATACCTCACAACATTTATAAAAGGATTACATTAGAAAAAGCACATACAAGCCTGTTTTAAAAGAAGTCACTGACATATCGAACTGTTACTATATGCTGAGTCCATGACTAAACACTGTTCATATACATGCTTAATCAATTCTTACAATATCACAGTAAAATAGATATTATTCCCATTTTACTAGTGAGACTCAAGAGGTTGTTGGTCCTTGCCTGAAGTCTCACATCTGGTATTAGAAACTCTAGGATATCAATCTGCTTAACTCTAAAATGTGTGCGTGTGATCCCTACCCTTACTTGATATCTGTCACTTGAAATACAGCATTAGGTCTGATAGCATGTAATAATATTTCACTAAGCTGAAGATTCACATGTTTGGCACAAATCAATATGAGTGCACATTTTAAATGGCTATTTGTTATTCACTCAAAAGTGCACCATGGCATCTGATTGTAGGAAGATTCTTTTGAAAAGCAATGAAAACTGTTATGTGCACTGGATAAATAAACATATTTGACTCAAAAAAGGTTACTATCCTGGATCTATAGCTAGGTAGAGAATTTTTTAACTTTCTTTTTATTGTGGAAAAGTACACATAACATGAAATTTACCATTTATTGTAAAGCAAGTGAAAATAAAGAACAACTCAGAGTCATTAAGTACATTCACAATGTTAGGCAACCATTACAACTAGTTCCAGAACATTCTCACCACCTCCAACTAAAACCCCATACCCATTAAACGGTCACTCCCCATTCTAACCCCTCAACCCACAGGCTCAAGATAATCACGCTCAAGATAATCACCAATCTGCTTTCTATCTGTATGGATTAGACTATTCTATCTCAAATAAATAAAACCGTGCAATACATACATAGTCTTCTATGTCTGGCTTCTTTCACTTAGAAGAATATTTCCAAGCTTCATCCATGTTGTAGCATGTATCAGTACTTCATTCTTTCTTATAGTAAATAATATTCCGTTGTATGGGTACATCACAATTTGTTTTTCAGTTCATCCATTGATGAGCAGTTAGGATGATTCCACTTTTTCCTATTGTGAATAGAACTGCTATGAACATTCACTTGTAATCTATTTTTGAACACTTATTTTCAATTATTTTGTGCATATACCTAGGAGTGGAACTGCTGGGTCATATGGTAATTTTATGTTTAAGGTATTGAGGAACCACCAAACTGCTCTCTACAGTGGCTGCACAACTTTGCATTCCCCCCAACAATATATAAAATTCAAATTGCTCTGCATCCTCATGAACACTTGTTTTCCTTTTTTAAAGAAAAGAAAAATTTGTTCTCTTCATGGCCATACTAGTGGGTGTGAAATGATATCTCCTCATAGTTTTGGTTTGCATTTCTCTAATGATCATCTTTTCACATACTTGGACATCTGTTTATCTTCTTTGGAGACATGTCTATTTAAGTTCTTTGCTCATTTTTTTATTGGGGTTGTTTCTGCCTTTTTGTTGTTGAGTTGTAACTGTTCTTTATTGGAAGACAATTTTTAAGAACACAAACTTGCACTTTTTCACAAGTGTACGTAGAGTTGTTTCACATATTAGTTATTTTCTGAAATGACAGAAATGTGTGAAACATTGAATATTAACATGTGTAACTCAGGATGATAAGTTAAAAATCTGTGATACTACCTTAATAAAATGTGCAAAGTAATCAATTATTTTTAAACATTTAAAAGTGATTATGTCTGTTCTGCAGATATACATAATAAAGTCTGCTGAGGATGAAGTATTAGAATATAAAAACACATAATTCCCTCCATATCATCATTGTAGATTTGAAATACTGGGGGAAATGTACACATTAATGAGGTATTTAAATCACAACTATCACTTTAATTTTTAAAATGTATTTCTAACTTCTGTTTAAAAGAGGAAAAATGTATTAAGAGTTTCTTGGCCCTTATGTTTCTTTGTTTTCAGAAAGAATGCTGAATTTGAAAGCATGTTTATATCTTTACCAATTTGGTATAACTTTTATTCGATCAGCAGAATTTAATTATTACATTTGAAACCACCATTAAGTATTGGTAAGTCTTTAAATACTATAAATTTGTTTTAAATTATTTGAAATTTCTCAATTTTTAGGGTTTTGCCATATCCCAGAAATTTAAATACAGAATAGCCTGCTCCCCATTCCTTTAACACTGAAAAGAATCCCACAAGCTAGAATATGGCAACATGATTCTTGAATCAGCAGCAAACTTACTATGTCAGTCTAGTGTGAACCAATCACACTTATAGGAGTTAGTTTGTTGATTCACAAACCTGAGAAGGTGTTTCCCGGATGTAATCCTGAACTACCCTTGTATGGTAGGAAGGCAGGGAGCGTCCCCCAAAAAGGGCAGACTCCTCCACATTGGTAGGTGCCAGGTTTAATAAGGGAATTTACTTAGGAGGCTTGTCTTAGGCAGCAGAAGGATCAGTAATTTTCTGCACCCAACAGCCAAATCTTAAAAGCTTATATAGAGGCCTTAACAGGGTTCAATCAGGCCCCCTGTCCACATGGTCTCATGACCACATTACTGTCTCAAACATGTGTTCTTGGGCAGCTTCTCAGTCAGGAAAGGCAGGCTGAGCACACTTTCCAAGCACAGAGGAGGGAGTGTGGAGCCTCCAATTGCCTGGGTCCATATCGTGGGTCAGACCGGGGATCATGTCTTCATAATGACCTTTCCCAACATAGTCAAAGTAAACCAAGAAAATTGTTTTGTTCTAACAAATATTGCAATTTTGTTTGAGTGATTCTTGGCAACTACTGATTCCCCTGATCAGTCCTAAGAATGCTCTAGGTCAAGATCATAGGCATCCAAGGTTGACATCATCTATTCCAGCTGCCCCATGTGGTTTTCACACAGTTCAAAAATAATGACTATACAGTGAGATGACAACAGAATTTCATTTTCTATTTTCATCTTCAACAATTATATTGAAATCCAAAACTGTTTAAATAACTGTTTTTTTCTGATTATAGCCTTTTCTAAAATTATCTCCATTGAAACTAACTCCCAGTGCAGGTCTTGTTCTGGAAAAAATATATAGATATATATATCCTGTGTGCTTCAGGTTTGAGTAAATTCTATCAATTCACTTAATTCCGCAAAGTTTTGTCAACTGATGGTCTTTGGCACCAATTCAGTGCAAACAGGAATCCCCAATCTGGGGTGCAGTGAAGAAAGAAACTTTATTCAGTATAAAACAGGTCAAATGTGAAAACAGCGCAGTTGTGAGGCAACCCTGGGGCCAGGGCCCTCTTTGGCTAGAAAGCTCTTCTCCGAAATCCACTACCTTGGTGTGTCAGCTCAGCCTAGAAGAGAAAGCCTTCGGTTTTCTGTGGAAAGGGAAAGTGAGCTCACTGAGCCAACAGAAAACCGGCTAATATGGATAGCAGTCTTTGACCCTGTCCCTGATTGGTCTGTCTTCATGCAAATGAGCACTCCAAATCTCACAATTTGATTGGTCCCAAAAGAACTTTTCTGATGGGTCAAAATAGAGCTGCTCTGATTGGCTGAAGCAATGAAGCTCCAATTGGATGAGGAAAGCCTCAGTCCTATCAGATGAAATAGGATTCCAGGAGTTTGTTTATAAGGGCTAGGTCAGACGGCAGAAATACAGTGCAGACAAGCAGGCAGTTCAGTGCAGAAGTAAGAAATTCAGCTCAGAGGCAACCAATTCAGAGCAGAGACTGGCAGCCCAGCACAGGCTTCTCTGTGCAGTGCAGTTTGTGTGAGAAATTCCTGTATAGAAATGACTGCTAGGCTCTGTATTTAAAAATTAGAACCCAGCCCTGGCTAGTGTGACTCAATTGGTTGGAGCATTATCCTATAACTGAAAGATTGCAGTTTGATTCCTAGTCAAGGCGTATACCTAGGTTTAAGGTTCAATCCCCAGTCTGAGTGAGTAGGGGAGCAACCAATTGATGTTTCTCTCTCACATCTCTCTCTCTCTCTCTCTCTCTCTCTCTCTCTCTTCCTCTCTCTCTAAAAACATGAAAAAAAACCTTCAGGTGAAGATAAAAAAATTAGAGTTCAGTTAGCCACCAGGAGTCCTTCTTACTAGATGTCTTTTTTCTCTCAGGGGTTGCACTTTGAGATACAAGTCCCAAATTCCTTAAGGAGTTCAGCTCATCGAATACACAGGGTTGCATTGTTTCAAGCTCTTTGTTTTAACATATGACCAGAGTAAGAAAACACACTACTTTTTTAGCCTTCTTGGCTATATTTTAGTTTCCTCTTCCTGATAGATGGAATGGTAGACCCATAGTCCCGGGTATTTCATCTGAATATTTTTTACCCTCACGGCAATATTGTCAAAGTATTCCAACTCTTCCATCTATTTTACTCCTCTGGTTTTATCCCAAACATGACGGCCTACCTCCTCCACTGCCAGCAACTTATGTTAAACTAGGTTTAACCTGTCTTACCAATGCTTGCCTATTCCCTATCATAGTTGCCATACACTATTACTTTGTGTATGCACACACACACACGCACACACACACACACACACACACACAGGCATTTTGCCTTTTGAAAGCCCAGAATGGCATATCCACAGTCACCACCATGCCTTTGCCCTAGGAGGAGATTTCTGTAACCAGGGAAATGGCAGTGTTCCTCAAACCAAGAGATCGTCCTGACATGTCACGTACCCATTTATGACATAAATCATATTTAAATAGAGCAGTCAATCTGAGGCTTTTCTGATTACCTTAGTTCCTGTCAGTAGTTGACTTTTATTTTAAATGTATCACTTATTTATCTTCAGAGAGGATAAAAGTGGGGAGAGAAGAGGAAGAGAAAAATGTGGAAGAGAAACATTGGTGGTTGCCTCTTGCACACACCCCAACCAGGGACCAAAACTTCAATGCAGGCATGTGCCTGACTGAGAATCAAGCCGGCTATCTTTTGCTTTGTGGGGCAACACCCAACAAACTAAGCCACACCAGTCAGGGCAGTAGCCAGTAATAGGGGAGAATTTTACCAAATATCCAAGAAGTTGCAAACTTTTGAATGTCAAAACAATTTAGGTAATCCATACAAAAGAACTGGTTCCAGACTCAAAAATGAGAGAGACACATGTCACTTCACCATCAGAGGGTTAGACTCTGATATCCTTCCTTCTTGGCAAGGTGACCAATTAGAGTCTCCACAGTAGGTTGATGGCAACACATACTAAATACTTTGAGGAACAGTTAAAAGAGAGTAATCACAAATGCAAGTGTAGAATTGAAGGAAAGCCAAAGGGATAGTGCAGTGCCCCAAAGCTAATCAAAGATGGGAGATGTTATTACCCTAAGCTTCCAGGGATAAGGGGAGTGAGCAGCCATGGACAAGGAGACAGAAAGGGCTGTGCACAGAGATCTGCCTGGTGAGAGACAGAAACCCAAGAGACTGGGAGCCAGGGAAACAAACACTCTACCCTCACTCTCTTTCCTCATAACCATCTTCTCCCATGCTCCCCACTCCCACCACTGGACCCAAACAGGGTAGCCAACTTATAGGGTAGCCAACTAGGGCACAAGTGTGGTAGAAAAATATCAAAAGACTATCTGGGGGACATACGGAAGGTATCCAACTCAAAAGACCAATGTAGTCACCCTGACCAAGTTGCACAGTTGGTTGGAGCATTGTCCCTTCACCAAAAAGTAGCAGGTTCCAAATCTGGTCAGGGCACGTAAGTAGGTTGCAGGTTTGAGCCCTGGTGGGGTGTGTACAGGAGGCAACCAGTTGATGTCTTTCTCTCACAATGATGTTTCTCTCTCTTTCTAAAATCAATAATAATAATAATAATAATAATAATAATAATAATACCAATGTAGCTAATTAGCAATAAGGCCAAATAGCATTCTCTTATAGCAAGTATGCGATTTAAAGTGACAATCCTTATGTCTTTCACATGGCAGCTAGTTGGACATTAACTTATAAATCCATGAAAGAGAATAAGGGAAATAATATCTCATAAAGAGGGAACAGAATCCAAGCAAGAGTTAGGTAAAAATTTAAGCCTTTAAACAGAAAAGCACCAAGAAGAATGCAAGTACTTTTTTTAATTGACTTCACATTCTTCATTAAGCTCAGTTTCCAAAATTCTAGGCATTCTATCTAATTTGATTATCCTAAAATAATAACAAATAATAAAATAACATATAATTATATCCCAAGTAATGTTCAGTTTGCATTTTGCATCGATTTTATATTTTACATCTCTCATAATTTTGTAATCATTCTCACCTATCATACATACATGGTTTGTATCTGCAAATAGATTGTAAGATCTAGAAGGCAGAAAAACCCTGTTCTTCTCTACCCTTCTGACTCCTGCCACAGTACCCTAACACAGGACGTAGTTGAGAAAAGTCTCTCAACTAGCTCCGGATTGTTACTGTGGGGCTTGCAGTTCTGGCTGTTCTATTTAAGAACAAGTCAGTGGTTATAGTTAAGTAGTTTTATACACTTGCATCAGGTAAAGGACACAGAGGATTCACCCTGATCATTAGTATATAAATTAGAAAAACTGAGTGCCTTAGAAGTTACACAGCTTCTTCAAATCTTTAAAGAGGCAAACTTGAGCCCTGGCTGGGTGGCTGAGTTGGTTGGAGCATCAGCCCATACAAGGTTGTGGGTTCTATTTCCCCATCAGGGCACACAGCTAGATTGTGGATTCGATCCCAGGTAGGGCACATATAGGAGGCAACCGATCGACGTTTTCATTCTCTCTAAAATCAATTAAAAATACCCTCGGGTGAGGATTTTTTAAAAAAGAGGCAAATTCTAGAAACCACACATAAAACACAAACACACAAACACAAATCACTCTCAGGAACCATGATCCAAAGATATATTTGAAAGGTAAGATCTCCTTCATCAAAATAAAAAAATTTTAAAACTCCTAAACTTTGATTAAGATGTGTGCACTTAGGAGAACACTGATAGTTAGAAAGGGTGGTATATACTGTGAAGTAGCATATTTTGTGAAGTAACAGAACTCACAAAGCTGCTCTAAAATTTTTCCTGGACACAAGAGACAGGCCATCAGTCGTAGCTCTTGGTAAAGGAAAGTGAATTTGTCTGTAGTCATTACCAAAGTCAAACTGAGCTTACTTCCTACCATCTTGCTGTGACCATCCTTCCACTATGCGTCATGCATTGTGGGTTTAGGAAAAGGGAAAGGCATTTTGATGCTTCTTCACTCTTGGTGTGGTAATGCCCCAGGCTCTGGTGATGTCCCAGGCAGGAGGCAATGTCCTTTGGCCACATGCAGGCCTCACCGGCAAGAGATGTATACATCGAATAGAAGGAAAACAGGGAGTCATAGCACCTTTTTTAATTAATTGGCTCTAACAATTTAATTAAGAGTGATGGAGTCCTGCCCAGGCTGGTGTAGCTCAGTGGACTGAGCGCGGGCCTGCGAACCACATGATCGCGGTTCGATTCCTAGTCAGGGCACATGCCTGGGTTGCAGGCCAGTTCCTGGCGGGGGACTCACGGGAGGCAACCATACATTGACATTTCTCTCCTTTCTCCTTCCCTTCCTCTCTAAAGATAAATAAATAAATTATTTTTAAAAAATGGGTGATGGAGTCCTCTAAGACTATAAAGATGTTCATTTCTGAATGTTCCCTGCACGATCTGGTTCTTAAAAGGCTCTCCCTTTTTCCTCCCTCTGAGTGAAATATTGGGCTGTCATTAGGCTTTCCACAATTTTCTTCACAGGATGCTGAGCAGAAAAGCTTTTTTAAAATTACATACAAAAACAACAAAACAGGTGCAGAAGCAACTTTAAGAACAAACTTCCTTTGTGCAAGTCGAAATGACTTGAGTTTACAGCTCAGGAAAACAGCCTATTTCTTATAAAAATAATAATAATGTAACTGCCCAGACCTTGAGACCCCTGTCCTATCTAACACTATTACCCACATAGAGTTTTGCCTTCAACAATTTCCAGATGTTCCTGAAGGTCCTTAATTATATTTCACTGGAATTTTTTTGCTGTAAACAGAAAATATTTTAGGGATTATAGGTTGTCAAGGTTGATATCTGAGATAAATGGATCACACAAATGCTCACTACTGGGAAAAATGACAGTGCTAACGCATGGGTAAAATGGTTTCCAGTGCCACCAACATTCCTCTTTCCTAAATGATGCTTCCTGGTGTTGCAAAATGCTCTGGGAATAAAACAGGAAGAAAGGGAAAAATTTCAATCAACTCGGGACCCCTTTTTAGAAGACTGTTCACTCATTCCTCCATTTTTTTCAACAAATATTTATTGGATACTGCTAGTGATACAGCACAGAACAGTCACAATCCCTGCTTTTACAACAAAAACACATTGTAAACAAGTAACTCCACCTGTTAACTAGTGAGAACTTGTATCAAGAGAAATAAAGAAGGGAAAGGGAATCGTAGGTGACGGCAGTGGCTTGAGTGTCGTTTTAGGTGGAGTGGTGGGAAAGCATTTCTAGTAAAGAACATCGGAGTGGACGATAGGCAGTTGCTTCAGCTGAGTGGGAAGCACACTGAGCACATATCTGGAAGACTGACTGTCAGACAGCAAGGAAAGTGAAAGCATAAACAAAAAGCAAAGGCTTGTAAGTGAAATCTGAATACTGCTGTGCTTTATAGGTTGTGCAGATGACAGATTCATGCACACTGTTTCCCAGGGAGTGTCTATTGTCCTGGAATCCCAGAGAAGCCCATTCCCACCTGAATTAAAATATCCATATGGCCAGGAAACAAGTTTTGTGATCAAAAGATAAACTCCAAATTTGAAGTGTTTTTTTCTAAAGCATTTGGTAAGGACAGCAAAGGGACCGTGGTCTCTCCAGAAACATTTCTTGGAGAAATCACTTGAAATGGAATCACAGGTAAAGACAGTAATAAAATAGCAAAGGAGATGATTTGAAGTTTAAGAAAAAAAGAATGATAGTTGCCCATGGTTTTCCCATATCATTAGTATGTTAGAATCAGCTAAAGGAGCTTTTCTGAAGATACCTAAGTCCCACCTCCAGAGGTTGATTTAAGGGAGGTGGTGTGAGACATTAGCCCTACAACATTTTAAACGCTCCCCAGGTGAGTCTAACATGGAGCCAGGATTAACAATCACTTGGTTAAGCTGTTAAAAAAAAATGCCAAGCATTGTTTCTGGAATACAAAAGCTATCCCATAATTACTTAGTGAGCCATGAAATTATATATGGGGTACCTACTATGTACTAGAATCTTAGCACTGGAGAGAAAGACAGTTAAAAGACAACTGACAAAGAAGGGAACGAGATAGTGCAACAAGTGCTAGAATCAACAGAAAGCATGATGAGATGGAAAGTATCTAGGAGGGAACTACTTTTTTAGGCTGATTAAGAAAAACCTCTCTAAAGAGGTGAAATTTAAGCAGAAACCTGAAAGATGAGAAGAAACCAACTATTCAGAAAGTTTGGAGGGTGAATGGCAAATGCAAAAGCCCAGAGATTTCAAGCCCCTTGGAGTGTCTAAAAATGAAGAGGAGGCAAGTATTACTGGAGTTAGAGAGAATGAAAGAATATGTGTAAGAGGAAGGGAAATGTTTGGATTTTATTCTAATACTAATAGGAAATGATGGAAAGATTTCATTTTATTTTTTGGCAATTTTATTATTTATTTATTTTTATTAAATCCCTTTGAATTTTATTGTTTTTCAAGTACAGTTTCTACCTTTTCCCCTCAACCATCCACACCACTTCAACCATCCCCACCGCCCTCCCCTGTTTCCACTCCCTTATTTTTGTCCATGTGGCCTTTATAGTTGTTCCTATACATCCTTAACTGTTTTCCCTCATTATCCCCTCCAATCTCCCCTCTGGTTACAATCAGTTTGTTCTTACTTTTGATGTCTTTGGTTATATTTTGCTTGCTTGTTTGTTTTGTTGGTTAGGTTCCAGTTGTAGGTGAGATCATATGGTATTTGTCTTTCACCCCTTGGCATGTCTCTGGACCCTCTGCATGTCCTTTTCGGAGAAGTGTCTGTTCAAGTCCTTTGCCCATTTTTTAATGGGGTTGTTTGTCTTCTTAGAGTGGAGTCGTGTGAGTTCTTTATATATTTTGGAGAGCAAACCCTTCTCTGAGGTATCATTGGCAAATATGTTTTCCCATACGGTTGTTTCTGTTTTCATTTTAATGCTGTTTCCTTTAGCCATGCAGAAGCTTTTTATTTTTATTTTTTTAACTTTAAAAAAATTGTTGTTCAAGTATACTTTTCTGCCTTGTACCCCCATCCCAGCCCACCCCCAAGCCCTCCCCACTTCCCTCCCATTTCCACCCCACCCCCTGTTATTGTCCATGTGTCCTTTATACTTGTCCCTATAAACCGTTCACCCTTTTCCCCTGAAATTTCCTCCCTTCTCCCTCGGGTCACTGTCAGACTGTTCTCAATTTCAGAAGTTTTTTATTTTGATGAAGTCCCATTTGTTTATTCTTTCCTTTATGTCCCTTTCTCTAGGGGACATATCTGTGAAAATGTTGCTGTGTGGAATATCTGAGGTTTTCCTGCCTATGATCTCCACTAGGACTTCTAAGGTGTTGTGACTTATACTTAAGTCTTTTAACCACCATGAGTTTAATTTTGCATATGATGAAAATAGGTGGTAGAGTTTCATTTTTTTGCATGTAGCTGCCCAGCTCTCCCAACACCATTTGTTAAAGAGGCTATTTTTGCTCCATTTTATGCTCCTGCCCACTTTATCGAATATTGACCGTAGAGGCTTGGGTTTATTTCTGGGCTCTCTATTCTGTTCCATTGGTCTCTGTGTCTGTTCTTGTGCCAGTACCAGGCTGTTTTGATTATGCTGGCCTTGTAATACAGTTTGATATCAGATATTGTGATCTCTCCTACTTTGTTAATTCTTTCTCAAAATTGCTGTGGCTCTCCAGGGTCATCTATGGTTCCATACACATTTTTTAATATATTTGTTCCAAATCTGTGAAATATGTCACTGGTACTTTAATAGGGATTGCACTGAATCTATAAATTGCTTTAGGTACTATGGACATTTTGATGATGTTAATTTTTCCAATCCATGAACACAGTATTTACTTCCATTGGTTTGTATCTTCCTTAATTTCTTTCTTCAGTGTCGTGTAGTTTTCTGAGTACAGGTCTTTTACCTCGTTGGTTAGGTTTTTTTCTAGGTACTTTATTTTTCTTGCTGCAGTATCAAATGTGGTTTTGTTCCTGATTTCTGTTTCTGATATTTCGTTGTTGGTGTACAAAAATGCCTTCAATTTCTGAATATTGACTTTGCATCCCACTGTTTTGCCAAATTCATTTATTCAGTTGAGCAGTTTGGTGTTGTTTTTTTTTTTTTTTGTGGAGTGTATAGGATTTTCCATGTACACTATCATGTCATCTGCAAACAATAAAAGTTTTGTTTCCTCTTTTCCAATTTGGTTGCCTTTCCCTTCCTTGTCCAATTGCTGTGGCTAGGACTTCCAACTCCATGTTGAGTAGAAGTAGTGAAAGTGGTCAGCCTTGTTTTGTTCCTGATCTTAGTGGGAAAGTTTATAGTTTTTGCCTATTGAGTATCGTGTTGGCTGTAGGTCTCTTGTATATGGCCTTTACTAGGTTAAGGAATGCTCCTTCTATTCCCACATTGCTGAGTGTTTTAATCATAAATGGGTACTGTATCTATCAAATGCTTTTTCTGCATCTATTGATATGGTCATGTGATATCATTTTGATCAGATCAAAAGTGATATGATCATTTTTGTCTTTGCATTTGTTTATGTGATATATTACATTGATTGATTTGTGATATTGTACCATCCTTGTATCCCTGGGATGAATCCCACTTGGTCATGGTATATGACTTTTTTCATGAATTTCTGGATGTGATTTGCCAATATTTTGTTGAGGATTTTATCATCTATGTTCATCAGCAATGTTGGCCTGTATCTTTCTTTGCTGTGTTTTTATCTGTTTTGGGGATTAGGGTGATGCTGGCTTCATAAAAAAAGAGTTTGGGAGACTTCTGTCTTCTTAGATTTTTTGTAATAGTCTGTGAAGGGTAGGAATTAGCTCTTCCTTAAATGCTTCGTAGAATTCTCCTGTGAAACTGTCCTGTCCAGGGCTTTTGTGTGATGGGAGTTTTTTGATTACTCCTTCAATTTCATCAGCTGTTATTCATCTGTTCAGGCTTTCTGCTTCTTCTTCATTTAGTTTTGGAACATTATATTTTTCTAGAAATTTTTCCATTTCACCTAGGTTTTCAAATTGCTTGGCATACAGTTCTTCATAGTAATTTCTTACAATCCTTTGTATTTCTGTGGTATCAGTTGTAATTTCTCCCTTTCATTTCTGATTGTGTATATTTGGGTCCTCTCTCTTTTCTTGTTGAGTCTGCTTAAAGGCTTGTCAATTTTGTTTATCTTTCAAAGAACCAGCTCCTGGATTTATTGATCCTTAGAATTGTTCTTTTAGTCTCTATGTCATTTATTTCTGTTCTGATCTGGTTATTTCCTTCCTTCTACTTACTCTGAACTGTCTTTTTTGTTATTCCTGCAATGCTTGTATGTGTAGGGTTAGGTTGTTTATTTGAAATGTTTCTATCTTTTTAGGTAGGCTGTATCACTATGAACTTCCCTCTCCAGACTGCCTTTGCTGTGTCCCATAAGTTTGGGTCATTGTGAATTCATTTTCATTTGTTTCCAGAAGCTTTTTGATATTTTCCTTGATCTCATTCTCGACCCATTCACTGTTTAATAGCATGCTATTTAATCTCCATGAATTTGAGTGTTTTGAGTCTTTTCCTTGACATTGGTTTCCAGTTTCAGTCCCTTGTGGTTGGTGAAAATGCTTGGTAAGATTTCAATTTTCTTGAATTTGTT
Organism: Sturnira hondurensis; assembly: GCF_014824575.4. Taxonomy (NCBI): domain Eukaryota; kingdom Metazoa; phylum Chordata; class Mammalia; order Chiroptera; family Phyllostomidae; genus Sturnira; species Sturnira hondurensis. Next base: position 3,898,083 of record NW_028086190.1, read on the forward strand.
GAGGCACGTTTTGTGTCCTATCATGTGGTCTATCTTTGTAAATGTTCCATGCGCATTTGAAAAGAATGAGTATTTTGCTTCTTTGCAATGAAAGGTTCACATATATCACTTAAGTCCATTTGATCTAGGGCATTGTTCAATGCTGTAATATCCTCATTGATATTTTGTTTGGAAAATCTGTCCATTTTTGGCAGTGGGGTGTTAAAATCCCCTACTATAATTGTGTTACTGTCAATATCTTTCTTGAAGTCCTCCAAGATTTTCTTTATGTTTTTGGGTGCTCCTATGTTGGGTGCATATATATTTACAATGTTTATGTCTTCTCGGTGGATTCTTCCCTTGAGTATGATAAAGTCACCTTCTGGGTCTCTTTTTATGCTCCTTTTTTTTTTTGAAGTCTATTTTGTCTAGTATAAGTATTGCTACCCCAGCTTTCTTTTCCTGTCTATTTGCTTAGAAAATTTGTTTCCAGCCCTTCACTTTCAGTCTGTGTAGGTCCTTTGTTCTGAGTTGGGTCTCTTGTAGGCAGCATATGTGTGGGTCATGACTTCTTATCCATTCAGCTATTATATGTCTTTTGATTAGAACATTTAATCCATCTACATTAAAGGTTATTATTGATAGGTATTTATTCATTGCATTTTTCATACTTTTGTTCTTTCTCTCACTCTTTTCCTTTCTTTTCTTAAAGCAGGCTCTTTAGCATCTCTTGCAGAGCTAGTTTGGTGGAGGTATATTCTTTGAGACTTCTTTTGTCTGGGAAACTCCTTATTTTGCCTTCCATTTTAATTGAGAGCCTTTCTGGATACAGTAGTTTTGGTTGTAGGCCTTTGCTTCTCATTACTTGGAATATCCCTTACCATTCTCTTCTAACTTGGAGCATTTCCATTGAGAAGTCAGCTGATAGCCTTATTGGGGCTCCCTTGTATGTTACTTCCTGCTTCTCCCTTGTTGCCTTTAAGATTCTCTCTTTGTTTTGGAATTTTGTCATTGTAATTATGATGTGTGTCGAAGTGGGCCTCTTTGGGTTCCTCTTGATTGGGACTCTGTGTTTCCTGGATTTGAGTGACTTTTTCCTCTCATCAAATTAGGGAAGTTTTCCATTGTTACTTTTTCAACCAGGTTTTCTATCCCTTCCTCTTCTTCTTCTCCTTCCGGCATCCCTATTGTGCAGGTATTATTCTGTTTCATGTTTTTCTGCAGTTCCCTTAACACTTCTTCATTCTGAGTCTCATTTAGTTTTCTTGCTCTTTCTGAGTGTTTTTTTCTACCTTGTCCTTCAGCTCACTGATAAGATCTTCTGCTTCATCCAGCCTGCTTATAATTCCTACCTGTGTGCTTTTTATTTCCAAGATTTTATTGTTTATTTCTTCCTGGTTTTTGTCTATAGTTTGTTTCCTTTTTTGTATTGTTATAGTTCTCACTCAGTTCCTTGAGGTTGTCTATGAGTTCCTTGAGCATCTTTAAAACCATTATTTTGAATTTTGTATCTGATAGTTTCCTTTTCTCCATTTCACTTACCTATTTTAGTGGGGAGTTTTCCATTCTTTTTTATTGCATCTTCTTTTTTGTCTCCCTATTTTAGGTGACTCCTTTTGTTTGTTTTTGCATCTTCTGATGTTTTGCTTTGCTAGCTGTTTTTGTAGAGTGAACTTTTATGGTAGGAATTCTATGGGGTTCAGTAGTGTAGTCTCTTTGATCTCCTTGTCTGGACACTCAAGGTTTGTCCTTTCTTCTGTTTGTGTGGGCTATCTTGTTGTACTTTGGTTTTTACCTTTTGCTGGTTCCTTTGTTGGTGGGTTCTCTCCTCTAGCAGATATACTGATGTTCACAGCTTCCACCTATTCTTGTGTGACCAGTGGCAGGGGATGGGCAAAGTGGATTAAGACAGCAGGAGAGTATTCTATGGGATTTAAAGTACCAATGATAGAGGAAAGATAGGAGATTCTTTGGATGAGAATAGCACTAATTGTGATATTTCACCCAACTAATCACTTTTTATGAAAGGTGAAAAAGAGGTAAGACTCTTGTTAGAGGGGTGGACGATTGTGAGCTGAATCCAGAAAACAGAGCATTTGTCCAGGGTTAGACGATGAGATATAGTGAGAGTAAAGGATAGAAAGTATTAGTAGTGTGAGAGAGAATAGAGTTATCCACAATATCAATAATGCTCAGGGATAAAGTGAAGTGGGCTAAGATCAAGGAAGGTTGCTGTGTAATACAATTGTATAGAACAACAATTATTTACAATAGTACTGGAAAATCAACAATATGATGAGAAACATATGATTTGGATAACCAGAATAGAAAGTACACAATCAAGAGTAGTGTGTTATTGGAACACAAGTGAAGTGAAAGAAGGAAAATTAAAATACAGTAAAGAGAGAATAAGAAAAACCAGTCAAACAATGCAACTAAACAGAGAAACAAAATGAAGAAAACTAAACATAAGGAATAGGAATTTAAAAAATACTAATAAAATAAAAGTAATAAAAATAATGAAAAAAACAATAATAATAGACATAAACAATAAAATACCAGTTTTATGGGATAGCAAAGTGATTTTTGTCTCGGTTTATCAGTTTTGAGGGTTAGCCTTGTTCTCCCCCTTTGGATCTGCCTCTGTACCTTTCATAACTCCATCTTATTGTTTCACATGGGGGAAGAAAAAAAAGAGAGAGGAAAGAAAAACAATAAGCCTCCTGCTGACTTTAAACCTGTTGGCAAGTTCTGCTAGTCTTCCTGGATGCCACAGAAAAAGGGGGGCTGGGCTTTGCTTTTCTCTCTTCCTATGGTTTTGAGAGAATGGGGACCAGATCTGGGCCACAATATTCACAGTTGCCCGGCCTCAGGCCAGGTCCTCCATGAGCTGCCAGTCTCTGGGTGCACATCACAAGTCAATCTGTGGCATGTGGTTCCAATCAGCCACTCAGTCTCTGGGGTGCAGCACAAGTCAAGCTTGGGCACCCAGGTAGATCAGCCACTCAGTCTCAGGCACATGCATCCAATCAGCCACTCAGTCTCTGGGCACAAAGCATGAGTCAGTCTCAGGCATAGAGCCCAGGACAAGCCAGGCACATGTAGTTTTGCTCAGCCATTCAGTCTCTGAGCTGGGGCAGCTGAAATTACCCTCAGAGCACGCCAGCCACTGCTGAGAGTTCCTTACAAAGCAGCTGCCCACTGTTCTTAACAAACACATGGCTTTTCACACAGCCTAAGTTTCCAACCAGTCTGAAGACTATCTAAGTAAGGGTCTGACACACTGTAACTACTCCCTTCCCCAGGTGTTGCCCAGAACCCCTATTTCTCTGGTGCCAGCATCCACAGTCCCAGCGGTATGAGTCCCAGGTATGAGGCTGGAGGCCACAGCGGCCTGTCAGTGCACGGATACCAGGGACCTTACCATCCCAGAGCAATCTCCTCACCACCTGATTTTCAATGTCCTCTACAATTTTTGGCCTTCAAACTTCATATAAGCTGGGATTCCATTAGCTGTTCACTCTATTCCTCAGAAGATCTGCTAGGTGTTCCAGCTGGGCACTGGGAGAACTGGGGTCCACTCCCACCTACCTTGCCACGATCTTAGAAAGTCAGAAAGATTTTAAACAGAGGAGAGATAAAGGCTTTCACTACAGTATTGAAAGACCACTCTGCCATTGAGAAGAATGGATTGTGTGGTTAAGGAAAACAAAAACTGAAGCAGGAATACCAGTCCAAGAAAGAGATGATGGTAGTTTGACCCAGAGTGTTTGCAGGGGATAAAAGAGGCATATGGTGGTATTCGGGATGTATTACAAGGATTGAGTCCACAGGATTTGCTGGTGCATTAGGTGTAGAAGAAGAGGGAAAGAGAGTGACTCTTAAATTTTTGGCTTAAGGTCCTGAATACTTAGAGTTCTTGAAATAGTGAAGACTGTTGTATGAGCAGTTTTTGAAACAGAGAAACAAAAGTTCTGTTTGAGATCTACTACACTTGAAATGCCTAGTAGGTATCCAGTTAAAGATGATGAGTAGGCAAATGAACATGCAAACTTGAGGCTCTTGGAAGGTGTTCTGAGGTCAAAATATACACTTGGCAGTCATCAGTATATGACTGTACATACAGCTCACAGGTTCACAGGTGTTAAGTAAGTATGCATGAGACTGAGACTCATGGCATCTGAAGGAAAAACATCAAGGCCACTTCTTGGAGATTTAACATTGTTTTAGATTTTGTGAATTAAGATGTTCTTGACTGAAATCCAGTGCTAAGAAAGAACCCATGAGGAAAGGACAGTCTGAACTGGTGATCCCCGTCTCCATACCAGACAAAAACAATTGTAGGGTGGGGCCAGCGAATTGGTGGCGGAGGCTAAATATTCAACGTGACTCCATTTGAAGGTGAATTTGGGCCAATAGCTGCACAGTTGAATGTAAAACAAAGAGCTATCAACTTGGAAGTTCAAGTGTAATCTTGGTCCAAGATGCCACTAGAGAATATAGGATTATTCTCCCATGAAATAGATGACTGTGGCCTGTGCAGCATTCTGTGCCTAAGTAAGGGTAGTGTTTCTACTTCAGATAAGAAAGCTGTATTACACTGCAGAGGGGCAGCTCTCAGTCACAGATAAGGCAGCAAGAAAAGCAATGACAGCTGCAAACTGGAACCTTTAAAATCCTGAGGAAATTCTCTAGTAGTCCTCTTCCCTTGCTTTCAGAATCAGAATGAGCCTCTTTTGTTAAGAGTTAGATTCCAGGCAATTTAACGGGGAAACCTCAAAGCAGAGACTGGACATCTTGTTATTTGAGCTGGTGGGTTGTCAAGTATTTGATTTGCTTGTTATAAAAATAAATAATCTTATTTTTATACAAAACTGGTGAGGTACTTCATACTAAATATGTAAGTATAGAAGTTTATGTTTATTTTTTAAAGTTATTGAGGCAACATGACTTACTAGTTGGTAAGAGTTTAGATCTGAATTTGAAGCATGGAATCATCACATATGATTTGTTTGATCCTGGGAATATTATCTTACCTTAAAATGAGGATTAAAATAAGCTTCATGGCATAATATAAGGATCAAATGACACAATGAAGGTAAATCACTAAATAGCACCATTTTTCTTGTCAATGTTCAATAAATATTAGTTATAATTAACTTTTTAAGCATTACTAAGCTACCATTTAAATTCACCTTATTAGAATCACCCCATTGTTTTGAATTCATTTTGAATTCTACTCTGCTCAGCTTCATGCCAGCTGATAATTTGATTAATGGCATAATTTATGTTCTCATACAAAATTTTAAAAAATACTTACATAACAGGGCCTCTGGGTCATATTAATCTCTTTTTCTCCTGGAGTCATGTATGTAATTCCAACCAATTATAGTTCTTAATTACATGCTAAATATTCCATAAACCTTAATCTTATCTTCCTAACTGATTTGCATCTTTTTCTTAAGGTAACAATCAGGTCTTATTACACCACTGAGTCTCACAGAACCCCTGCCACAGAAGTTCCCCCTACAAAGATGTCAAGCAAAGAAGAGCATCTGGAATCACAGAAACAAGTAAAAAAGTTCACTAGAATGGGGAGAAAAAGAAAGAATTTGCAATCAAAAGGAATGGAAGACTGCCTAGTAAAAGAGCTAAATAGACTGAAGGCAAGCAAACTATCAGGTAGAGATTTCAAAATAATGGTTATGAAGATACTTAAGGAACTCACTGACAACTATAAGGAACTGAGTAGGAACTACAATAGTTCAAAAAAAGAAATAGAAACTATAAACAAGAACCAGGAAGAAATGAAGAACATAATATCTGAGATTTAAAATACTCTAGAAGGAATTACAAGCAGGATGGATGAAGCACTGGACTGAATTAGTGAGCTGGAAGACAAGGTAAAAAGAAAAACCCAGGTAGAACAGATGCATGAAAAAGACTAAAAAAACCATGAAGATAGCATGAAGGACTGCAAGACAACATGAAATGGAACAACATTCAAATCATAGGGATACCAGAAGGAGAAGAAAAGGATCAAGGGATAGAAACACTATTTGAAAAATAATGACAGAAAACTTTCCTTACCTGGAGAGGGAAAAAGCCACAAAAGTTCAAGAAGCACAGAGGGTCCCAATCAAGAGGAACACAAAGAGGCCTACTCTAAGACACATTGCAATTAAAATGCCCAGTTTTAAAGACAAACAGAGAGAATCTTAAAGGCAGCAAGGGAGAAACAGGAAGTAACATACAAGGGAGCCCCAATAAGGCTAGCAGCTGATTTCTCAATAGAACACTGCAAGCCAGAAGGGAATGGCAAGAAAAATTCCAAGTAATGAAAAGCACAGGCCAGTAACCAAGACTACTCTACCCAGTGAAGCTCTCAGTTAAAATGGAAGATGAGATAAAGAGTTTCCCAGATGAAAGAAGACTGAAAGAATACACTTCCACCAATCCAGCAGTGCAATAAATGCTAAAGGGACTACTTAAGGAAAGGAAGAAAAAAAGTGTGAGAGAGAGAAAAACAGGTACAAAGGGAGTAAAATGGCAATGAATAAGTACTTATCAATAATAACCTTAAATGTTAATGGATTAAAAGCTCCAATCAAAATGCTCCAATGGGCTAGAAGAATGGATAAGAAAATATGACCCACACATATGCTGCCTACAAAAAAACCCACCTCAGAAAAAAAAGACCTACATAGACTGAAAGTAAAGGGTTGGAAAAAAATATTCCAAGCAAATGGATAGGAAAAAAAAACCGGGGTAGCAATACTTGTATCAGACAAAATAGACTTCAAAACAATGGTCATAAAAAGAAACACAGAAGGACACTTCATAATACTCAAAGAAAGAATCCATCAAGAATATATAAATATTATAAATGTATATACACCCAACATAGGAGCACCCAAATATAAAAGAAAAATCTTTGAGGACTTCAAGAAAGATATTGACAGCAATGCTCTTATACTAGGGGATTTTAACCTCCTACTGTCAACAATAGATAGATCTTCCAAACAAAATATCAAGAAGGATTTTGATCTATGCCCTAGATCAATTGGACTTAACTGATATATATATATTTTTTTTTCATCCCAAAGAGCAAAATACACATTATTTTCAAATGCACATGGAACATTTTCAAAGATAGATATATGAAAGGACATAAAACAAGCCTCAAAAAATTCAAGAAAATTGAAATTATATAAAGCATCTTCTCAGACCACAAAGGCCTAAAACTAGAAATTAACACCAAGGAAAAAACCCAAAACATTAAGTCGTGGATATTGAATAGCATGCATTTAAACAATGAACAGGTTAATAATTAGATGAAGGAAGGAATCAAAAAGCTTCTGGAAACAAATGAAAATCAACATACAAGAGTCCAAAACCTATGGGACAAAATGAAGGCGGTAGTCATAAGAGGAAATTTTATAGTAACACCACTCTACCTAAGAAAGAAATATTTCAAAAAAACAACCTAACCCTACACCTACAAGCACTGCAGGAACAGCAACAAAACAGCCCAGAGCAAGTAGTAGGAAGGAAATAATTAAGATCAGAACAGAATTAAATGACATAGAGACTAAAAGAACAATTCTAAGGATCAATAAATTCAGGAGCTGGTTCTTTGAAAGATAAACAAAGTTGACAAGCCTTTAAGCACACTCATCAAGAAAAGAACGAGAGAGGACCCAATTACACACAATCAGAAATGAAAGAGGAGAAATTACAACTGATATCACAGAAATACAAAGGATTGTAAGAAATTACTATGAAGAACTATATGCCAAGAAATTTGAAGACCTAGGTGAAATGGAAAATTTTCTTAAAAATATAATTCTTTAAAACTGAACCAAGAAGAAGCAGAAAACTTCAACATACCGATGACAGCTGGTGAAATTGAAGTAGTATTTTTTAAAAAACTCCTGGCACACAAACACCCTGAACTGGACATTTTCACAGGAGAATTTTATAAAACATTTAAGAAAGAGCTAACCCCTTTCTCTCTCTCTCAGACGATTTCAAAAATTCCAAGAACAGGGAAGACTCCCAAACTCTTTTTTATGAAGCCAGCATCATCCTAATCCCAAAACCAGATAAAGACACAACAAAGAAAAAATTCACAGGCCAATATCAGTGATGAACATAGATGCTAAAATACTCAACAAAATATTGGCAAAACACATCCAGCAATACACAAAAAAGTCCATACAACATGATCAAGTGAGATTCATCCCAGGGATGCATGGATGATACAATATTCGCAAATCAATAGATGTAATACATTACATAAACAAAAGCAAAGATGAAAAAAAATCACATGATTATATAATAGATTCAGAAAAAGCATTTGATAAGATACAGTACCCATTTATGATTAAAACACTCAGCAAAGTGGGAGTAGAGGAAGCATTCTTCAACATAATAAATACCATACATGAAACATGTACAACCAGCATTACACTCAATGGGCAAAATCTAAAGCTTTCCCACTAAGATCAGGAAAGACACAAGGATGTTCTCTTTCACCACTTTCATTCAACATAGTATTGGAAGTGCTAGCCACAATGATCAGACAATATAAAGAAATAAAAGACTTCTAAATTTGAAAGGAGGAAGTAAAACTGTCATTGTTTGCAGGTGACAGTGTATAGAAAATCCTAACTCTCCACCAAAAAACTACTTGACCAAAACGTGAATTTGGCAAAACAGTGTGATACAAAGTCAATATCCAGGAAATGAAGGCATTTTTGTACATCAACAATGAAATATCAGAAACAGAAATCAGGAAAGAACACAATTGATATAGCAACAAGAAAAATAAAGTACCTAAGAATAAACCTAACCAAGGAGGTACAAGTCCTATACTCAGAAAACTACATGACACTGAAGAAAGAAATTAAGGAAGACACAAACAAATGGAAGCAAATACCGAGTTCATGGATTGGAAGAATTAACATAATCAAAATGTCCACACTACCCAAAGCAATTTATAGATTCAATGCAATCCCTATTAAAGTACCAGTGACATATTTCACAGATTTGGAACCAATATTTCAAAAATTTATATGGAACTATGGATGACCCCAAAGAGCCACAGCAATTTTGAGAAAGAACAAGGTAGGAGAAATCACAGTACCTGATATCAAACAATTATCCAAAACAGTCTGGTACTAGCATACGCATAGCTCAATGGAACAGCATAGAGAGCCCAGAAATAAACCCAAGCCTCTATTGTCAATTAATATTCAACAAAGAGGGCAGAAGCATAAAATGCAGTAAAAATAGCCTCTTCAACAAATGGTGTTGGAATATCTGGACAGTCACATGCAAAGAAATGAAACTCGACCACCAGCTTACACCATATACAAAAATGAACTCAATGTGGATAAAAACTTAAATATAAATCACAACATCATAAAAGTCCTAGAGGACAACATAGGCAGGAATATCTCAGATATTCCATGCAGCAACATTTTCACCGATATGTCCCCTACACTAAGGGACATAAAGAAAAGAATAAACAAATGGGACTTCATCAAAATAAAAAGCTTCTGCACAGCTAAAGAAAACATTAGCAAAATGAAAAGTGAACCAACCATACGGGAAAATATATTTGCCAGTGATACCTCAGACAAGGATTTGATCCCAAATATATATATTTGACTCCACTCCAGGAAGACAAACAATGCAGTTAAAAAATGGGCAAATGACCTGAACAGACACTTTTCCAAGAAGGACATACATAGGGTCAGAGACATATGAAAAATGCGAACATTACTAGCCATCAGAGAAATGAAAATTAGAACCACAATGAGATACCACTTCACACCAGTCAGAATGGCCATCATAAACAAATCAACAAACAAGTGCTGGTGAGGTTGTGGAGAAAAGTGAACCCTAGTGCACTGTTGGTGGGAAAGCAGACTGGTGCAGCAACTATAAAAAACAGTATGGAAATTTTCTCAGAAAACTAAAAATAGAAGTGCCTCTGACCCAGCAATCCCACTGCTGGGATTATGCCATAAGAATCCTGAAACACCAATTCAAAAGAGCCTATGCACCTCAGTGTTCATAGCAGCATAATTTACAGTAGCCAAGTGCTGGAAACATCCTAGGTGCCCATCAGTAAATGATTGGATCAAGAAATTATGGTACATTTACACAATGGACTGCTACAGGGTAGAGAGAAAGAAGGAGCTCCTACCCTTTGCAACAGCATTGATGGAACTGGAGAGCATTATACTAAGTGAAATAGCCAAGAGGTGAAAGACAAATAACATTATGATCTCACCTACAAGTGGAACCTAATCAACAAAACAAACAAACAAGCAAAATACAACCAGAGCTATTGAAAAAAAGAACAAACTCACCGTACCTAGAGGGAACGGGGGCGGGGGATAATAGGGGAAAGAAAGGGAAGGGCCTTGAAGTAACGTATATGAAGGTCCCATGAACAAAGTCAAAGCAGAGCAATATTGAAGGTGGGAGGTGGGGGTCAGTGGTCAGGGGAGAGTGGTGGGGGAAAATGGAGACAACTGTACTTGAACAACAAAATTAAAAAAAAAAATCAGGTCTCAGTCTTCTTCTTAAAATTATTACCACAACTTGAACAGTACTAAGAATGTAAAAGCCAATAAGTGCTTACATTTTTATTTAAATGTCCTGTGCTGTGACCAGCATAGATCACTTGGTTGAGCATTGTACAGTTAAGCGAAGGGTCACAGGTTCAACTCCTGGCCCGGACACATGCCTGGGTTGTGGGCCAAGTTCCCCCTTGAGGCATGTGTGAGAGGCAACTGATTAATATTTTTCTCATACATCAATCTTTCTCTCCCTCTCTTTTTCCTCTCTCCCTCTATCTTTAAAAATAGATAAATAAAGTATTTCTTTTTAAAATATATCATCCTAAACAGAATTGCGCTAAGTATTGATTATTTTCTCTTTTTCATTAATTGGTCCCTAGAAATATAATACATGTATATATACAAAATCATATCTGTGCACCATAACTTCAAATTCTTTCTCTTTAAAATGGGGTGACTAGACCAGACAATTTTTAAAGTCTTTTTCAGACCTAAAAATATTGGATATTATTTTTTTACCTGTGTTTCTAAAAGTTTCCAAAGATAATGAATACTTCATTCATTCACTTATTCAACAAAATACTATTTGAAGGCCTACTATTTACCAATCACTTTTCTAGATGCTGGAAAAGTGGCAGTGAACCTCATGGAGCCTTCATTTAAAAGGATTCATTTTAGGCCCTGGCTGGTGTAGCTCAGTGGATTGAGCTCGGGCCTGTGAACCAGACGATTGAGGTTCGATTCCCAGTCAGGGCACACGCCTGGGTTGCAAGCCAGTTCCCGGCAGGGGCAAGTTCCCAGCAGGGGATGCATGAGAAGCAACCATACATTGATGTTTCTCTTCCTCTCTCCTTCCCTTCGCCTCTAAAGATAAATAAATAAAATATTTAAAAAAATAAAAGGATTCACTTTATTAAAATCTTGAACAAGAAAATTTTGGAGTCAGGAGGAAAAAAGATACAGTCTATCATCAGTGTTTTAAACTTTAGAAAGAAATCTTAATCTGCAATATCCCTTTTCCATTTGATTCCAAAAGAAAGAAACCCTGGTTCCTAGCCAGCCCATGCATTTTCCATCATAAAAATGTTAAAGTCCAGAATAGACAACTCCTTCTCCCAAACCACCTGTGTTTATGCCACACATCAACACTTGTCTATTTTGCCTTGAAAATATCTTCCACTATTCACTCTTTCCATCTCTTCCTACTGCCCCTGCCCTGGTTCAAGCCTTCATTTATTTCTAACCTAGATGAATAAAAGCCTCATTCTAAGACTCACTCAACTGCACTAAGAGAGCAAGTCCTTGCTTGATGAAGCATAGCTCTCAGCATGGCACTTAGTCCATTACTCAGAAACTTTCAGTGGTTCTTTTTTGCCTTCATAACAAAAGTCTAAACTTTTTAACCTGGCACTTAAAGTCTTTGATGATCTAGCTTAAACTGCATTTTAAAAATATTTCCCTCTACTTCTTCTTACATACTCTATGCTTGAACCAAAACAAGCCACTTATTTTCCACCCTTACCTTACACCAACATACCCACTACTTCTGATCTCTGGGATTTCTGTTCCTTCCCCAATGGTATATGTCCACACCTATCAGTAGCTTCAAAACACATGTATTTGCTTTTGTATTTAGCAAGAAACCTGGGCTTTGGGAATCCACACTGCTCAACATCATCAATGACTAGGTTTCTTCTGAATTCTACTCTTTGGAACCAGCAAGTGACTTTCATCTTCATGAAAACATGATAGTTGTTAAAACTTCTGGGATTATATCCCCATGCCTGAGTAGGAAAAGAAACGAAGAGGAATAAGATGAACCTACATCATGAAAGCAAAACATTTTCCAAAACTTCCAAGTAGAGTTTCACTTACAACTCAGGGGCAAGACTCTGCCATCTGGCCACTTTAGGAAAAAGAGTTTTTTTTTAATTTAATTTATTTATTTTTAGAGAGAAGGGAAGGGAGAGAAAAAGAAAAGGAGAGAAACATTAATGTGTGGTTGCCTCTCATACACTCCCTACTGGGGACCCAGCGCCCAACCCAGGCATGTGTCCTCCTGACTGGGAATTGAACCAGCAACCCTTTGGTTTGCTGACCAGCACTCAGTCCACTGAACAACACCAGCCAGGGCAAAAGAGAGGTTTCAACTGAGCCCATTATCACCCCAAACAAAAAACAGAATCCCTTAATAGAAAATATAGGAAAAGTGGAAAGCAAGATACTCTAGGTAAGACAGCCTGAAGTATCTGCCACTGTTGGCAACCAAAGATATCAAACATACACAGTCAAATTAGTTTTACTCACAATGCTTCTAATAGACACCATTGCATGATTTGGGCTCCACTTTTTCAAATCTAAATAAACAACAAAAGCAGAGATAGTCCTGACAGCAAAGGCACGGCTTACCTAGCCAGAGCCTTGTTTTCCTGCTACTCCATTCTTTCTACCCTTCCCAAGATACCGTATTTTCTGCTTTGGTAAAGGGTGCAATTATTCTATTAATTTTATTCAGAAAATGAAGTCCACAAAACTGACCATCTGTTCTCCCTCTTTGTGATGAAGCAACATATTTGAGTACAACTTTTCATTGTTTCACAGCAGCTAATTGTTGGTCTTTCTACTTGCCTCAAAGTTTCCATCATCTTGTAAAGATAATTATGATCAGACAATGCTTCAACTGTATTGTAAAAAGCTACCCACATACCAAAAGTTTCTCCACTTTGAGATTCCTGGGTAGTGTTTTGGGAGAAGATGCAGTTAGGTGAGTGTAGCTATGTGAGAGCAAGAGGAAGTAAGGGGGAAAGGTTGATAGTGTTATTGTTCTTCTGAGGAAGCTGGTTTGTGGTGTTCAAGGATCACTGATTGTGTTGTTTATTTCTTAGGGAATAATCAACATTAACTTTCTATTATTATGGCCCTTTCGCTATAAAAATTAAGTAAATTTCATGCAAAGAATTTCCCTATTTAGACGAAGAAACTATTCATTGATAAAGATGAGCAAAACTTTCTAGTTTACAACTTCCGGTGAGTCCCAGAATCACAGATGATTACTCCCTTCAGTTTCAACTATTGTAATTATGTTAGTGCCCTCTGCTGTACATGTGCAAAATTACAGAAAGCTATGCGATATTTCAGATGTCTAGACATTCTTGGCTTTGGCATTTTCCAGAAGCAGGCCCTTAATAACATCCTTATTTAATTTTAGGGGGACAATTTTAACATGTTGGGTAAAATTCTGGCCTCTTATAATTGTTGGCTAATGAAAATTAAATAACGAATAGTGTGTAAGAGGCAGCCTTTACAGGCATTTTTTTATGCTAAGGAAAATACTAATTACTTTTGCAAAATGTAATTTAAATTACATATTAATTTACATTATAAATTAATATAAATTTACTTTACTTCTTGATATGGCAATTATTTAGAAGCTAGCCTTTTATAATCATTGTGCTCCAATCATATGCTCCTTGACCTTCCTTTTATATATCCTCCTGTGTTTTTTATTTAAGTCAGAGTTGATTCTGAGACCCATAAACCTTTTTGCTTGCTTATGGCACTCAATAATTGTTCTATATGATGTTTGTTTTGTGCCATTGATTTGTTTCTATGCCCTAAATTAAAAATTTCTGCTTCTGTCTGAATTTTATTAACTAAAAATAATATCAGCAGGCTGAAGCGTTGGCTGTAAGTGGTCCGCTGTCAACCGCTTACCTTTTCGCTTCTCTCTCATTCCATATTATGCAGTTTTAAGCATCACACTCACCTTTAAATAATCATTCCACATCTTTAGAGCAGTGTACTTCATTCAGATCCACATGCTATATCTTAATTTTGTGAATTTTCTCTCTATAAATAAAGAAATATTTAAGATGGTATAGTTTAAAATGGAAACAAGAATTTGTTTATACATGCTGATTTTGCTAATAATCTGTGAGTCTGAGAAATGAGTGTTTTAAATTTACTTTTTGCCATCTGATAGTGAATTTTTCTTCCTCTAAATCCACATACTTAATTCATATTTATAAGTATTGAGAGCAGGTTTGGGTAATATGTAAATCTGGATTATTAGCCAAACATTTTTCTTTACTTTTAAGAATGATATTTATGTTTAAAGTATATAAATATATCTTGGGAAGTAACTTTTTGATATGAAAATGTATGACATATTTTTTAAAACTAGGGAAACATTTAAAAATCATATTAAATAAATGTACAAGTAGAACAACAAGACAATGGATCATTTCAAACATTAATGGACTTTAAAATTGATTTTCAAATTTGGGAGAAATTAAACCAATTTTCAGGTATAGCTTAACGCACAATCACAATAAACAAAGGAAAGGGGACTAACACAAAAATAAGGTGAATAGTAATGGCAAATTTTTTATAATAATACCTTCTGTTGTCCAGCTAAGTACTTTTCCTCTGAATATATCAATAATTTCTGTCTTAGGTGCTTCAGTCTAGAGGGATAAAACTAAATAGAAAGAAAAATATCACAAATGCTGATACATAATTTACAGATTCTCTGCTTTTTATTCCACATCATTGAATTCAGTAAGATGCATTCTAAATGTAAACATAGCATACATGCATTGGGATAGCAGCATGTTTTATTAAAAGGGTATTTGTATTCTTTAGGGTTAAAAATATATATTGAAATACTTTGTGTTCACCAAGGAATGGAAATGCCACTAGTAAAATGCCACATGTGACCTGATTACTTCCAACAGCAGCGTCACAGAACACACAGGCTGCTCTTCCCACAAGCACTCACACTCTGCCCGCCTAGGATGGGAGTCTGCCCGCACAAGTCTGGACATTGACTCAAACCTCATGGAAGGCACGTAGGATGGCTAATGCTCCAATTTCTGACTTTGTTTTGAAGGAAAATGCATTCTTGAAACAGAAACAGTTTATATGTTGCTGAAAACAAAATGATTGCCAAGAAATTTCAAATGTTAAATCCCCTTGACAAAGTAAACTTGTTAAACAAAGACTAAAGTATAGCTTTATATTTTCTTAGGAATGATTTTTTTTAAATTTAGTGTATGTTAAATAACTTGAACAAGGAGAATAACAATATTACATAAAATGGTCAAATAAGTTATTTAATTTTTCCACACACAAAGAATGGTTACATACGTTCTTAGTGTAAAGGTAAAGGCAGTACAAATACCCAATATATCAGAGCAGAGATAGCTAGTTGCACATCCAAATATCCATTCTCACTTTTTCTTTAGCAACAAAACCTGGTTGTGCACAAATGTGTGTGTATGTGTGTGTGTGTGTTCGGGCAATGTGTCCAGCTGAAAGGCTAAAATACATAGCCTTCAGTGTATTGAAAGTAGGTATTGTCACATGACTGACTTCAGTCAACAGGTGGATGCTTGTTCAAGATAATCTAAGAACATTAGACTCTTATAAGAAACACATTTTATACAAAAACACATTGATAGGCTGTGCTAAATGGAGGAAAAAATATACTTCTTCAATCATTAACCAAAAGAAAGAAGGAATGGTCATATTAAAATCCAAAAAAGGATCATTTTCCCCTCCCAGCTTTACTGAGGTATAATTGACAACAAGTCAAATCATATATCTTTAACCTGTACAATTTTATATACATTGTGAATTATTTACCACAATTAAGCTATTTAACATACTCATCACCTCACGTAATTACCCTTTGGGTATAAGTGCTAGGAATGTTTAATATCTATTCTTTTAACAAATTTCAAGTATACAATATGGTAGTTATTATACTCATCAAGCTGTACATTAGAGCCTCAAAATTTATTGATCTTATAAGTGAGCATTTACCAACATGTTGACTGCTTCCTCTGTTGTGCAGAAGACTTTTAATTGGATGCAGTCCTACTTATTTATTTTTTTGCTTTTGTTGACCAATGTCAAGGATTTTCCCTCCCTTTTTCTAGGAGTTTTGTTAGTCCTAGGTGTTATATTTAAGTCTTTAATCCATTATGAGTTAATTTATGTGAGGCGTCCACTTTCATTCATTTCCATGTGTAGATACACTTTTTCCCACATTATTTATTGAAGAGACTATTCTTTCCCAGTTGAGTGTCCTTGATACCCTTATCAAAGGTTAGTTGACCATAAGAATGTGGGTTTATTTCTGGAATCCCTATTCTGTTTCATTAGTCTATGTATTCATTTTTATGCCAGTACATACTGTTTTGATTACTATTGCTTTGTAATATAGTTTGAAATTAGGCAGCAAGCTGCCTCCAGCTTTGTTCTTGTGCAGGATAATTTTGGCTATTCAGGATCTTTTCTGGTTCCAT
This sequence comes from Sturnira hondurensis, assembly GCF_014824575.4. Classification (NCBI taxonomy): domain Eukaryota; kingdom Metazoa; phylum Chordata; class Mammalia; order Chiroptera; family Phyllostomidae; genus Sturnira; species Sturnira hondurensis. Next base: position 3,914,968 of record NW_028086190.1, read on the forward strand.
ACCAATTTTATGATTGTTTTTTTCTATTTCTGTGAAAAATACTACTGGATTTTGATTGTGAGTGCTTGGAACCTGTACATTACTTTGGGTGGCTTTGACATTTTAACAATATAATTGTTGCAATCCATGAGCACAGAATATCTTTTCATTTGTGTCTTCTTCAGTTTCTATCACTAATATCATAGTTTTAAGTGTATAGGTCTTTCATTTCCTTGGTTAATTTTATTCCTAAGTACTTTATTGATGTTTATGTTATTGTAAATGGGATTATTTCCTTACTTTCTTTTTCAGATAGTTTATTTTTAGTGTATAGAAATGCAACTAAATTTTGTATGTTGATTTTGTATCTTGCTACTTTATTAAACTAATTTATCACTTTTAAGATTTTGGGTGGAGTCTTCAGAATTTTCTATTTATAAAGAACATGTCATCTGCAAACAAGGACAATTTTACTTCTTTCTTTCTTTTTTGGATGGCTTTTTATTTGTTTTTCTTGCCTAATTGCCCTGACTAGGACATCCGATATTGGGCTGAACAGAAGAGGCAGGAATAAGTATCCTTGTCTTGGTCCTAAACTTAGAAAAAAAGTTTTCAACATTTCATTATTGAGCATGATGTTAGCTGAGGTTTCTCATATATGATTTTTATTACACTGAAATACATTCCTTCTCTAACTTGTTGAATGTTTATTATAATGAAAAGGTGTTAAATATTGTCTAATGCTTTCCTTGCATCTGTTGAGGTGATTGCATGATTGTTATCCTTCATTTTGTTACTGTGGTGTACTAATTACTGATGTATATGTTGAATCATCCTCACAGTCCAGAGGTAAGTTCAATGTCATGGTGTATGATGCTTTTAATGTACTATTGAATTCAGTTTGTTAGTATTTTGTTGGGGTTGTTTGTGTCTGTATTTATCAGAGATATTGGTCTATAATTTTCTTTTTTTGTAGTGTTCTTGCCTGGTTTTAGATTCAGGATAATGCTGAACTTGTAATACAAGTTTGAAAATGTTCCCTTCTTATATAATTATTTGATAGAATTCACCAGTAATTCATCTGCATCTGGGCTTTTTTTATCGGGAGCTTTTGATTACTGATTTAATCTCCTTACACATAATTGGTTTATTAATATTTTCTATTTCTTCATGATTCAGTCTTGGTGGGTTGTATGTCCTAGGAACTTATCTATTTCTTCTAAATTACCCAATTTGTTGGCATATAATTTTAAAAATATTTTCTTATGATACTATGTATTTCTGTGGTACCAGCACATGCTTACTGATAATTTCAAATGACTGGTGTTAAAGTTCACAGATTCTTTCTTCTACCTATCACATCTGTTATTGAAGCTTTCTACAGCATTTTTTCCCCATTACATTCCTTGTATTTTTCAGCCTTATAATTTATTTTTATTCTTTTTTATGATCTACGGCTTTCTGTTAAACCTCTCATTTTGTTCATATGTTTTTCTGATTTCATTGAGTTGTCTATCTCTGTTCTCTTGCAGCTCACTAAGCTTCCTAAAAACAATTTGTGAGGCAATTCATAAGTCTCTATTTCTTCGTTGTCATTTACTGGAAAAACAATGTAGTCCTTTTGTGGAGTCATGGTTCTTTGAAGTCTATCCATAGACATTGATGTCTATGGATTTGTCTTAATAAATGGCTTTGGGAGAAAGATACCCTCACTTGTCAATCCACCCAGGTATTCTGAGGCTTTATCAGACTTTTTCTACTGACTTATTTGCTTCACACTTTTTGTTCCCTATTGTAGGTGTGGGATGGGAATCATTAAGGTTCTATGCCTTCTTTAAGTCCTGCAAAGCCAGGACAGGTACTTTGAGCTTACTGTTTATTTTCCCTGGAGCAATATTCAGAAGTGCTCAAGTTTACAAGCCTTCTTCCAACCCCCAGTCAGGCTGGCTTTCAGCACTTGCTTGCTAGCTGCCTTCCTTTTACTATCCATGGGAGCCCATGCTAAGAGCCAGAGACAGGGGGAGGAGAAGAAAGATGAAGGCTCTGGGTGAGGCACATGGAGTTACGGAGGTGCCTGTGGGCCAGTTGGAAGAATTTGCCAGTGAGATGTCCCCATCTCATAGCTAGCAGATGAGCTTTCTGGTGTGATTTGGCTAGTAGGAAGAATTCTGAAGTGGTTAGTAGTGTCATTTTGATGAGTTCTGATCCCTAACTATTCTGCTCTTAATTTCTCCCAGCCCTCAGTCTTGAAGATTACTTGAGTAAAACAGGTGAAACAGGCAAGAAGTAGGCCTCTCATACAGTGTCCTGCACAAACGGGGAAGCTGATACTCACATACTCTCAACTTTCCCCTGTTGGAGAAATCATGGGCTGCCAGAGTTTCTCCAAGTACTAAACCACACTGCCTGGGAGAAGGAGTGATTAAGGCAAAGTAGCACTTTCTTTTACCCCTTTTAATGTGTCTACCCTTGGATTTTTAGTGTGTTGGAAGTTCTCCATTAGAATTCCAGACTCTCTTAAAGATACTCTCATCCCTGGAAAACTGTGAAAATTGATGTTCTATGACTTCTATTCCACTATTTTGCAGGTGTCAGTAGAGAAAAAATAAAATTCTGAAGAAGGAAAATAATCAGAGATAAGAAGGACATTACATAACAACAAAGGGGTTAATTTACCAAGAATATCCAGCTATCCTTAATATATATGCACCTTTCAAAAAATCTTCAAAAAATGAAGCAAAAAATGATAGAACTGAGAGTAAAAATAGAAATATCCACTTATGAAGTTGGAGATTTCAACACTCCTTTCTTAGTAATCCACAGAATGACAAGACTGAAATCAGTAAGTACAGATAATACCTGAAAAACCACCAACAACCAAACTGTCTTCATTGGAAATTGTAGAGCATTTGACCAAAGAGTAACTGAACAAATATCCTTTTCAAGTGAACATGAAACATTATAAAATAGGCTGTATCTTGTGTCATGAAACAAATCTTAACAAATTTAAAGGAAATAAAAACAAAGAAAATATGTTCTCTAATCATAGTGAAGTTAAACTAAAAACCAGTAACAGAAAGATATTTGGAAAATCTACAAATACTTGGGAATCAAATAACCCATTTCTAAACAATTCATTGCCCTGAGAGGAAGTCTCAAGACTACTAGAAAATATGTTAAAATTAATAAAAATTCAAAATAAAACAAAGTATCCATGCTGTGAAAAGGTAGGGGTTCTTTCTTTCTGTTGTGTAGTATTACATTCTGTAAAGGTACCATGGTTTTTTGATGCGCTCATTTAGTTTCCAGCACTTGGTTATTGTAAATAGTGCCACTATGAACATAGGGGTCCACAAGTTCTTTTGAATTGGTCACTCGGGATTCTTAGGGTATATTCCCAGCAGCATTATCACTGGGTCAAAAGGCAGCTCTACTCTTAGTGTTTTGAGGAAATTCCATACAGTGGCTGCACCAGCCTACATTCCCACCAACAGGGCACTAGGGTTCCCTTTTCTCCACAACCTCGCCAGCACTTGCTGTTTGTTGATTCATTAATGATGGGCATTCTGAATAATGGTAAGTGAAATAAGCCAATCAGTGAAAGATAAATACCATATGATCTCACCTGTAAGAGGAATCTAATGAACAATAAAGTAATGAGCAAAACCGAACGACAGGCATTGACACATGGAACAAACTGAAAGTGAACAAGGGAAGGAGGAGGGGATCATGGTGGAAAGAAGGGGAAGGGACGAGACAAAGCACATGAATGACCTATGGACATGGACAAAAGTGTAGGAATTAACTGTGGGGGTGGGAGGTGGGATGCATGGAGGAGGTCAAAGGGGGGAAAGTTGGAACAACTGTAATAGAATAAAAATAAAAATGATTTAAAAAAATAAGAAAACATAACGTTTGTGGTATGCAGCAATGGATTACTTGGAGGGAAATTTATACCATTAAATTCATATGTTATGAAGGAATAAAGATATCAAATAAAGAGTCTAAGTTTCTATCTTAAAAAACAAGAAAAAGAAGAGTAAATTGAAACCTCAACAAGTAGAACAAAAGAATGATAAACATAATAAGTTGTCTGTATATATAGAAAATACCAAAAACCTACAAAGAACTCTTCTGTTAACACTGTCACTAGATACAAGATCAGATATAAAAAAATATATGTCAAATTACAGTGAGCAATTATGTATGTATATAGAATCAATAGGCAGTTGGCAAGCAAATTTTAACATTGTATCATTAAAAATATCTAAAAAATAAATTCATATGTAAGAATCTTAAGAAAAATGTATAAGATCTTTATGCTAAAACTACAACAAATAATGATTGAAGAATTTAAATACCTGAATGAACTGATAAAAACACCATGCTCATGATTTAAAAGAGTCAATGTTATTAAGTTGTAAATAATTCCTTCCTAAACTTTCCTATGTGTTTAACACAATCCCAGTGAAAAGCCCAGCAGGACATTTATAGGTACAAATAAGCTAATTTTAAATTTTATTTGAAAGGCAAAAAAATAAAATTAACAAAGGAGTTATGAAAAAATTAAAGATGAAAGACACAATACCCTACTTTAATCTAAAATAACAGTAATCAAGACTAAATTGTAACAGTGAAAGAATAAGTAGTTGATCAGAGGAACACAAAAGGTATCCAGAAATATATCAATAAATATGATCAATTGATTTTTGACAGAGATATAAAGTCAATTTAATGGAAAAAGGATAATCTTTTTAATAAATGTAGCTCATGGTTGAAAAACTGAATATATACGTCAAAAAGAGAACTTTAACCAATACCTCACACCTATAGAAAAATTAACTGAAATATATATTATTGACTTAAGTGTAAAATATACCAAATTTTTTGGAACATAACAGAAAAAAATTATTGTGAGTATGGATGAGGAAAAGAGTATTTAGATATGATACAGAAGCACTATTCATTAAGAAATATTTGAGAAACAAAACTCCATCACAATTAAAAACTCTTGGTTTGTGAAACACACTACTAAAAAGATGAAAAGACAGCTGCACACAGGAGAAAAATTTGCAAATTGCATAGCCAACAAAAGGTTTCAAGATAGAAAGCTAAAATATTCTCTAAATTCAACAAAAATAAAACAAGTAACTTAATTTAAAAAATAAGCCAGCTATTTGAACACACTTCACCAAAGAGAAATGCAAATGGCAATAAACACATAAAAAGATCCTCAACATTTTTAGTCATCAATGTAAATTTAAAAATTACAATGAATCCAAATCCAAATCCCAGCAAGTTATTTTTTCTTTATTTTTTGTATGTTATTGTTGTTCAAGACGCTAAAATCCTCAACAAAATATTGGCAAACCACATCCAGCAATACATTAAAAAGATCATATGTCATGATCAAGTGGGATTCATCCCAGGGATGCAAGGATGGTACAATATTAATAAATCTGTAGACATAATATATCACATAAACAAAAGCAAAGACAAAAATCACATAATTTTATTAATAGATGTGGAAAAAGCATTTGACAAGGTATAGCACCCATTTGTGGTATAAAACACTCGGCAAAGTGGGAATAGAGGGAGCACCCCTCAGCATAATAAAGGCTATGTACAAGAGATCTACAGCCAACATCATAGTCAGTGGGCAAAAACTAAAAGCTTTCCCACTAAGATCAAGAACAACACAAGGATGTCCACTTTCACCACTTTTATTCGACATAGTATTGGAAGTTCTAGCCACAGCAATCCATCAAGAAAAAGAAATAAAAGGCATCCAAATTGGAAAGGAGGAAGCAAAACTGTCATTGTGAGCAGATGACATGATAGTGCACATAGAACATCTTATACACTCCAACCAAAAACTGCTTAACCTAATAAATGAATTTGACAAAACAGCAGAATACAAAGTCCAGCAAGTTATTTTGTAGATACCAATAAACTGAGTCTAGCATTTACTTGGGGAGGCAAAGACCCAGAATAGCCAACACAATATTGAAGAAGAGCAAAGTCAGAGAGGACTTAACACTACCTAACTTCCAAACTTACTATAAAGCTAAAGTATTCAACACAGTGTGGTACTGGTGAAAAAACAGAAAGATATATGGAACAGAATAGAAATCCCAGAAATAAATCCACATAAACATAATTAACTAATCTTTGATGAAGGAACAAAGGCAATACAATGGAGAAGACAGTCTTTTCAGCAAATGGTACTGAAACAACTGGACATCCACATGCAAACAAAACAAAATAAGGCAAACAAACAAACAAAAAACAAATCAAGGCCCTTAAAAAATCCACTCATGGATTGTGGGAATGGGAGTTTGGTTGGCACAGAGGACGACAAAGGGGGGGAAATGGGACAATTATAATAAAATAAACAAGAATTTTAAAAACCCACTCAAAATGGATCATAAACCTAAATGTAAAACACAAACTATAAAACTTCTAGAAAATAACATAAAATAAAATCTAGATGACCTTTTGTATAGTGATGACTTTTTAGATACAACACCAAAGGCAAGAAACCTGAAGGAAATAATTGGTAAACAAGACTTCATTAAAATTAAAGGCTTTGCTCTGTAAAACACATTGTTAAGAGAGAGAGAAAACAAGTCACAAACTGGAAGAAAAATATTTGCAAAAGACATAAAGGATTATTATCCAAAATATACAAAGTACTCTTAAAAGTTAACAATAAGAACACTAACAACCCAATTTAAAAATGGGCAAAGAACCTGAACAGACACCCACCAAAAAGATATACATGTGGCAAATAAAACTTATAAAAATGATGAATATCATATGTCATTAGAGAAACACAAATTAAAACAACAATATGATGCCACTGTACACATATAAGAATAACCAAAATCCCAAACACTAACATCACCAAATACTATCGTTGGTGGAGCAAATACAACTCTCACTTACTGCTGGTGGGAATGCAAAATGATAGAGCTTCTTTTGAAAATGGTTTGTAAGTTCAATACAAAACTAAATATACTTTAAATATATGATCCAGAAATTGTACAACTTGGCATTTACACAAATTAGCTGAAAAATTATGTCCACACAAAAACTGGTACACAGATTTTTTTTAGCAGCTTCATTTATAATGGCTGAAATTTGAAAAGAACCAGGATGTCCTTCAGTAGGTGAATGGATAAACCATGGTACATCCAAGTAATAGAATATTATTTAGCACTTAAACATGAGCTATCAAGCCTAAACAGAAATGGAGAACTATAAATGTATATTATTAAGTGGACAAAGCCAATCTGGAAAGGATATATACTGAATAATTCCAATTATATGACATTCTGAAAAAGGCAAAACTATGGAGACAGTAAAAAAATTAGTGGTTGATCAGGGGCCAGTTTCCTGATTGTAATATTGTCCTACAGTTGTACAAGGTGTTACCATTGGGAGAAACTGGGAGAAAGGTGTATGGGAGGTCTCTGTACTCTCTCTTACAACTCTATGTGAATCTATAATTATTTCAAAATAAAAAATGTTCAATATTCAGCATTTCTATTTATTATTAGGCACAATAAAATACTGCAAAGACAGCCACAAGCTAGAAGATATTTACTTTACCCACTATGGATTAGCATACAGAATACATAAAGAGTAAATAACAAATAAAATATATGTATCAATAATCCAATAGAAAAATGGCAAAAACACTTCATAGAAGATGACAAATGGCTAATATTCATATTAAAATCTGCTGGATCTATGAGTAACTAGTTAAATACTAATTAACATTATAATGATCTAAGATACCACAACAACCTGATTATAGTTATGTATATATTATGACCGTATCAAGTGTTGAAGACACGAAGTGTCACAAGCTCTAACACACTGCTATTGAATATGAAAAATTTTAAAAATCACTTTAGAAAACCATTAGATATAACCTAGACATTTTGAACCTGGTACATGCCTCATGATCTAGTCATTAGACTCCTGGGTCTCTACGTAGAGAAATTCTTACTCATTTGTGCAAAGAGACATGTTTGTATTACCTCTTTTCTCAAGGGCTAAAATTGAAACCATCTAAGGTCCTTTATCGGTGGAAAGGATTGTTAAATAATGGTATGTTCATTCAGTGGGTTACTCTACAGAGGTCAAAATGAATGAGCCACAAATGTATATGTCCACCTGGAGCATGGTAGTGACTAACATAGACAAAGGCAGCACAAAAGGTACAATATGATCCCAATTTATAAATAGTACAGAAACATGTATAGGTGGGAAACTTAAAACAAGAAGAAGAGAAAGTGTCATAGATGTGTGTATTACAGTTACCATTGGGAAGGGTTGGAGGAGATTTCAATGAAGAGTAGCACTGTGAAGAAATTCTTCAGGTGAGGGAGAAATGGATACTTATTTTATTATTATTTTAGAAATCTACTTGAACATCATATGCTCTCATATATAAGTCATAGCAAAATTTAAAAATAAAATTACAAGATAAAGTAGTGACTCAAGCTGGTAACTTTTGTTTCCGTAAGTGAGCATCTTAACTTGCGTCGGAAACCTTTGTGCACTACAGCTTCACAATTCTTTAGATTAGGTTTTTAGATTAGGTCTACAAACAGTTCTTGGAAGCAATTAAACCATAATATTATCAAAGTATGAATGTCCCTACATATTGTGCAACCGAAAGCTGTTTAGTTTTATTGATGCAGCTTATATTTTTTTCATTTTTTCCCTTCTCAGTTGAACCTGTGTCCAGTTCCATAGCTACAATAAACAGCAACTCAAAGCCAAGAAAAATTGATTATAGACATAATATTCTGAAGATAAAGTTTCATAGAATACACATTCTACAACTCACATCTTGAAAGTGTCATAACAGATTAGTGGACATTTCACCAGCGATGACATTCAAAACAGATAGGTTACTGTTCAAGACCTACCCTGGACTCAAACAACATCAGCAATATTTTGCTCCCTATTCTTTTATTACCAGGTCTGTAAGAAATGAAAAATAGTGGTGAAATCTTGAATAGATTATTAAAACAAATAACCCGGGAAAATCATTGCCCTAATAGTACTGTGAAATGCCTTGGTGCTGGACAAGAGACACCCCATTAATGCTGACTAGAACAACACAGCTTTGAGACTTGGACCACAGAAGCCCTCCCTCATTAAGAGAAGTCCATATGGCTCCAAACCCATCTAAGACCCCCAACTATGTGCTTCCTTCAGCCTCAGATCTTTAATCAACACAGATGCTGAGATTTTAGCCAAGGTGCTTGCCCTGCATCTGAATAAACTGTTCCTGCAATTAATTAACCCAGACCAAGCAGTTTTTGTGCTGGTCGCAGATCCTCTGGCAAGCAGAGGAGACCCTCATCCATCATCTCACTCCACCAAAACCCCATTTATATCCCATCCTCTGACTCTGAGGAGGCATCTGAGGAGAGAGTAAGCCTCTTTACATCCTAAACGTTAGCTAGATTTGGTGTAAAATGACTTTTCTTTAATTCTACAAGATTCCATCTCCTTATATGTTACAAAACGGGACTTGTTCCTTATTTTAAGAAACAACCAGAAGTTTCTTCATTTTTTCATTGTTCAATATACCCAAATATTTTTCTAGATAGATGTATACATTGTTATGGATAACAACTAAGTATTCATACCATTAACATCATGTAACCCACACTAGCAAATGAATTTGATTGATTACTGATCCACTTTCCACAATATTGAGGTTTTCCTGAAAATGGTTTTAAATCTAACTGCTGTCAACAGTGTTGAATTTAAAAAGAAAAAGAGATTTCTGTGATTCTTCTTCGTGTTTTGATATTATCTTCCCAAATACAGAGTGAGAATGAGACAGAAGTAGATAACGTGTTTGAAATTCCTTAATATATTAAAGCATCCAACATTTTTTCAATTAACAGGTAAAGATTAAGGGAGGATTAGAAAATGTGCATGAGTGTTAATATCAGGGCAGCAAAACAGGGTGGGAAACAAATGGAAGAGTATCAACACCCTATCCTGTTCCTTTATTGTTAGTGGAGCCTAAGTTTCATATTCTCCTGCCCCTGACTTAAAATTCTCTCCCCCACCGTAATAATCTCAATTTCCAGTCACCTCGTGGTTTCATTAAGATATCTTTATTAGTATTAATCAGAAAAAAAGTTGTTTTTATACTTTCTCTTAAGCTTCTTATTCATCCTTCATTGATAAGGTTATGTATAATAAGTATTTGGCTAAGATTTGTTTTTATTGCAAGAAATCCTTTCCTTCAAAACAAAAAATATAGAGAGAAAAACACAATTTAGTAGACACATGTTTAATGGAAAAAATACTTTTATCAAACTAACCTATTCCAAATTCCTGTGGACCCTTGAATGAGTGACTGTCATGGCTGCTGCTGGCCATATTTATTTAATCAGATAAATAAATTGGGACATTTTCACTGCAGGTCAGAGTACTTACATTCTTCTGCTAGATTCCATGTGAACTGCCAAATCCTTCCAAGCAAATTTTAACATTAAGAAATTCTACATGTGCCCTGGCTGGTGTAGCTCAGTGGATTGAGCGCAGGCCTGTGAACCACAGGATCGGGGTTCGATTCCCAGTCGGAGCACATGCCTGGGTTGCGGGCCAGTTCCCAGCGGAGGGACTCACGAGAGGCAACCATACAGTGATATTTCTCTCCTTCTCTCCTTCCCTCCCCCTCTAAGGATAAATAAATAAAATATTTTTTAAAAATTTTAAAAAAAGAAATTCTACATCTTAAAAAAATACTCCTTCACTTTCATTCTTACTCACAACCTTTCAGTTAGAGTCATTCAAATAAATCAACTAATATCTTATTTCAAGAGTCATCAGGAAGTAAACTAAAACCAAAGCACAATTTAATAAGACAAATTTAATGTAAACACTACCACAGAGTAACAGATAGTTGGACTTAACTCACTAGAATAAATTTTATAACCAATTTAGAATATGGAGTCAAAATCTGTCTGCGAAAAAAAAAAACCAAATTCCTCTCAGGTATTTTTTTACCATAGTAAATTATACAAACTATTGAACCCAAAATAGTGTTTTTATTATTTTATAAATATTGGTAGTAATGCTATATAGGATTTATAACCCTCTTATATTTAACACATTGGGATTTACAACACATAAAATCAAAGGGTAATGATTCATATGCTAAATGTGTTGAAACTAATTAGAATTGTACTACAAATAGTAATGCTTCAAACTTTTTGCATTGCACCTGGTTTGAATTAGATTAGAACAATAGCAATAGTGTCATAAAAAATTACCTTAAAATTAAATTTAAAAAACTGGGATAATTTAATTAATAATTGTAAAATTTAAAGGGGAACATTTTTAATGACAATGTTTTTCTAAATGGAACCTCAAGAAAAACACTTTATAACAGAAAAGTTACAAAATAATACAATTTAAGACTTTTAGGTTTCAAATCTATGCCAGAAACATATGGAAAAAATGTTTCTTAAACTAGTTGGAAAAATCAACCTTCTTTTTAAAGTGAAACCTGTTTAAATTTAATCTGCTTTCAAGAACTAGCAAAATAAATACAGTAATGCATTATTCTAACAGATAAAAACATGAAGAAACATTACAACTCCTCAAGTTGCAATTAACACAAAGACTCTGGTTCATTACCTTGTGTGTAATGAACAAGTGCACATGTCTAGGAAATACTTGCAGTTCAGTCTCTCTGGGAAAGAATGAATGAAGAAAAGCTTCCTACTTAATTCTAAAATTACTAGGTAGGGCATAATTTTCTAGCTTCAATTGCTTGTGATTACCATGATCATTCTACCACTGGTTAGTTTTACACTAGAAATTGTAGTACTGATGTAGTGATAATGTACGAGTAGCATTTCTTATCATTTAATAAAGGTCTCTTTGGAGAAGATCATAGGGCCTCCATATGAGAAAGATAGGCTTATATATAACGAGATTCTTGTGGCAATTTTTAACTTAACCTTATAAAATGTCATGTAAATACAAAACAGTTTTATTGAAATTTGTTCTTTAACAAATGAGCTCATATGGTGGTTAACATTACTTGTACTTACATAGTGGGTGACTACCAGGGAGATGTATTCTACGCCTACCTACCAAATGACTGTTAAAAAATACTCTGGCCATTAGTTTTAGAATTAAAAATTCTTATAGATATTGTTTCTGGTTTTGTTTATTGAGCAAAAAAATAGTTTTATAAATATTTGCCTGAAGAATGTTATTTTTTATTTAAGGAAATTAACACAAAAAGTCATCTGGAGTACAGAGAAATCCAAAGATGTGTAAAAAAAATTTATCTCAGTGTTTAAATTACTGATATGATTATTTTAGTTAACAAAACAGTGATTTCTCTTAAAACTAGGAGTGTTAAAATTTCAGAAAATTGTTGAAGATTATAAAACTAGTTAACTATGGAATTTTTTAAAAAGAGATTGTTTTGAGAGCTGGGCAATGAAAAACTTTTGAAAACAGATGATAGTGATGACTGCCCAACAGTGTGAATATAATTAGTGCCATGAACTGTACCCTTAAAAATGGGTGGAATGATGAATTTCATGTTGTGTGTAGTTTACTACAATTCCTTTTTGAAAGGAAGAAGAGACTGACTCCTCTGTGATGAGGACTCGTCATGCAGGCTTCGCTGCCTGAGCTTCCAAGGGGCTCAAGTTCCCTCTGGGAAGCCCACTTATGTGTCCTGTCCCTCAGTTTCCGTCTGGCAGTGATTGTCTCCTCCACATCCACAGAAGGCTCGTAGAGGAAAATGCAAGGCATTATAAAGAATAAAGGTAGTCTAGAGAAGAACCTGAAAAAGGAAGATGGTATTATACAAAAGATTAATGGTACATTTTGGAAGATATATGGTTTTATTTATTTGTTTATGCCAAATTTTTATCAGAAATATGCAAGGGAACATGGAACAGGTAATTGAATCAGTGATTTTAGACCAGAGGCTTACTGGAATAGTTCAATCAAATTATTTGATGAAAATTTTCTTCGTGTATTCATCCAAAAACCCGAAACAAAGGGCATACAAATACAAACATGAGATCTGTCCTAAATACAATATTCTGGAAGGGGAGAGAAAGAATGTGTGATCAGCAGCATTTTGGCCTCATTATCTTCACACCTTCACATTACGTCCGTGAATATATTTCCTTCCGTAGAGAAAGGAAACCAAGGTTGTAAAATAGAATTAAGGTTGTTAATCAGTTGACCTTAAAATAAAATTACCCTGGATCATCCAGGCAGGCCTAGCGTAATCATATGGACCATTTAAGTGGGACAGGGAGGTAGAAGCATGAGACAGAGAAATGTTTTCATCATGAGAATTTGTAGCATGAGAGGGCCTCCCAATGCAGACTTTGAAGGTGGACACGGGAAGGCCAAAAACAAGCAAGGAATGTTGGTGGTGTTCTCTAGAAGTTAGAAACAGCCCTCACCTCCACCAGCAAAAAAAAATAATAATAATTAATTAAATGGGGGGAGGCACTTCAGTCCTACAACCTCAAGGAAATGAATTCTGCCAATGACCTGAATGAGCAAGAAAATAGATTCTTTCTTCCTCAGTGTCTGCAGAGAAGAACACAACACAGCTAACAATTTGATTTTAGCCTGGTGGGACCTGTCCTGGACTTGTGACCTACAGAGTTTATTACAGTCGGGGCCAGAAGTCGGTCAGGAAGCCATATAAACTGAATGGGGCCTGGGAAGCACAGTTTAGCAATGTGCTTAGGAGGAATGTAAAATAGATTTGCTGAAGAGCTAGCTAGTCTCTGAAGCATGACTCAATGAAGAAAGATATCAAATGTATGAACAGATAATTTTTTAAAAATGAAATAAACCCAATAATTTTTAAGTGTTTAATATCACTGTGATTCAAAAATGCAAGTTAAATAAAAGAGTTACAATTTGTCACTCACCAAATGGGCAAAGATGTTTTTTACTATGTGATGGTTGACAAGAAGAAAACAGGACTCTAGTATAAGGCTGGGAGAAGATACACCCTCCCCTGAGGACCGCCTGGCTGTGCGTGTCAGACTCTCCAAAAACGCAGGTCCGGGTGCACCGACACGGCATCTAAAACTCATTCTGAGGAAAATATTAAATATCACTACAAAATTTTACTCTAGCAATACTTAAAATGGAGAGCACTACTAGACAAATATACATCTGAATCTGTATATTATTTAATTGGGCATATTTTAAAAACTAGCATGTATTATCTGTGTACTGTTTAAATGAAAATATTTTAAAGTATATAAAGTAATATTTTAAAGTATAAAATATTTAAAGTATATAGAAATTTAACCCAAGGAATAGTTAAAGAAATATGAAAGACTTCCCTAAACATTGTTAAAACAAGCTCGATGTTCAATAGTCATTTGGTTAAATAGATATATGTATTTAATAAATAGATACAAATATATTACATCTCTTCGGTGGAGTACTACACACTCATTAAGAACAATGTTGTAGTAATGTACTTACTAACATGGAAACTGTGAAATATATATTATTAAGTAGAAAAAAGGTTATAAAATATGCACAATGTTGATGATTCCTTGTCTATAGAAGAGAAAATGTACATCTGCATGTATTATAATGTAGCATGTGCCTAGCAAAAGGTCTGAAATGCATTTGGATTGTCAAAATAGAATGTGGAATTATAGGTGCTATTTCTCGTCATTGATTTTCCCTTTTAAATAATATTTATATAATAACCACATCCTATTTTATAATGTAAAATATATTATAAGAAACAAAAATACACATAAGGAAAAGCTTGTAGAATTCAGTTTTTGAAAACAAAATGTCATCAGTCTAATAACTTTACAATATACAACACACTTTTAAGTCTTTAATCTAGAGTATTCTGTGACAAGAGCCTCCAAGTCTATGATCTCCTTTGTCCCAATTCCTTGCATGACACTGCTCTTAGAATGGTGACTGGCCACAAGAATTATCTGGAAGTAATCTAACTGATCTGTACACTTTCAGCTAGAGGAAACAAAGGAGGTTGGACTATTTCCATGAAAATGTAAGTCTGTTGTTCAGAAAACATTGCCTACACCTATGTACATGTAGAATAACAGTCCCTGCTACTAAATATTAACTGTATTTAATATGAACTTCAATTTCCAATTTTCCTCACAGAAAGAAAAATAATCATTTCCAGTTTACCCTGGTAGGATTGGAAAAGACATCTAGGAATAAGTCAATCAAATAAGATTTTAAACTCTTACTATGTAATTTGTAGGGAAGGCAAATGAACGAGCAAAAACCCCAAGCCTACCATCAAGAATTTGATTCACAGTCTGGATACAGTAGTTGCTCCTTTGGCATCTCGTACTGATCATCCGTATATGGTCAAGGACTATGACATTCAGGTGTATGATTTCTGAGCTAGAGCGGATCTGGGCATGACAAAGCCTAGGGTGGGGGTGAAGTATTGACAAGGTGATGGTCATCAGAATGAGAAGATCAATTACAGGGAAGGCGGAGTGCTGCATGGGCTTCTGCATGGACACAAATTAGCCAGTATGGTGACATGGGGGAAAAAAGAAAAACCATTTCCCAGGTGTCAAAAACTCCATAAATGTGGAAACATAGTAGAAGAGAGGGAGATAGAAACTTCAAACATGAAGGAACTTTTGCTTATAGTTCGAGAGTACTAGGTTGGATGACAGTGGCTGGGGTTTTAAGTCTTCCTACAACTGGAGTAAGCTGGACTTGAAAGACAGAGCCACGTTCACCTGCACTGTTTGAGTTGTCGTAAATTTCAGCTGAGGTCGGGAGAAAAGGCCTCGGAAGTAGGGGTGGAGGGAGGTATTGTAGAACAGCATTCCCGAAACAATAATAGAATGGAAATAATATTAGCTAACAACTATAAGGTATATACTACATGCTTAACTTATTCACTCTTCTCAATAGCCAAACATATGCACTAATATCCCCAAGGCTTGCGAGTGGCACAGATGGGAGTCGGACGAGGCAGTCCAATCCCAGAGTTTACACTTCGAAGCACTCCTTTCTTCTCTAACCAAAAGGTTTGGAGAGAGAGGAAAACGGGGGAGACTCAGGAGAGGAAGCAACACAGGGGAGTCCCAGAAGCAACGTTTGACAAAACCAGCAAGATCAAGGAGACAAACTTGAAAAGGGGTGGGAATCACAAGAGATGTATGTTCTATTTTAAAATGTGACTGGATATATAACATCGATTATGACATTACTGATACTTAAAATTTTAAATATTGCTCCATGCATTCACTTCTAAATAGCATTTTCAAAATAACATAACAAGTCCTAACTGAGTAATCTGTATAGTACACACATATACAAACATAACAAAGGTTGCGATTTAATATGCTTAAATTTGTTGGATGCGTTTTAATGTAATTTAAACAAGTATCTCCTAAGACACTACATCTCTGGAAAACACCATGATGTGCGCCCTTTACTGGTTCTATGCAAGGGAAAGAACTAAAATAAAAATGCAAGAAGTGGCCATAAGAAAATCAGCCTCCAAAGTACAAAGCCATAACTAAATTTTATTTATAAATGTAAATAGATTTGATGTTTTGTATTTAAGCTTTTTAGCATAAAATACAAGGTCATGTAATACATGTGACTTTGTAATTTTATGAGTAAAAACGCCAAAATTAGAAAAACTTTGACATATTTATTTAGTATTTAAAACCTCATTATATTCTTAGCATTTTTTCAAACCATTTTCCATACTATCCATATTATTTATGAATATGAAAATTATTTCTGTTAAACTATGCTTAAAAAGATGATGAATCAGCATTTGCCCAAAATGAACATCAAGTAAAAGAAAAGTGAGATACAAATTTAAAAAATTGTTGGGAATGAAATTGCACAGATTCTGCCTCAGCTCTTCGTTTTACATTTCTTATGTAGACCTGACCTCTGACAAAGGTTTTAACTAGCAAGCAAATTTAACACTTCAGCTGTTTACCATGCCTTAAATCTGACCATTTTGGAGCTTCTTCAAATGAGCCAGATGAGAAACTACTTAATTAGGATTTTAATTATTTTCTTGCATTCTGATAGTATCCGGGAGTCACTGAGAAGCAGCTTGTTTCTGCAGTTTCTCAGCTGCTAACCCCGTTCCCCAAGGCAGCGCTTGTGGGTAAATTCTCAGCTCCAGGGAGCGCCAGAGAGAAGCTGCGCACTGCAGCTCAGGGAGGTGCTCCGGAGGGCCTGCCTGAACTTTCGTCGTAGCCTGAACTCCATTGTCTCAGTGGGATACAACTGTCTCCTTCCAGTAGGATGGAGTTAGTGTGTTTTGGCTTGAGAATCATGTTGTATCTTTGAACTTCGCTGTGTTCCTGCAGTGACTGAGTTCTGAGTAATAAAGTGTGAGTCGGCTGTTGATGATTCTAGCTTTTAAGCAGAATCAGATTTGAAAAAGTGCGTGTGCCTGTGAATGCGTTTGTGTGCAGTGCATGTATTTGAATATCAATATTTTCAGCTCCTAAATTGATTTTTAAAGAGTGACATAATTAACTTGATTATGAAAATTTAAGATGTAAGAGCAAAGAATAAAATCTCCATTAGTGTTTAAGAGTTTCAGAAAACAGAAAGGTGGGGGATCAGACAGACATTTTATCCTTTTGTTATTTCTAAGCGAGATTCATTTGTGGATTACGGTGAAATAGTGTGTGTTCACATAAAAATAAATGGGTTAACTCCTCTGTCTTTGTTATGGTTTGTGATTTGTTCTGGAGCCTCGCTGTAACCTTGCTCATTAGAAGCCAGACTTCAGTTTAAGGTCCACCTTTAATTCTGTCCAGAGTTACTGGGGAAAGATCATAATGGTCTCCGCTTCACTTGTGTACAGTCCAGCTTGGCCTTGGAGCGCAACTGTAGAAGGCGGCGTTCTAGAGACAGTCTGCCTAGATTTCCGTCCCTGGTTATTCGGCGCTAATCTAGATCCTACTGTGAAGGGGTTTTGCAGATATAAAGTCCTGATCTGATCACATGAGCCCTTTTAAGAGCAGAGAATTTTCTTTGACTCGTGGCAAAAGTAAAAATCAGAGAATAACAAAGCTAAGAATTTGACATGCGATTGTTGGCTTTGAACATGGAGGAGCCAGGGGGCAAGAATCAGAGCAAAGACAGGCCTCCAGGAACTTGGAATGACCCCTACCAGGGCTCACCCACATGCGGCCCAGGATGGCTATAAATGCGGCCCAACACAAAATCCTAAATTTGCTTAAAACATTATGAAATTCTGTGTGTGTATGTGTATGTGTGTGATTACGTGTCACTTTGTATTTAATGTGTGACCCAGGGCAATTTTCCTTCTTCCAGGGTGGTCCAGAGACGCCAAAAGGTTGGACACCCCTGCTAGCATCGTGATAGTCAAGAAAATGTTGAAGACCTCACTCCCGTGACCCAAGGACCCGAATGAGCTTGGAAGCAAAGTCTTCCCCGATGTTCCATTTAAGAGCTTGGCATGGTTGACATCATGTGAGACCGTAAACAGAAAACTATGCTGACCACCATAGGAGGACTTAATACCCACAGACAGAGCTAATAGATGGGTGTCGTTTTAAAGTGCAAAATTAATGATAATTTGTTATGAAGCAATACAAGACTATTACAATAGTGCTTAAAGAATATTCAGATCAGCAGCTTTTTCTGCCAATTCTGACCTTATTCTATAAGGACTCATTTTATTCAACTCTGACATATTTCTTTTTCTCTGCTCATCCTTGTTTGTACCTCACTTATGTTTATGTCTCTTGGTCCACTTGTTAGTGCTCTTGCTGGCAGATAAGAACAGAAAAGACTGAGGTCAGTATTTACATTGTGTTTAGATACCAAAGCTGCAAACAGCCGGTGGTATCTATTAACATGGTTTCAGGTGGTTCCCAGTTTCCTGTGATTTTGTTTGGGGAAGCAATAATGACCCCAGTAAGCCCTGCATAGAACTTCAATTTCTCCCTTATAGCACAGGTAAGTAGAGTTACCTCTATGAAGCAGCGAATTGTCCCAGTAGTCACTGGCTTATCTAGAACATATACTGATCTTTACTTTTTAAAATTTAAGGCACTACTAAAATCACAAGACTAAACTAAAGCAGCATTTTGAAAATGAGTGGATGTGAGACATACATTTGAAACCAGGGTGGAGATTACCTCTTTAGCAAATGTGTTTTCTTTGCACCTTTTAATCTGTTTTATCCAATCCAGAACTTCGAACAGTGGTGCTGAGTTCTGATCAGCCAGCAGTGTCCTTCATAGAAATAGGATCCACTGCATGCCCTGCTTCTCTGCTCTGGGAGAGAAAAGGCCTGTATGTGCTCCTTCCTTCATTCTACACTTCTCAGGGTAAAGCAACACTGAAAATCAAGCAGTGCCAGTGGCAAGTGTAGGACATTGCGTTCCTTAATGGAAGTGGAATCACTATGGGTGTTATGGAATGAAGTCCTTGTTAGAGGGATTAAAATTACACAACTGTGGGAGCTGGGGAATCTACAGAAGAATGTTACTTCTGTAGCTGCCTGGAGTCGCCAAAGGTCAGTAGGGTCAGTATTCGGGAAGATATATTGGATATGACTCTGGGGAGAGGAGAAAATTTAGAACCTGAGAGGACAAGTTGAAGCCTGCATATCAGCAATAATGTGTACAAGCTATAGCAGTTACTGATGCCCTGCACCAACCCATAGAACATAAGAGCTTGCTACTTCACTTCTGCCTTCCAAGTTTTGTGCAAATTTTCCTAACCAGGTACCACATGTGCAAAGAGATTCTGGGAAAAATAGTTCGAACCTTGCTAAACAGACAAGGTGCAGAACCATCAGCGCAGGGCAGAATCCAACTGCTGTCAAAGATTGTAGAGTGGTGATAAGCCTAGAAAGAGCCTCCCCAATATCTAGTCTTTCAGTATTCTTATTTCCCATGTAGACCAACAATAATAAATAAACATCCTATTATGGATTTTCCAAATTTATGCCTAATAGCTAGACTGAGATACTGCTTAGGATGTTCCATCAAACTTTGAAGACTGACCCCAGAGCTAACTGGCAGAATCCTATAGTCGTTCCCAGGTCCTAGGAAACAGCCAGCTCTTCCCAATAATGGTATGACAAACATCTCCAAAAAATCCCTCCTGTGGTACATTTACACAGTGGAATACTACACAGCAGTAAAAAACAAGTAATTCTTACCTTTTGAGACAGCATGGATGGAACTGGAGACTATTGTGCTAAGTGAAATAAGCCAGTCAGTGAAAGAAAAATACCATATAATCTTACTTATAAGTGAAATCTAATGAACACAATAAAATTAGCAAAATAAAACCAGAGGCATAGAATCACAAAACAGGTTGAAAGCTGTAGGAGGGGAGGGAGAGGTGGGGACTGATTGAAAGAAGCTGAAGGGATCAGTCAGAGAACATATATGAAGGACCTGCGGACACAGACAATGGTGTGGGGATTGACTATGGGACTGGGGGTGGGCAGAGTGGACAAAGAGAGGAAAATCGGGACAACCGTTACAGCACAAACAGTAAAATGTTTAAAAATAACTCTTCTGGATTGGATAAGTAGAGAACAGATAATGGCAGAATAAAGGTGCTCATATCTGCTGGGGGAAAAAGGCAGGAGGGAATAAACCAAATGAACAATTTAAGGAGATACTTTTAAAAATAAAGGATTTCAAATAAAGCTGGGAGAAACCTTATAGACTATCTTATCATCCTGAGATTTGTCCAGATGGAAAGCACCTGAAAATCCATGGTATTCCTACAATATATTATGAAATGATGATATATTATTCTCATATAAATTGAGTGCCACTTTGCTGGAAGAAAAATAAAGCTATACTGTGTGTACGCAATATGAAGTCCCAACTACAACCACGTATGAATAGTGGTTCTCAGACTTCCTCAGATGGAAAGCACCTGGGAGAAATGTTATTCGTTTCAGAATAGCATAAATATTGATAGATTTTTAATACCACGTGAAATGAGAAGTTTTTTCTTCAAGATGACAGAGCTATGTATGTATAATACAAAATCATTACCATGAGTACACATGTCTTCAAAGCCGAAATAATCAATTGTTTCCAAACATTTCAATGTGAAACCATTTACTACTTGTTCATATGTGTTTTTCATCTTCTAATCCAACTATAAAATCAAAAAAAGATTTAAGAAAAAATTGTTGGTGAAGACTCTTAACTTTAGAAAAATATGTTTATTCAGTATCCTTATTTTTGAGAATTGGGAAAAGCCAGGCTGTTATCCTGTTTGAGTATCTGTAAACTTCAGACACACAGGTAAAGGGTCCATGTTCCATAGGATCTTGGTTTGAAAACCATTAATCTAGACCAAAACCTTTAATATACAGATGAGAAAACTGGCCTAGAGAAATTCTAACTTGCCAAGGATCATACAAATAACTGGTGACAGACTTGGGGCTAGAAGTCTTGTCTCAATTCCTAATCCCTGTGCTTTTTCCAAATTAGCTTGGATCTAATTTAACCACCCCCTGGGATCAGGTGGTTAAATTTGCTTCCAAGCTCATTAGGTTTCCTTAAGCAGGTGCCGGAGCACCAGGAAGAAGAATATATGGAACACCTAGGCAGGCTCCCCTAGTAGTGCACGCAGCCTCAAACTCAAAAACACCCTTCAGATTGCAGAGAAGTCTGGTAGACTTAATATGGGTGTTAAACTGCATTGCACTGCATTGCACTGCATTCCTTGCCTCCTGAGTTACAGAGAAGTCACTGAAGGAATATGAAAATGTGAAACCATCCATGGGAAGAGCACTAGGTACATGACAGAAAACATGAGGGAATATCTAGAAGAAACAGAATAGATGGGCTTCAAGTAGAGGCACCTAAATACAGCCCTGTTAACACCTATGATCTTGCTCCTGACAGAAAACGTCTGCCAACCCCCTGTCTTAAGAAGTTGAAATGTTGCAATGTACACTATTTCCAGCAGAAAAGAAAATTAGTTTTATCACATGCTTTGATTTTGATTGTTTGAGAAGTGGCTCCCTGGCTCATTGTGTGAAGGAAGGTCCTGGGACTGTAAGTCCCCAGGACACTGTTGCTTTAGTTTGCTGGTTTTTACCTACCCACTACACACATACTATGCACTGGCTAGTCACACACACTTTGGATCATCAGAAAATATTGTGGCATTATTTACATTCTACATTTTCCTAAAAATATTCTTAGTATGGTCATGAAATAGCTACCATGTATTTCCATACTTGTGTCCTATTCATGTATCTTGGTTGTACATGATTAGTAATGCAACTAATTATGCTCCCACTTTATTTACTAATGATCCTACTGATTATACAACTTTGGGCAAGTTATTGAACTTCTAAACCTAACTCCTCATCTATAACATGGGCACAATTAGAAAGTCCAACCTCACAGGTTTGGTGGAAGTAAAAATGCATTAATCCACGTAAAGCACTGATTGAAGAACTAGAAATAGCAAGTGTATAATAATTAACCATTATTATTATTACTATTATTATTTCCCTTTTACCTATGAGGAATATGAGGCTAAGTGATTTACCAAAGGTCACCCTCTAATAACTGGAAGCATTTAACAGGGTGATCACTGGCTGGTGAAAATGAAGGTAATTTTTAAAAATGTTTCTTCTTTGTGCTATATAGTAGGCATGCAGTAGTTCTATAAACAGAAAATAATAAATTTTATAGATGCTATATGAAAATGTGAATAGATCAAAATTAAAATGATAAAATTGTCATATGTGAACTCCTGCCCGTCTGAAGAGCATGTGTACCTTCTAACTTTTCTCTGACATTGTCAGGAGTGTCTGTTCATGGTTTACTCTTTCCTGTAAGTCAGCCAGGAGAATGCTCTCCTAGCTGCCTGCTGAGCAGCCTGGCACCAAGGAATAGATAAGAGTCACACACAGTAAGTATGCTTTTCACTTAGCTTTTATTTAATGCAGGTTCACTCAAAGTAGAACATCAACATACATTAATATTCTACTCACACTCTAACAATCTAAGAGGAATATAACACACAGAGCAACCAATGGGGGATAATGAACTGGAGTCCCAGAGCCTCAGTCTGCAGGTCCGGGAGACAGCACGATGCGCAAGGGAGTTGTCAGCATCTTGCAAGGAAGGATCTCTGGAGCCAGGTGGGCAGCAGGGCAGATGAAGCTCTCAGTCTAGCAGGGCAGAGCCCCGGTGGCCAATGCCCAGGGAGAGCAGCGTGGCGTGGAGCAGCACTCTGGTGTGAGGAGCTCAGCTCCTCCTCCTCAGCAGTGCCCTGAAGTCTGCCTCAGTTACACCTTGAAAGTGATGTACTCCACCCTTCTGGGTCTTTTGATAGGTGTCTTGGCACCCGGCTGGCAAATGTGGAATTCCCCAGGAGCCTGTCTATGGATGGTCCTGCTCTGCAGACATGGCTGTTCTGATCACATGTGCAGATATCTTAGGTGTATCTCCTTGCTAGATGCCTTTAGCCTGATTTAGGTAGCTTCCCTCTTGAACAAAAGTGTCATGGCTGACTGACCGCCATTTTGGTTGACATGAGTGACTCCACTTTGTATACTTCATGCTGTCTTGATCTGACCAATGACATTTTACTGGGTCTGCTGTCCATGAGCATCTCAAATGTTGACCTGACCAAGGTCATCTCTTCATTTTCCTTCAGTCTAATAATAACTAACCATTCTATATTTATTTAAAAAGTAAAGAGTATTATCAAAAATATTATCTCATTATCACTCAAAGTGATATTTGAGGCTTATACTATTATTTCTATGATGCCCAATTTATAAATGATACAAAATAGGCTTACAGAAATCCAAGGTCACTGTGCTCCCCGACCCTCCCGGGACATTCTGATTTCTACTTAACCACTGGGGTCTGCATCGCTGGATCACCTGTATGTGCTGGTGGTCTGTCCATCCACCACTTCCTAGTGTCTCCTCACTGTGTCGCCCCTTAGGTAAGAGAGGGAGTCAGATGGCACTTCATGTGCTGCTGCAACTTTTATAGAAGGAACATTGTGAATATGTATTCGACGCTGTAAAAAAAGCACTAATACTCTGATGCAGCAATTCCACTCCTAGGGAATTATATTATATCCTTTATGTTAAATAAACCAGACGAACAAAGGTTTACATGAAAGGATGTTCATCACTATTTTATAACAGCTAAAAATTATAAGCAACTTCAATGGAAAACAAAATGCTATTAAGTAAAATATGGCACATTCATATGATGGAATACTATGTAGCCATTAAAATCACATTATAGGAGGCATTTAATAGCATAGAAAATTTTCATCATTTATTATTAAATGAAAAAGCTTACAAAACAATATGGGAAATGTGTTCCCAATTTTGTTTTGTTTCTGTGGGCATAGAAAATAGATTGAAAGAATAAAGACTAAAAGGATAACTCTCAGTGACCCTAAATGATGATATTATGAGTAATTTAAATTACTTAGTTGTGCCTTTATATTTTATCATTTTTCACAATAAGTGTTATTTTGTAATCAGAAAAAAAGATATGCATAAAAAGAAAAATTGAGTAAAGATGAAAAAAGGCTATTCATTTCATTTATACCTCAAGACAAATTTTAAATGAAACAGCCTTCCTTAAAGTATGCCTAGAAATAATTCCTCCTGTACATGTTCAGAGAGAAAAATTTACTTTCACACTAGCCCATCGCTTTAGTAATGTTTCACTGGATGCATACAATTATCAATAATGCAAGAAGAAGAGTAAAAATCATAGTTCTCAAAATTCAACTTTATTTTATCTTTCATTTTAGGGCTGTATAGTTTTGCTATAAAATGAAGCCTTTTACATGAGTGTTTCAAAACACGAAAACTATTCACTTGGCTGACCAGGTTTTTTTGGTCACTTGTTACTCTATGTCCCTACCTAATTGTTACTGATGTTCTGCATTACATAGACTGTAAGACTCCCAAGGGCTGTGTGGAAGAAAACTATTACTACACTGTTTTGGAAAAACACTGCTTTGTAATGTATTGACCTGAGTTTCCTTATGTCTTTAAGTAATATAATGCTTAACATAGTGCCTATCCACACCCTACACCTCTTTTGTCCTTGTAGCTTTTCATAGGTTTCTCCCTAGCAGCCGAATATTTGTGTTTTTTAATTACCCATGAATATAATCATCTTCTAAATACAATTTCAATTTACCCTCATCCATCCATGTGTGTTATTCTTCTAATCTTTTTATGTATCATCTGCTAAACTCCTCTTCCAGCTCATTAATGATTTGTTAAACACGGCTAGCCTTCGCACCAACCACACCTTCAGACAACCTGCCGCATCTAAAACATCGCCTGTGTCATTGCTGATACTTACATGCCTAGAGCCAATTTTAAATACCTATAATGGTAGTCTTATTTCAGCCAACTTGAATTAACTTCATCAGTCATTTTATCAGACAGTATATACAAGAATTCCCAGTAGCCTGATTTTATATAATTTCTACTGTATTTCATTTTCCATTGACTTTGCAACTTTTCCCAGGATGGCTTACTTTAAACGAACCCTGCCATTGGCACGTCTAAAGCCAATGGATTCCCCTCCTGCCTAGCCCCCTGAGGTCTCCTCAGCCAGAGTTCCTTTTGTTTGTCATCACCGGTCACCTAATTCTGTAAGAACTTATTCCTCGCTGTTCTCTGTTTCAACCCCTGTCCTTTCAGTCATGGCATCTGCTGCTGCTCCATCCTGTGACCACCAGTGCCGGCTTCTGTACAGTGCTCTTCCTCCCTTCCTTCACCAGCAACATCCAAATCAGTCCTCAGAGTCCCTTACTTACTCTCTGTGAAAACTTCCAAAACCACCCGCCATTCCTGCTCTGCTACTCTGCATCCACCCCCAACCCCTACAGAATTAAACACTTCCTCCTCGTGTCCCCAAGCTCCAGATACTGGGATCTAAGCTCATAGAAGGAGATAAAACAGAAGGAGATAAATGGGCAAATTTTAGAATAACAGATAATACCAAAATTATCTACCCTTGACTTTGTTCTCCATGAAATCACTTTAAGAAACACACAAAAAATTATGCTGCGAAACTGACTCGGGACCACATGGCAATTGTCTCACTTTCCTGTTCTGCTTCTTGCGTCTCACTTCATGCTGGGGATAAAAAGAGCTGCATCTTAGACCAATAAAATGTACGGCCTTGGGAAGAATGGCTTTGGCCCCTGTAACTTTCCTATCCTCCATAAATACCCATGTAAGTTTTGTAAGTTTTGAGTCATGTAAGTTTTGAGTTCAAAGTCCTTTTCTCCTGTGTGGCTGAAAGTACCATTCGGATTAAACAGATCAATTGGCAAGTGGGTTTATTTTTTAATTGACCCCCGAATCTGTGCCCAGAATTGTACTATAAATGCTAGAGAAATATTTTTCAAATTCTGGGCTGAGATTCAATTTAGGGTCATAAAACCCATTTGGTGGGATACAACTAGAACTTTTTTTTTAAAGAAAATGAAATACAATGGAATCAAATAGAAAACATCAGAGTACCTTGTGTATGTGCACACGGGGCCCCAAAGCAAACTGTGTTGTTCTCTGGGCCACAGTAAAAACAGTGAACATGTTTCTGGCCTCTAATTTGTTTGAAGTCTGCTTAAAAAGACTAAAACCTGGGAAGAAGAAACAATTCTATCACCATAGAATATGGTGTTTAAATAACTAAGGCGCTTTCCTAGGTGAGTTGGTACCATGGTTAGTGCCACTGAAGGTGGGTAAAATTTGGATTCTGTGTAGACAGAGAGACTTTTCTAGAGGAGCCATCAGACCAGCCAATGCTATAGTGGACCAGATAAGACATTTATAGAAAAACTCCATAGCAAAGTTCGCTAAGGTTGATCATATGAGTAAGTGACTTTTATACATGTACTATAATAAAACAGGACCATCCTGCTCCCTCACCAGTTGGCCAAGTCGCCCTTGCTCTAAATCGCGGTTTGGATCGACTTCGCTCAGCCCGGTGGTCCCCGATCAATCTCCCACTGTCTTCTATGGTGCGGCGCCCCGCCTAGCACGCAGCCCTAGCGTGTCCCGTTCGCTTTTCTCCGCCTCCCACTTTATGGTTAACGCCATGATGACAGACGTTGAATCCCCTGTGTTCACCTTTTTATTGAGTCTATCTAGCAGAGAGCAAGACACCATCAGCACTCCACAAATGATAACAAAAGTTACTGTTATTATTTTAGAGTGTTACTAATGTTTTGCTTTTAATAGTAGTTACCACTGGGGAGCTGGGTGGTGAACAAGGATTTTTCTCTTTGCAAGTCTGCATTATTTGAAAATTTTCTAGAAACCAGTAATAGTTTATCATTTTAAAATGGTAATGTTTGTTGTTGTCATTCGTTTGTTTGTTTCAAATAAACCAGGTTGGACTAGAGGTCAAAGAAAGCCTGACAAAAATCATCCAATGGGGATTTCGTCTCTCTCCTGGGGAAAGGCCCTCCTTGGCACACACTGCCTGAGTCACTGTTCCTGCTCCTGAGTACTTTTACCCCCATCCAGTGGATGTTTGGCACTGTGGGCTTTTACAATTATATTTAAAAATTTCTCAACCTGAGAAGTATGACCATCTTAAATCAAAAGCATCAATCTGTCTCCTCCTTGGGCACGAGAGGGATACGTCTGTGTGAGGTGCGATACAAATTATCAATGGTGGAATTAAACTCACCGTGCAACTCTGAAATCACAGATTAAAAATAATCAGAAAGAATCATTTAATGGAATAACAATGAAAACAAGATAACACATATATTCCCTATTGTTCAGCAGTGGTTTTCTTTTAAATATGTGTTGGGGTCCAAAATCCTTTTGAGAAGTTGATGTAAGCTCTCCAGGAAAATGTGCATAAGGACATTCACACTCAGTTATGATACAATTTTAGCTCAGACCCCAACCAGCTGTGGGTGCCAGAAGCCAGAAAAACAACCTCCGATTTTCAATTTTCATGGTGGTGTTTCCATACATAATCTCACTTGATCCATGTAAACTTCCTACAGTTAGGTCAGGCCAGTTATCACCATTGCAAATGGGGAAACTAGACATTGTAAGTGATTTAAAACGATTTCTTCCCTATCACACAGCTGGTAGCAGAACCCAAACTTAATTACAGATATATATAATTTCATACTTCTCCCCCTAAAGATATCTAATTCAAACTTACATAAATAAAACACCTACAAAAATCCTCTTTTATAACCACATTTTGCAGGAACTTCGTATGTGTATTTTCCTAATGGGAGGACAATGAAGTTGTCAGAGTCCAGCATCATCACACACCTCCTCCAGGGTGACTGTGCGCACAGTGCCTGCTCTCCCAGCCCCCGCGGTTTTGGCAAGCCAGAGCAGGAGAGAAGACTGCAGGTCCACCACATGGCAGGCCAGCATCCGCTCTCTGGGCCAGCAGGCCAGTCTGCTAATGGGCTTTTGTATTTTGTAATTAAATAAAGGAGCCATGTAATGCATGCTTATCTCTCCACTTGATGGAATTCTGCTTTCTTGAACTACTTAAGGTATGTATGTCATCAGTAAGTTGCTAATCTATTTAAAATGCTTGTAGATTTCTGTGGGGGGGGGAGAGTTTATTGCCCTTTGGGGAAAATTTAGAAAATTTGAGGAAAGTCCTTAAAGTAATATTTGTGACTTTTAAAAAGGGAATAGCACGTGCTAATGCTTTGGTTCCCCTCGATTTCTGCCTTGACAGTTCCTGACGCAAGTACCAATATCACTGCATCATTATGACTGATGATCATTTGTGGAGTAAACAAAAAAAAGGGTCCCAGGATGCACCACTTCCAGAAGATCTTCTGTCTCTAGAGCCGGTTGCCACATTGTAAACATGACAACAAATGAATTGATGATAGCATCTGCTTGATCTGGCTTTTGTCCACATGTCACAACTGTAATGTCGCTAATTGAGACTTTTTTAATTTGCACCAGTCTAGTTTCCTTATTCCCCACTCTCCAAACTGACTTTAATTTAATCAATGTTAACTGAAAAGCTGTCAGTTTTAATGGTGCTACATTTTAAAAAAATCTTTGATGTTTGAGAAACATGCAAACCAAATGTTGTCTTAATCTAAAAGAGTTGGGTTTTCTGACATCACAGTAGTATACCAAGATTGCATCTGATGCTTGTTAAAAACTAAGAACTTTCACTTGATGGGATTGTTCAGAGGATCTAGAAGGTGCTTAATAAGTTCTAACTGATATTCTTGGGGTAATTTTTATGCTAATGAATAAAGTCAGTAAAGTAATAAAGGATGGATTTATGCTGAGTGACTTCATCATTGACTTATTTATGCAATAATGAATCAAGCTAATGATTCATTTAAATTAAAAGTAATTTTTAGGCCCTGACCAGGCAGCTCAGTTGGTTACAGAATCATCCTGATACACCATAGTCGTGGGTTCAGTCCCAGTCAGGGCACATGCAAGGAGCAACCAGTGAGTGGATAAACAAGCGGAACAACAACTCAATGTCTCTCTCTCTCTCTCTGTCACTCACTCTCTCACTCCCTCATTCTCTCTCCCTCATCCCTCTCTCTCTCTCAAATCAGTAAGTTTAAATTTTTCTAAAGTAATTTTTAATCATAGAGACAAGTGATACATAATTCAATAAGAAATCACTCTTATCTTTTACTAGTACATTTAGTGAAAATTATGAGTCCTACTAAAGGAAAATAGGTAATCTACCTACACTAAAAGAAAAGTCATTAACCTATTAAAAATTTGCAAGCTGTCTTTGTTTAAGTCAGGTTATTCTGTAGTCAAGGCAAAATAAAGATAGCTTAGTCATTCCTCCAATACTCATTTATGCCAAAGAGACTACCCAACTATTTTCATTTATGCTTTGGATATTTTTTATGTGGCAGTACTTGACTTTTTATTCAATGCTATTAACATCAGATTGGTACATCATCTATCAACTGACATATAAATTCAATTTAAAATATAGAGTTTATGGTTTAATCACAATTGATACATGACTATGGTAATTTAAATATATGCTCCTCAAGATTAAGATTAAGATCTCATTTATGTCCATGGTTATCATGAAGCCCAGCCATGCCAGTGAACATTGGATGTTCCACAAAAGTTTGACTGTGTGTATAGTGATGCATTCCATTGCTACACTGCTCTCTACAGGAGAGTCATATCCCTTAAGTGTATGGCCAATGTTGCCCTCTAGTGGTTAGCATGCCTAGGTGAGTCTTGGTACATCTGTTCCACTTGAGTTTCCTACTAGAACATTCTTTCCTATTAGTTGTATATGGCAGACTGCTAATTTTTTGACAAAGCAGTATCTTTCTAATGTTGTAAAAGAAACCTAAAAAAAAGTATGCAGGACATGATTTGATGGGAGAACATTGGTTATACACATCTTTGTAATGAGTATCATGTTTTTAATATGCCATGTGACAGTAATCCCTTATTTTGTGCAAAGTCTCTAATGAGATTGAATTGATGTGGTTCAAAAGAGTTTTTGAGGCGTGTGGCAAGTGTGCTTAAAAATCTATTGGACGATTTTTTTAAAAATCAAAATTTATCATATATTTTAACATTGACTTTTCTTATGTGGCTTACAAATTAATGTTTTCACAGTATAAGAGCAGCTCATTTAGAGCTATATTCGCTTTCTTTTTTCTGTTTTTAATGTAGAAGGGAGAACGTTCTTTTTCTTTCCACTATATTCTCACTCATAACCGGTGGCTGTTGTGCAATCACTTCTCTGCACAACCCCAGGACAGGGTGTTTCTGGATCAGAGACTGAAGGTTGAGCTGAATGGACAAGTGGCCATAACCCCTCAAATATATGGAAATGTAGTTCCTGCTCATGAGGCCACTCTCCTCTCTTGCTGGGAGACTCAAGCACTTCCCTTCCTTTTTCACTTGTCTACTCCGTATGGCATGCAAATCTAGGAGGGACAGCACAGCTGAGGCTTATCTGAGCTGATCCCGTGCACCGCTTGCATGGTGGAAGAATGGACTGAATGCATGCCTTTCAGTTTAGCATTTGCTTTCTAGTCAGGATGAAACCAAAGTTATTCCCTACACCAAAATTAAAAGGTGAACGAAAGAGCAAAAGTATAGTATTGTCCTTAATAAAAGAGAGTGCTTGCTCATTTACAGGGTACAATACTATTAACAACATTGGCGAGAATTTGGCCCAGAAATATGTCCCTGGCAAGGACTTTGTGCCCTCCAGCTGCACTAGGCACAACTCCGGAGAATCCAATTTGCATTACTCAGCATTAGACCTGGAAAGACCTAGCTCATCCATCACTGGCCAGACACCAGCAGCATTTGAGGTGTAATTTGAAGTTGATGAACATTTGTTGTCTAGGACTATAAGGCTATTTTCTCTTTATGCAAAAGAATCTGCACCTGTCTACCGCAGGCAGGCCAACCATGGGTAGAACTAATTTGTCTATAGTGTAGACTTTGCTCTCCACGATGGCAAGGCCCTGGCCACCCCAGGCTTCTTGAAGGGCCTCGTGCATTTATGAGGTGCTTTATCCTCGACATGTTTTCATTTCCCTGCCTCATTGCCCACTACTCGTTCTTCTACTTTCCAGTTTCATTCTCTAACACACTCCCACCAATTTACAACTTGCAATTTTCAAGGACCCTTTACCATCAAGTGGTGATGAGTTAATCAGATAATGGAGATGAATTAATCAAATTAAATATATTCATTTATTACCTAAGTAATTTCTACCAGCTGCATAATTCTCTAGCTGAGACAATAACTCTATAGACCCACAAGGCCCTTAAAGGGTAAATGTTAAAAGTGGAAATTTCAAGTAAAACTTCATGGAGTAGATAATGTTCAGCAAATAAACAGTTTGGACCTCTCAAATAATGCCTGGTGTTACTCTACTTAACCGTGGCACTGAGAGCTGTGACCACTTAGATTCAACACAAGATTATTCTTGAACATTGGTTAAAATACAAGCCATATCAAAATTCAACCCAAAATCTAAATGTGACATCACTGCGCATGCAGAATGGCTAAAATGTCCATAAGTCAAGCGAGAACTGCTGGAGAGAATGTGAAACACTTGATCTCATGCACTGGAGCGCACATGAGCACACAACTACTTTACTTGGTAGAATCTGCTAGAGCAGAACATTATGACCCAATAATTCCAGTCTCAGGGAGATACCTAACTCAAATACCTGTGTTCACCAAGGTGTGTACTAGAATATGCAGAACAGCATTATTGTAAGGTCCCAAACTGAAACTGCCAACGTGCCCATTGAAAGTAGATGGACCAACCAGTATATATTTACTGAGTGGGATTCCGTGCAGCATTTCCAATAAATGATCTTAAACTGCACCCAGCAATTTGGGTGTATCTCAAAAACAATGTTGAAAGACAAAAGAGGATGTGTTGCATGATTCTGTTTATACAAAAGTACAAAATAAAATGATAAAAAAGAAAAAAGTATAAAACCAGGTAAAACAAAAAAACAAAAAACAGAGCCCTGGCTGGTGTAGCTCAGTGGATTGAGCGCGGGCCTGCGAACCAGAGGATCGCGGTTTGATTCCCAGTCAGGGCACATGCCTGGGTTGCAGGTGGGTTCCCTGCAGGCCAACTCCCAGCAGGGGACACATGANGACAAAAGAGGATGTGTTGCATGATTCTGTTTATACAAAAGTACAAAATAAAATGATAAAAAAGAAAAAAGTATAAAATCAGGTAAAACAAAAAAAACAAAAAAACAAAACAAAACAACAACAAAAAAACCCAGGTAAAACAATCATGCTGTAAAAGGCAGGATAATAGTTAAGAGGAAGCACAAGGGGGCCTCCCTGGTTCTGGTTCTGTTCTGTTTCCTGAGGACTGCGTCACTGCTGTGAAACGCACCAAGTGACTTACTTAATATGCACCTTTCTCTATGTACATTACATTTCAATCAAAAGTCTTAAAACGTATATTGAGTCTTGTAAAAGGCTAGGAATTAACCCCAAAATAATGAATTTCATGTAATTCCACTGTGTGCCTATCAATCACAATTTTTTTTAGAATTATCATCCTATTTATGAGTAACAATTAACCCACATTTCAGATTTCCCATGATAATTCCAATTTTACATATCTTGTTCTTGATCATATATGCTCTAATTTGGGGTCCAGATAATACAGTTTCTATAATTATTATCTTTATAGCCCAGTGGACAAGACTATGAATATAGTCTTGTTTAATAATCATAAATTTATCAGCTTTATTTTCTGGAATATTTCAAGTCAATTCCTACATGTAGTCTATGCTTGTTTTTACAAAACGGAATTATTCACATACTCTTTCTCTTACCTTATTCTAAAAGATGATGATCCAGACAAAGGAAGCCTACAAAAATAAAAAAAAAATAAGTGTTTTAAGAAGAAGTGGGAAACATTCCTGGATCAATGCTATTAACAGTTAAAGTGGTAACATCAAGCATCATGCCAAAACAATTAACAGCTAATCATGTCTGGTGTTCCCTGGGTTGTCAATGGGAGTTAAGAAAATGATGAATAAAAGTGACAGTTAAAGACCAAAGCCAGTAGATCAGTGTGTTAAAGATAAGACTGCATGTTATCCTCACACCTGGTCAGGTTGAACTTCCTCCAGTCGAATTAACCCCTTACCGCACCATTTCACCCTCCTTAACACCTTCATTCACACGGTTCTGTCCAAAACTAAATGCAACTCAGCTTGAGAATACAAGTTTTGGTAATTACTGACTTCCACAAGCATTGCTTCAGAAAAACACTTTTATATTTCTATGAGCAAGATGAAGAAAGACTGCTATTCTCTGTCTGGTCGCATCACTGATGCATCACTGGCTTTTATGTACCCATCGCTCAGAAAGTCTTAAAAGACAGACTCTATTTCAGGAGGTCTGTTTGGTGTATGGCCCAAGATTCTGCATTTCTGATGCAAGGTCTTGGAAAACTTGAAGGAATCACTCCGGTGGAGGTTATTACACATGATTCATAAGCAGGATTTCAGCAAGGTAGACTAGTACTACAAACAAGAAGTAAACAAAAGACTGTCATCCTCGATGGCTTTCAGGTCAGGTGTGCAGTGAACAGTGGAATGTTTTAATTGTTACAAGGACTCCCTGCCAAATCAAACAAAATCATAATGCTGGGGAGACCTTTCCAAACAAACGTGTTCCTGGTGGCACAAGAACATATTAAAATGGTTTGTGCATGTTGTGCTTAATTTTGGATCCAGAGATGAAAGCACAGATAGAGAAGCTAAAAAGATATACAGGACTTGTATAATGAGGGAGATTTAAAGCCACTCTATCCCAGACTAAATCAATAACTGGCAACCTAACTGGGCTAGATATTGAGAGAACATGATTTGCTTTTCCCTTTCTCTGTTTTAATGGATTCTCTTGCCATTGGATAATTCTAGCCTTACAGATTTTATTTTAACAGTTCCCCAAGACAGTACTCCATTTAAGCATATAATGTGTATGTGGAATAATTATGATACCTGAATTCTAAAACCTCTTTTTTGCAGGTAACTAAAACAGTTTTAAAAAATGTTTTTCTTATTGGTTACCTTAACAAAACATCCTGCTCTTGATATATAGTGTGTGAATCAGCTGGGCCTGACCAATATTAGCGCTAATGTGCTCAGGGTGGCTATTTGGAAAAGAAATTAGAAGACATTAGTTAAATGATCAAGCAAGGCAAGGGGGACCCCAAGGAACATTGCTGAAGGGGGAGTCGTCCACAACCTCCTCTAATCTGCTTAATACACACTTTTTAGTCTTTTCTTGAAATCTTTTTTTTTCTAAATTAAAAAAATTAATGATGTGAAGAACAAAGTAGGAGGGATCACAATACCTGATACCAAACTGTACTACAAGGCCACTGTAATCAAAACAGCCAGGTACTGGCATAAAAACAGACACATGGACCAGTGGGACAGAACAGAGAGCCCAGAAATAAACCCAAGTCTCTACGGTCAATTAATATTCGACAAAGGGGGCGGCAACATAAAATGGAGTAAAGATAGCCTCTTCAACAAATGGTGTTGGGAGAACTGGACAGCTATGTGCAAAAAAATGAAACTCGAGCACCAACTTACACCATACACAAAAATAAATGCAAGGTGGATAAAAGACTTAAATATAAGCCGTAACACCATTAAAGTTCTAGAGGAGAAAGTAGGCAAGAAAATCTCAGATATTTCATGCAGCAGCATTTTTACTGATATGTCCCCTAGAGCAAGGGACATAAAGAAAAGAATAAACAAATGGGATCTCATCAAAATAAAAAGCTTCTGCACAGCTAAAGAAAACAGTATTAAAATAAAAAAGAACCAATCGTATGGGAAAACACAGTTGCCAATAATACCTCAGACAAGGGGTTAGTCTCCAAAATACACAAAGAACTCACACAACTCCTCTCTAAGAAGACAAGCAACCCAATTTAAAAAAGGGCAAAGGACTTGAACAGACACTTCTCCAAGGAGGACATACAGAGGATCCAGAGACACATGAAAAGATGCTCAATATCACTTGCTATCAGAGAGATGCAAATTAAAATCACAATGAGATACCACTTCACACTGGTCAGAATGGTCATCATAAACAAAGCAACAAACAACAAATGTTGGAAAGGTTGTGGGGAAAAGAGAACCCCAGTGCACTGTTGGTGGAAGACCAACAGACTGGTACAACCACTATGGAAAACAGTATGGAATTTTCTCAGAAAACTAAAAATAAATTTGCCTTTGACCCAGCAATTCCACTGCTAGGATTATACTCTAAGAACCCTGAAACACCAATCCAAAAAGAACCTATGCACCCCAATGTTCATAACAGCACAATTTAAAATAGCCAAGTGCTGGAAGCAACCTAGGTGCCCATCAGTAAATGAATGGATCAAAAAACTATGGTACATTTACACAATGGAATTCTATGCAGCAGAAAGAAAGAAAGAAGGAGCTCCTACCTTTTGCAGCAGCATGGATGGAACTGGAAAGCATTATGCTAAGTGAAATAAGCCATATGACCTCTTATTTCACATATGCTAAGTGAAATAAGCCATATGGCTATATGAAATAAGCCATATGTGGTGAAAGACAAATACCATGTGATCTCACCATTAACAGGAAGCTAAACAACAGCACAATCAAACAAGCAAAGTATAACCAAAGACACTGAAATAGAGAACAGGCTGACGGGCCAGAAAGGAGATGGGAGGGAATTTCAGGGGAAAAGGGGAAGGGTTTACAGGAACAAGTATAAAAGACACATGGACAAAAACTAGGAAGAGTGGAAATGGGAGGGAGCCGGGAGGGCTGGGTGGGTGGGCTGGGATGGGAGTAAAAGACAGAAAACTGTATTTGAACAACCATTAAAATTTTAAAAAGCAAATAAAAAATTAATGATGTGAAATGACATGGAAATCATTTCCAGGCCTGATCACTTTTTCTCCCCCTGCAACTTTCATTCCACTTGGAGTGTGACTTCACCTCTCTGGACTCGTCTCTCCCTCTCCCTCTTGTTTCCCTCACTCTCTTTCAAATTACTGGGGTGAGTTCATGTGCCCAGATTGTACCAGGAAATTGCTGAAACCAAGGTGTCATCTTAGAAAACTGAGAGTTACAGAGTAATCAAAACAAGCCAATCACATATCAATCCATTTATGATTTTTCTTTCCTGTTTACTCTCCGGGCACCAATGGAAAGATTCAGCCCAGACAAAAAGTGTTGTTGTAACTAAAACCACTGGTACCACAGCCCTGGCTGGAATATTGATTTTTGGCTAACGTAACATGTACTTCCCTCCCATAAACACCGCGTGTGTGGTCATTGGCTACATGTCCTCCATAGGCGCTGGATCGCATGGTGTATCAGAGCGTGTGGTAAACTGCCAGGACTCAAATCTCAGCTCTGTCATTACCAATGGGAGGACGCTGGACACACTCCTTTGTGTTCTTCTGCTCTGGGTATCCTATTGGCAAAACTAGTGATGACAATGCCTACCTCACAGAGACGTCACTGGGATTAGATGAGTGGACAGACTTCAGCACTTAGAGTGCAAAGAAGCAAGAGGAGACAGTGACTGCATTCCAACTCAGTCAGAGAAAAATCACTTTGGGAAAATTTTTGTCTAAGTTTGTCTACATCAAGTATAGGCATATCAATACTCAATAAAATTATGCTACCCAAAGAAACTGCGTTAGAAATAGGTTTCATTGTTGGATAAATGCTAGAGGGACTGTGAAGGGGGGGAGGGAACTAGAAAACTGCTCTCTGGACCTGAGAAGGGACCCAAAGTAGTGACACTTGGAGGTCTCTGGAAAGTTCTCTGACGGGAGGGGAGAGAATAGACAGACATCGGATGTCTGGAGTCTCAAGTCTTTTCACTCCACTGCTTCCTCCTCCACCCACTTTCTCCCCGGTATTGCTGCCAAACATCTGGTCCCCAAAGAAGCACAGAACTCCTCCAGATTAGACATGCCTGTCCATCTCCTCGGCCTTGCATCGAGAGATAACTTGGACAGAAGTGTGAGGTGAGGTGTTCCCAGACACCATGTAAGTAAGAAAGAGCAATTTCCTATAGTGGAGAAGCAATACAACTGACAATGGCAGCCAATAATGGGCTTGCCGCATCACTGAGGATTTCAGCGGGGCTCTTCCAGGACAGGGAGCTTCCCTGCTCATGAACCCCCTGCACTACCATCTGTAATGAGAATGCTAACAGTCACCCCATTGTTATGTATATATACTCCACACATTTTACTTTATTTCATCTTTACTTCAACTCTACGAGGAGTGTATTTTTTGTCTGCATCATAAAAAAATTAAGACTTAGATATATTGCTAGTTGCCAAAAGTCATATCAGATATAAAATTAAGGTTTTTGAACTAGGTATTTCATCATGATTCTTTCATTCTACACAATTTTATAGGTTAAGCTAAAGTGTCATCTCGTCTGTGAAGGTTCGTATAACCTCCACAGATGTCATGTGCTCCCCTGACTCTCACATACTTTGCACATTCCTCCTGTTGAGTCCTAGAAGGCTGAATCATAATTATTTGAGTACAAGACTGTAAACAACTCAGTGGTAGAGATCATGACTTCTTTCAGCCAATGCTTAGAACAAAACAAATGTCCAATAACTGTTGGTTGAATGAATTACTAGATGAACCATAAAAAAATTACAACCCTCCCTTCAACCCTTCCTCATGGGTTAATACCCTCTTGTATCACTGTAGACCTCTACAGAGGTACTTGGCGGGTGAATAAAAACTGGCTAATAGATTAAAACTAGTATATCTAGGGAGGCTGTATTATGTAATAAGTAAAAATCCCAGTTCATTCTCTAACTAGTTCTATGATTGCAAAAAGTTACTTGATTTTTTGAAGACTTCAGTTTCTTTGCTCTGGCCAGTGTGGATCAGTTGGTTGGGGAATCATCCTGCAAACTGAAAGGTCACCAGTTCAATTCCTGGTCAGGGCACATGCCTAGGTTGGAGGTTTAGTCCCTAGTCAGGGCGTGTAAGACAAGCAACCAATCAATGTCTCTCTCCCTCCCTTTCCCTCTCTCTAAAAATAAATAAATATTTTTTTGAAAAAGAGGACTTCAGTTTCCTCATCTGTAATGTACAAATAATAACAATACCTACATTTTAGAGTTATTGTGCAGAATAAAGCTAATGCATGCAATACAGTTTTAAACTTCTGGGAATTTACTATTTTGAAATATTTTTTTAAAAGCATTACTTCTGAAAGCAGTGGGCTACTTGAGTGTCTGCATTTTTACATGGTAAACACAGTGGTGTTCTTACTTATTCAAGCAGCAGGGCACCTGGCAGTGCAGGTGCTTACTATGAAAACTGTGATTTATTTAATGTAAAACAAATGTATAATTTAGCACTAAATCAGATACCATTTAATATTAGATTTTAGTATAGGTAACAGGTGGTAACAGGTGACCAAGTTTTAGCAAACTTAAAATTGAAAATATGTTCATTTGCTTAACTCACGGTAACCTCAAAGGGTAAAAGACTTTCATTATTTGAGTGGTGGGAGCAAGTAGGCCTAGCAGGTAGAACACAAAGGAGAGGTCAGTTTGGGGCCTTGATTTTGAACCAAATCAGCAAGTCACCGACACAGGTTACTTTGTGGCATGGAATCATTCATTCACCTGTGTATCAAGAGTGTCAGCCACGTGCCACGCACGCACAGTGCTGGTCCGGGGCTGCACTGCGAGCACTGTGGACAAAGGGACTGCAGTTCCCTGATCCGGAGGAGTCTATAGTCAAAGACGAAGGGAGACCTGTTTCAACCATACGGGAGGGGGCCTGGGACACGTGTGGCCATTTTACACGACTAATAGTGGGAGGAAGAAAAGAGAAAAAGCTTCCTACGGAACATGATGGTTAAGCTGATAACTTACAGAGCACTGTGTATTTTGCATTGGCCCATTGGTAAGGGAATAGGTAAATAAAATATAGTATGTTTATATAAAGAGAGACTCTATGAGTTTTGTATAGTGAATGAGCTAGATGAAATAAACCAGATCTATACGTGTAAATAAATCTCTAAAACATAATACTGAGTGAGAAAGCAAAGTTACAGAATGATATGCGCATTGTAGAATCATTTGAGTAATTTTAAAAACATACAACAACACTAGTTTATGCATGCACTTAGGCAGTGAAAGTATAGAGACATGGATTAAACGTCAGATGCATATCCAGTGGTGAGTGCGCATGCCCCTGGGAAAGACGGAGATAAGACTGGGTAAAAAGAAGCTACAGTCACATCAGTAATATTCTAGTTTAGAAAATAAGTGAAAGAAATAGGGAGTGCTAACATTTATTCATTGTGGGTGGTGGGTACAACATTTGTTACATTATTTTTTAAATTTTTAAATATCGAAAAGCAATTTTTCTAATTTTAAAACATTATACCCCAAATCAAATTTAGAATTAACACTAGGAAACAGTTCAGTTGCAAGGTAGGAAGTAAACGTTATATAAATTATCATCAAAAGTAATTTAGTTTATAGTAGTTTTGCTGCTCAGACCTAAAGTTTTTGTTTATATAATCCAGTGTCTCTTCATCTCTTATATAACAAACATACGGTTACAACACTGACACTGATAAACTGAAGTTTCATTCCTGTTTCTGGGAGTTACAGGGTAAAAGACAAGGGAAAGAACAAGCGCAGAGGAGGACACAGGCCTCAGACTCTGCAGGGGGATCTTGGCCTGTGAGTAGCAGCCCCCGAACCTACCGGTAAGTGCTCGCTTTGCTGAGCAGAGGACCCTCACTCTGCCTATCCCTCCATTCCAAGTGATAGCAGGAAAAGCATTGGCGATCACCATCAAATACCACTACTCAGGCTAACCTCGGGTAGGAGTGTAGATGATTACATCAACACCTGTTTAATATATATTACTGTATAAATAATAAGGAATGAATGTTTGCTGTTTGAGGCACAAACAGATGTATAAAAATCTACTTTTACATGGAGAAATTATCAGGTACAATTTTGTTAACAAAAATACACATCATCTTTCACCATGGGGTTCACTGAACGAATCACAGTGAACCAAAACATTGATGAAGCAAGTGTCATAGTTAAATTAAAAATTAATTCAAAAGCTAGAATATTGGCAGTTGAAAACCATAGAGAGGTCCAATCACCCCCGATGATATGCGGATAACCATGGTAGGGGTTCCTAGTACCTATCAGAGAACAGGCCAAATTAATGTGCCTCTGCCAGACTTATTAGTAAAACGCTGAACTAGCCTTCAGCAAGCACGGATACTTTGCTAATTTTAGTTTATAACTGGCAAATATGAAGTTATGACTCTGTTCCATGCCACTCGGATAGAGGAAAAGTTGTATCGCTTTTAAAGTCCAGCTCTGAGTCCCGATGTGCCCGGTTGTCCGAGGCCCAATATCACTATGCAGGCGAGGGCTCCCCCCGCCCCCCCCCCCCCTTCCCCAGGGNGGGCTCCCCCCCCCCCCCCCCCCCCGTTCCCGGGGTGTGGCAGGGGGACTCTGGACTACCGCAGTCCTGAGCATTTGGGGAATGGCCCACCTTCCGTCCGTTACCATCACTGCCGAGTTGTATGCTAAGGCAGACGTTAGTCCATTTTGAAAAACAGCAGGTGTCTTCAGTCCTTCCGGCCAAAGCTAGACCCCAAATCTCATGCAGTTTCCAGGCAGCCAAGCCTGTTGCGCAGCCTCGCCATGGGTACCATCCACCCACCTTACCAGAGAGCAAACCTCACCTGAGCTTCTGCTGGACTCGCAAAGCCCCAAGTGTGTCCCTTCTCGGCATCTGCTTTCTCCCTTTAGTCTAGTCAGTTCAACCTTTCCCAGCTCCCAGAGCCCGTATCAATCCCTGTAATGGTCCCGAAGCACAGAATCAATTTACTTGTAGGAGTGAGGTAGTGAGTGTATAAGGGGCTAGAAACTTCAGAATAATATTGGAAGTGTGTTTTTTCCTGGGGCAGAGGGTCTGGGAAACTGATGCTTTGTTCTTCCTGGGTTAGTCTTCAGCAGAAAAACAAAAAAGTTAAATCCACCAACCAAAAAAAGTGTGGTATTATTTTCCTTAGTAGCTCATTTTTCTTACCATATTTCAGTAACCCTTAATTAGCATTTTCTGATAAGCAGCACTTACACATGTGAATAAAAGTTTAAGGAAACATGCTACTGCACATAAGGATTTTAAGAAACATTTTTGATTAGTTTGTGGCCCATGATGATACCACACTTGGGCTGAGGACAATACTTTGAGAAGAATGAGCTGGTAGGAGAGAAGGTCCTATGGGCTGCTCACTTCCTTCTCCTGTAGGTCCCCCTCCAGCAGCTGGAGGTGCTGGCTGGATGTTTTCTCCAGGGACAGGGCAGCCAGGCTCCTGCTCTGCCCCCTTACTCAGACTGCTGGCTCCCTGGTTTGCAAAACCTTCATCCCATTTCCACTCTACATCCTCTTCCAGGTTCCACTTGCACCTGTCTCCGATTACAGGCAGGGGCAGGGCCTCAGGCTATTTCTGAACAGAGGTGTTTGAGGACTAGAGAAGATGGGTTGGATTCATTAGGGAGTGAACGTCTGTCCATAATAACCAAGAAAGTCTAACTGATATAGATGGTGTTAAAATCTCAGTCAATAGTACGCAAAGCAATGACTTAATATTTGTACACATATGAGATGGTCACCACAATACTTCTGGTTAACATCTGTCATCTGCACTTTTGTTCATTCATTTATTTAACACATATTTATTGAATCCCAAATAATGGCAAACTTCCAGGGGTAGACAGAATGATACATAGAACAATATAGCCCCTGTTCTCATGAAATGCATAGCAGAGTATGATATTTTAACGTCAAACCTCATCTAAGATGAAACAAATCAGGGTCCCCTGACTCCCCCAGTCTTCATGATGTAGACCTGAGAGCATGCTGTCTAGGAACCTTGGAAAGTTTTAGAGAAGGTCACTGGAGATAGGTAGGTATGCTCTGGACCTGTCCTCTTATCACCTAGTAGTGCCTCGTGCTCCTGTGACCAGTGATTTCTGGACAAGGTAAGTAGGTAAGTAGCTGCTTACTTGGTATAAGGTGAGTAGCTGCTTACTTGGTATAAGGTAAACAGTATGTCAGTGCATTCAGAGCTGGAGATAGTTTTAATGCTTACCTAAACCAATACCCTAGTTTTACAAATGAAACAACTATAGGTCAAAGAAGGTAAATGGTCTAAGTTTATATCCTAAGTTAATGAAAGATTCCAGACCAGAGCACAAAGCTGATCAAGTCCTCAGAGTTCACATCCCTCCAGGGTCCAGCCCTGTCTGCCTCTCCAGCTTCATCATCCATGGCCCTCCTTTCCTGCCCTACGCTCCAGCCAAACCATTCACAGCAGGCTGGGTTGCATCTTTCTCCAGGTTGCTCACTGCAACTTTCAGGAAGGCTCTTGCTTGCAGGAAACAGAAGTACATTCATGTTACCTTCAGAAACGAGGACTTAAGTATTTATTAATAGAGCCATGGAAATTCAGAGGGAATAAAGCCGATTCAGAAAGAGTGGAACTGAGAGGTAGGTTTTGCATTCTGGAGACCTCAGCAGGAGCCTGTGAAATTTGACTTAAATATTCTGCCATTAACATGACTCGAGTCCTCTCTGTGTCCATCCATTCCCTACTCACCAATAACAGACTTCCTCATTCTCTATTCATCTGTCTTACTCATAATTTCTGCTCACCTGGTAGCCCAAATCTTGTTCTTCCAGCATTCTCCTATGGTCTGACCATTCAGCCTCAGCTCTAATGCATCATTCTCTTGGTGGGTCCCAGTGTTTTAGGAAAAGTTTCCTGGTATGTTCTAGGTCAGTAACAGAGCTCAGAAAACCCCCAGTGTCACTACTAGTACTTGGCTGCTAATATTTCAGCTACTCCTGCAGAGCACAGCCTTTCTCACTCCGGCAAGAATCTGGTTTCTGATGCTGCTCCAGTCATCTTAGCTCTAGAGGCTCTGTGAAACAGGACACCAGATTCAGTGTTTTTCTAATGATTTAATAAGTTTTGTTGTCATAAAAGTGATAAATGTGTATACATTTAAGAATTGGATAAATCAAAGTACTATAAAGTGCAAAGCAAGTCACATGAATTCATATTTCCTCATCCAGCAATAAGCCACCAGCAACAGACACACAACACCCACACAGATATATTGTAATTTTGAGCAAAATTGGAATCACATTATATGTATTAATTTCACTCAATATTACATCAAGGGCCTGCTCCTATAACACTGCATGTCTCTAGCAATCCACTTTCTATGGTAGTATAGTATTCCATCTGTGGGTGCAAATGCATGTTTGCTATTGTCAAGCACTTGAGATCTTTACATTTTCTGCTGTTACAGATAATGCTTCATGAATTGATTTGTACCTAAGTCACTGTGCACATTA
Organism: Sturnira hondurensis; assembly: GCF_014824575.4. Taxonomy (NCBI): domain Eukaryota; kingdom Metazoa; phylum Chordata; class Mammalia; order Chiroptera; family Phyllostomidae; genus Sturnira; species Sturnira hondurensis. Next base: position 3,959,006 of record NW_028086190.1, read on the forward strand.
ATGATTATTTCCTTAAAATGAATTGTTGAAAAAGAATTAATAGACAAACACTGTAAAAGTCTTTAAAATGATTAGCACACATTCTCAAATGACCACGCAGGAGAGTTGTATGCTCCCTTTAGTATGGGATTATTGCAAAAAAATGGATATTATTCCCTTTTTTTAAAGCCTTGTCATTTTAATAGGCAAATTTTACTATCATATTAATTAATTTTCATTCTTTTAATTCCTAGTGAGCTTCAGCATATTGTTGGCCATGTGCAGTTCTTTTGTGAATTGCCTGTTTACATTCATTGCCAGTTTTTAGTTGAGGTTTTTGTCTTCTTTTTTATTGATTTGTAAGAACTTGCTAAAAGCTAAGAATATAAGAACTAAAACTATCTCTGGTTGCAGGTGGGATGATTTGTATACACAAGTACTAAGGCATCTACTCAGAAACTATTCGAACTAATGAATAAGTTCTGCAAGTTGTGTGCATAAGATAATTATTCAAAAATCAATTGAAAAATAAAATTAAGAATTAGTAATTCCATGTAAAGTAGCACCAAAAATGTAATATTTAGAAATAATTTTGACAAATAAAATGTAAGACTTGTAGTCTGAAAACTATAAAAAAGGAAAAAGGAAAAAGACTCATGGACATGGACAACAGTGTGGTGATTGCAGGGGGTGAGGGGACTTAAAAGGACTCATACTAGTGAAAAATACAATAAAAATTAATATACTTTCCACTAAAAATTGAAGGAAATTAAGGAATAACTAAATAAATGGGAAGACATCCATATTTATGAATTGAAAGACTTAAGTTGTTAAGATGGTCATTTTCCCAAAATTGATCTACAGATTCAGCATAATGCTCATCAAAATCCCAGCTGCACACAAGGACAAGTGGAGTCTAAAATTCATATGGAAAAACTCAAGGGACCTGGCATGGCCAAAACGATATTAAAAAAGAAGAACAGAAAATTCCCGATTTCAAAGTTGCTACAAAGCTGCAGTAGTTAAGATAGTGCAGTTCTGGAGTGAGGCTAGACGAATAAATGAGCGTAGTTAGGAGTCCCGAAATGAGTTAAAAATAATTCGAAAGATAAATCTTTCACCCAGATAATTCGAAGGTGAAAGAGTAATCACTTCAACAAATGGGGCTGAGACAAGTGAGTATCTATCTACACGAAAAAGAATTAATACCATGTACAAAAATTAACTCAAAATGGATCAGAGAATTAGCTATCAGATGCAGCAAGTGTGCTTGGGTATATACCCAAAAGATATAAAAAACATATATCCACAAAAAACTTCCACAGTATTTTAAGATGAATGATCATGTCAATACTATTTCTAACAGCCAAATACTTAAAAAAAAAAAGTCCAACTAGTTGAGTAAATAAATAAAATGAGGTGTATCCACATAATGAAATATTATTCAGCCATAAAAAGGAAAGAGGTACTAATTCATGCTACTTCATAGATGAACCTTGAAAAGAGCATTTTAAGTAGATGTAAAAGCCCACTAATTGTATGATTCCATTGATATGAAGTATCCAGAATAGGAAAATCCAGATAAAAAGTAGATTTGTGACTTTGGCTACTGCGGCTCAATTGGTTGGGTGTCATCCCATAAACTGAAAGGTTGTGGGTTCAATGGACAATTGGGGCACATACCTAGGTTGCTTGTTTGGTCCCAGGTCTGGACACACATGAGAGGCAATCCATCAATGTTTCTCTCTCACCTTCATGTTTCTTCCCCTCTCTTTCTCCCTCCTCTCCCTTCTCTCTAAAATCAATAAGCATGTCATCAGGTAAGGATTAAAAAAAGAAGAAAGAAGGTAGATTTGGGGTTACCAGGGGCTAGAGGAGCAGTGATTGCCACAAGTGTGCTGATTCTGTTGGGCGTGATGAAAATGTCTGGAATGAGAGCATGCTGAGAGTTGTATAACTTGCTGAATATACAAAAAAGTGAATCGTATACTTTAAAATGGTAAATTTTATGGTATACCAATTATATCTTGGTATAAGATATAATTATGGTATGCCAATTGAGAAAATAGAAACCAAGTATTGATAGATGGTATGACATGGATAAAACATTGGTTAGACATTTAAAAATATTATGCTAAGTGAAACAAGACAGTAACAAAAGACCACTTTTTGTGTGATCCCATTTATCTGAAATGTGCTCAGTGGACAAATATATAGATTCAGAAAGTGGAAACCCCCAGAACTGAGAGGATCAGAAGGAGTGGTGCTTTTAATGGATACAAATGTTTCTTTTTGAGCTGATAAAATATTCTAAAATTAATTGTAGTGATGATTGTAGAATCCTCTGAACATACAACAAAAACATTCATTATACACTCTAAGTGGGCGAATTGTATGGTGTGTGAATTATATCCCAATATGTTAAAAGTAGTTAAGGATATAAACCATTTGAGTATCATACACTTTGCAAATATATTTTTCATCTATTTTAGGCCTTGCTTTTGTCTATGAGTTTTGTTGAGTATAGAAAAATTAAATATTCATGTGGTGAAATTTCTTAGTCTTTTCCTTTATTTTTTTCCCTTTCCATACTATGAAAGACCATTCTACTATCATAATCAGGTGAAATTTTATTTTCTTAAGTCTCTTTGAATTGGATTTTTTTTACATTTAACTAATTCATTTGGAGGTGGTTTACATATTTTTGCAACTATTTTGAGGGCCTTTACAGGATGGTATTCTTAACTTCAGTTTTTCTTTTTTTTTTTTAATATTGGGAAACCAAGATGGCCAGTAGTGACAGTGCCCCTAATCCAGCCTTATTTCGTACTCTTTCTCTGCTTTGTGTTCAGATTGGAATATGGCTTTAGCTGCTGTGATAAATCAGGAACCGTCTCCCCTCCACCCTCCCTCCACCTCTGAATTAAACTTGGCAAATTATATTGTTGGATATGTTACTTGTTGAGTTGACTTCAGAGCTATAATCTGGAAGTTCGTCTAATTGGCCTGATTAGTTTTGGTCTTGTGGTCATGAAAGAACCAAGAAAGAAGTCTGAAATATCAGATACATTCATCAGCCAAGATAGGGAGGTGTTGATGGCTTCCCTTTCATGTAAATCCAAATGGCTGTGGCATGTTTGGCTCATATTCTTTTGATTTGTGATTTAATTTTTACAAACTGTAGGAAGAAAACTGTTGCCAATGTTATGGTTTGAAGAGCTGGCTTTTCTATCCAAAGGCACAGAAAATGTAGTATAATGATTCGGCTCAGATAATGAGGCAGGAGGAAAGAAAAAAAAAAAGGTTGGCAAGAGAGTATGTCCCCTTTCTGCCATTTCGTGGGAAATCAGACATGGCAAAGAATGAGATTAAAAACCTGCTCATTGTTCTCCCCAAAGGCTTCCCCAGTCTTTAATGGGCCTTGTATTGCTCCTTATCCTTTCTTTGAGGACATTTAGCCTGAAGGACACTACCTGGGGAGCATTTACTATAACCTGAGATAACTCTGCCAACTCAAACTTGGTAATATTTAGTCTTGCTAATCTCCTTTTATTTTTTTCTCTGGATACAGGATTCCCGTCATCTATGAGTCCATTAGGACCTGGGGTATTACTAAAATAACACACTGACTCCTTGCCTTAGCAAATGTCTCCAGAAATGGATCTGGGCTCCACACCTTCCTCATCTCTTTCCAGACTCTGTTCTGGCTCACCATTCAGCTCAAACTGTCTTTTATAAGTGACCAGTGACATCTTGGTCAGAAATCAGGTGGCTTTTCCTTAGTTTTCACTCTCCTCTCCCTAGTAAGTAAAACTGACCCCTGCCGTGGCCTTCTTTGTGGAATCCTCCTCTTCCCTATCTCATGGATGTTTTGTACTCCTTGGGTCAGCACTACGCCTCTACACCTCGGTTAAGAGTACAGGCAGGCCCTCAAGTCAAATCTTGTTTCTACCAATTAGGAGTCGTGATCCTAACTTCTCATAACTTTTGCCCCTCTGTGTAAAATGGAGAGAATAACTGTGTCCATCTCATAGAATTATGAGTACTAAATGAGTTACTATCCTTGAAGAGCTATCACTACCACCTGATTTATCTACATTTATAGAGTACTATTATTTTCCTACCCTTTAATGCCTTTTCATTGGGCTCTTCTCACTCCTTTCTGTGGTTCCTTCAGCGTCGTGAGTGTATGCATGTTCTTGGACCTCTTCTATTTCCCCTGTTCTGTGGAGAAAAATCTCACTGGGTGGGATCCTCTTAAGGTATTACTCAGATCCCCTCAACCCCACTTTCACCTCGAGCCAGTGCTATGGTGGCCAGTCCCCAACGACTTCAACCAGCTTCTCACCGGTGCAACACAGCACCTCACTGTGGGTCTCTACCAGCTCTTGCTTCCTGCCGTGGGCCATCTGCAGGAAACTTGCAATACAATCATGCGGACAAATACACATTTTTGAGGCCATCCTTGTCCAAGAGAGGGCAAAGGGCAATGGATCAACACGTCTGTCTCCCTTTCAGTCCTTAGGTGAATGGTTCTGAAGCTCATTTCACGCAGCTGCTCACAAGTTCCCAGGACAAAAACACCAATCACCCTCAGCAGTAAGTAGTTTGACAGTGGGTCCTTGAGTTAGCTTTTCTTTCTTCCTTTTTCACTTCCTTCTTTCTTCTGCTCCAGGGAGCAAATTTCCTGCTATAAACCTTTTTCTCAGGTTCTTTTGGGGGGAAACCAGGCTAAGACACTCATTTATTAAGTCAAGTAATACTTAACTTCAAGGATTATTTCTGTGTGTGGTGTCCTCTCTAAAGTAGAGACTTCAATTAATTTTTGGCATAAGATCGCTCTTTTGGAGGGAATGAGGGTCACTGGAATACGTCTCAGTTACGTAAATGAAAAGGAAGTAGCTGCTCTTGGTCCTGGGAGAAGCTGAAGAGTATCTTTCTCTGAGCACTGATGTTTGGTGTCCTGAATCCCTGCATACACATTCCTATTCACTTCAGACAGTTTCTCTGAGTTTCCTTTGCATCTGTTTTGTTTGAGGAGACAGGGATTTTATTTCTTGGGAGGTGGTTTTTGTTTCTTTGCTTAGGATGGAGATGAGGAGTAGGGAAGAGAAACGTTTGGGTGTATGGCATCATGAGAAGGATGATTTAAAGATGAGAAATGAAAGTAAGAAATACAAGGAGCAGCTTTTCTGTGAAACCTTATGGGACCAGTAAGGGTAAAGTTGTTTGAGAATGGAAGACAAAAATTGACAAGAGGTTGGCAACTGGGTTCTTGTCCCCTCCTTTGTTCCTAACCTCCACACTCACCCAGAAAAATTCGGACACCCCAGAAGGAGTGGCTTTGGCAGCATCAGAGAGCCAGACTTGCCTCAGACACCACTGTTTCCTGAAGAACAGCAGAGGTGGTGCCTTTTGGGGGGCAACTCAGGGCCTCGGCATCAGTTGAGGGAGCCAAGCTGGAGTGAGCACAGCAGATAAAAGGGAAGACTGGTTTGTGGGCACATATTAGACATTCTTTGAGGAGTCTCAGAATTTATTGGGGCATATTTAGGTTGCATACTTACCCTTCAAATCCTTTTGGCTTTCCCTATCTTCAGAGCCTTTATTTATTTTTTTAAATTAATTTGAGAGAGAGAGAGAGATGGACCCTGACCGAGGATCAGAGAACCTTGGCATATTGGGACACTGCTCTAACCAGCTAAGCTACCTGGCCAGGGCTTATCTTCAGAACCTTTAGAAATTTGTTCTCATCAGTCACAGCTTTGATGACCATCTATGACAGATAAAGAAACCATGCCAAGAAACCCATGAGTTTTCACCTCATGCCATACCTCCCACTTTTTGCCCATTGCTCCAGGGCATCCTTATTTACACTGTATCTTCAGAGGCCACGTAAGGGAGTCATTATTCCATAGTGCATGCCTTAACCTTTGTGAAATGGAGCCAGAGAATGAATTAATCTCACCTCTTCCCCCGGGGTGCTCCTGAGAACTAGTCATTGTTATGGAAGACTGAGTAATCAATCACCCTTGATACCAAGGGGTAGCAATGTCATCAACCCGCTCTTATGTCGGCTCCTCTCCTTTGTTGCCTCACTCCCCTTTTCCCTCATCCATTTTACCTGGTGTTCTAGCCCCTGACAAAGAAGTAGGGCACAAGCATTTTCCTTAGGCTGTGCTTTCTGGGGAACAAAGAATAAGATAGGGTGCAGCTGTCGTTGGGCAATGAATCAGCACGGCCAGGAGCAGTGTAACTTGGGATATTAAAATTTAAGATTATCTCACTGTGTGCTTCTCTGTCTAGTGAGGTCAGGTAATTCAAGTTGCATCGTCTTCACTAAATCAAAATATGGAATCCTAAATGCTCCCACATGCAAGTCTCATCTTTTCTGCACACTGGACATGGCCTCCTGGGTGCCTCTCACTCCCTACTGACTCAGCACAGGGTGGGCATCAGCAGGTTTACGGGTGTGGGTATGTGACACACAGAAACTTTTTTGTATTAAAACTTATTTGTATTATTTATCTCATTATGGTAGTTATCATTTTATATCCTTACTTATGATTTGTCATTACCTTTAGGTAATGATGGATGGTAATGTAACCTACTTTGCGCACCCCGGTATCTCTACAACTGACGTCATACTTTGGGTTGCTTAACCTTCCTACAAACTGAGGAAATGATTCATGTGGTATGTTTCCTATTTCAGTTATCATTTGTATCCTAATCATCGCCCTAATCTACCAGACTAGAAAACTCAAAGTAAACTTTAATTCTCCTTCTCTAGAATACTCCACAGCTTATTGTTCTCTGCTTGCTTCTGCCCCCTCCACCTCCTCCACTGACCCCTTATTCCCTGTCTTTGCTGGATGAGGCTTTTAGTTAGTTTCCGTGTTGGGAGATTCCCCTCACTGGTTCCCTGCTTCAGTCTTTCTCCTCTAAGGTCGATCTTGTCACACCCTCCAAACCCACTGCTGTATAGCAGGCCAAATAACGTTGATTCATTCAAAGTTGTTGCATTACAATGTTGATTAAACATCGAAGGAACTTTACTCTTGTTTATATAAACTAGCCTATGTATGGTAAAGTTGGTTTTGCTATACAGTGTTTTGCCACAATTCCAGGAACCATCAGTGTTATTCAGTGAAGACTTAACTGTATCCATTTGTGCACCGAAAGCTCCACAGTTACCCCTGAGAGTTCCTTAAACATTTTGCCTTGTGAAGCACTGTCGGAAGTATTTTTTCCAAACATACTAGCAAGCAAATGTAAGTACATTTATTTTATGTCTCCCAGTAAGTCCAGCAAGCTGGTTGTTCTCGCATTAGAACAGATTGTTGTGCTCAGATTAAACACACTCTGGAGTGGTTGATTTGTGTTTAAGGGCTGTGTTGTACGAAATATGCATGCCTTAAAAACGATGGCCACCCCCAGTGAGGTGAGATGCTTGCAACATGAGAATCACTTGAGATCTGAGACAGCTGAGGGAAAGAAACCTTCCCCATGCGCCATCTCGCACTCACTCTGGACATGGTGCCTCCAGCAGGGAAAGGTAGGCAGAGCTAGCGGCTCCCTTGAAATTGTCCTCCCTTGCTCTCTCTCTCTCACGTTTTGCAGAGCCTCGGCTAAGTGGGATAAGGTAAAGCACATGTAGTGTGACATCCATGGACCCATCGAGGTGAACTGCATGTAGTAGGCAGTCAGCGAAAGAATACACATGACAATACATTGAATCAAAACCTTGAGTCTGGTCCTGGTTCTAGCACAGAAAACAGTGTGGTTTGGAAAATCATTTCACCACGCTATGACTAAATTTACTAATTCATAAAAGCACATGACTAATTTATTAATCCCAATCACTTCGTCCTGCCTGTGCACAGGCACACACATGCTCTGTATTATTACTAAGTACATTCGCATAAACGATTTTGCACTAGACTACATTAGAATCTTTTCATAAATTGTTTATTACTGAACACACATTAATTAACCTTAGGAACAATTACATGGGTGTATTTTTTAGTCTTTTTTGATTATAAAACCAAAAGCACCATTCTGTCAGTGACCACCAACACCATCTCTTGGTGTTGGGCAGCATTAACAAGCTTCTGCTTAACAGGCAGATTTGTGTGGATGTTCTGCAACTTGTTGAATCTAAGACAACCTGCCATCAAGACAAACAAATATTTTAAGAACTAGGAAAGCAAAATGTGTGTTTCCAACTAATGAGTAACACTACACCTTCTTGTCATTTAAGATGTTCATTCTATACTTATTGAAAAAGCATTTTCACTCTTAGACCACTTTTTAAAGTCACATGTGACTTTTCTGCACAATAGAGAAAAAAATGTAAGTGAAATACATTGGTTAAAGTCTTCCTAAATATGATGTACATTCCATGGCTGAGCCTTCTGAATTACCTTCTCACTCAGAATTGTTATTTTCCATGTTCTTCCATAAATTCTGTCCTTTGTACAGCAATAGCATTAATTGCAGCATTTCTTAGCAGAATGTATATCAAAGAATTAAATCTCTGGTCTTAAGTTGTTAAGTCTGCTTTGCAATTATGTAGCATTGGCTGAGGTTTGACTTCAGCTTTGGAGATACTGCTCCACGTACATCTGGCGCATCACCTCCTCAGCCGGTCCCTGTCACCGTTTAGCTGCTAAGACTTTCAATACATTCCACTGTCTTCTACGTTTGTAATTTTCCTCCAAACCTCCCACACCCATGTTGCAATTTTGATGCTGGCATTTTTTATCTTTACACATACACAATGGTGAGTAAACTGAGACAACAGTTCTTTTAAGTCACTATTGATTATAAAGCACATCTGATTTCAAAAATGTCAAAATCTGGGGGAGGGAGGAAGGGAATTTTAGAGCTGGTGAAATCTGTCAATTCCAAGGTCATAGACAGAGGAGGTTCTGCCTCAGAATTCCGGGTTTAAAGAGGAGAAAACTACTGTCTCAGAGAGAACAGGTAATTTGCCTGAGGTCACGTAGTCCCAAATGATTCCAAAGCAACCTCTACAGTGTCACACTGCCTCTCCTCAGAATCCTAGCCAGTCTGCAGGTTAGTTCTTACCCTGAAACAACTCTCCATCCCCTGTTCTTGTACCTTAGTAGGGTCATCAGTCATCACCAACCACAGCAGTAACTGGTCATCACCTCCACAGTGACCTCAGTGGGTGTTGTTGCTGTTTCTCTCAGTGTCTTCGCAGCCTCCTGTATTTATTAGCATAGAGACCTTCAGTCTCCAAGAAACCAGATGAAACAAATAACATCACATAGCCAAAATTAAGACATTTTTACCAGAGAAGAATGAAACACAGCAGTTCCAATTGACCAAAGATTTGGCAACACGTTTTATGGGTTTCATTGTGCACCACTCGAACTGCTGGCAACCAATGAAACCAAGTGCAAAATTCCAATTATTGCCTCATTTTTACCTAACCTCTACATTTTTTTCTGGTTTCCCCCTAATTGTAATACTTTCATTATACATCTGAAAATCTGGTCTAGATTTAAGTATTTCCAAATAACATCAGGGGTTTCTGTTAACTTGCTATACTTTTGTATAACTTGATCATAGTTGGCAACCTTTACATGTTAGCTCTGCCAGTGCTGGTTGGGTCCTCACCCACTGTCTGTCTGCAGTACATGAGAGGCCACCTTTCAGGAGGCATCTACTGCATGTTTCCTTTGTATACTCGGCAACACACATGACAAGGATAAGACTCCCACCCTACTGCCAAGAAGGAAATATTCTTTGTTGTTTAACATGCTATCGGCCTCGGGCCTCTGTTTTAACAATTGTAGGGACGGATAGAAGGGTAGGAAGCCACTAGAAGCTCAGAGTAGATCAACATGTAGAGGAAAAACCATCGAGCTGTTCCAGGAGGAAAAATCTGCAAAGGGAGAGAAAAAGGAAGAGATTATGTACCACTAGCAAGCTAACAAGTGCTAACTAGCTACTGCTAGCACAAGGCACTTAAAGTGGAGAACAATGTATCAATAATGAGAGTTTTTAGAACATTCCCAGTACTGTGAGCTGTAATTCCTTCCCTTTGCTGAATCTTTAAAAATACTTTAGTAGAGACAGTATTTTTCAAGACTTCAGAGGATTCAGATTTACATTTTCTCTGGAAGGAATGTTTTACTTAAAAAAAAAGACTTAGAACAAGAGATAGAAGGTCCCTGTTTATGTTACAACACAGACCTTCATGATTCTTCTGCCTGTTTTCTGATGTCACATTCAATTGAGGACTTCCAAATCCTAGCTAGCACCGTTACTCTCCTTTCTGGAATTAATAAAGATGGATGACTGCCTGCACCCAGGTCTGTCTTCTCTTCTAAAGCCAGCCAACAAATCTCCCATGTTAAAAACAGGGGAGAGGAAACAGATATGGAGTCAGAGCAAAAACATTTAACAATCTCCGTGCACCATCCTCTGAACAGTGCAGGTTGGAGGCTGCAACCCTCCCCTGACTTTGGTGATCCCTCTCAATAAAATTCCAGCAGAGGTGAGAGTGCCCGCAGTTCTCTGTGCTTTCCTTAAATTGTAGGGAAAATAGGAGCTCAGATGGAACGTCTATTATAAATATTAGACAAGCCAAACATATTAACAATAAAGTTCTCAAATATTTTGCCAACCTCATTTTTTCAGAGGTTAGTTTAACACTCCTCTCTCTTACCCTGTGATATTATTGTAAGTGCTAAGTAACACTTTATTACATAAATATGGCCTGCCAGGTCTAATTGCTATGTGCAAAATTTGCTAAATCACAAAGTAAGGGTACATATGAAGCTGCTTATAGAAAATTGCAAAGTATTTAAGTGATGGGAAGAGAATGTTATGATTGGCAGAAATATACATTTACTCTACCTAAAATTGAGAAGGCTATGTAAACAAAGTCAAGTTTCCATACACAAATGATCTTTCCCCCCAAAATTTTGTAAGTAACACCAAAAATGAAAAGAATAGCCGTGAAAAGTGATCCTTGTGAGACAATGTATGACATTGGCATAATATAACATGTAAATATCGTTTTTTGTTAGACCACAGGAAAACACAGCCCTAAGAGAGTCTGATTTTGAATTTCATTCTTCATTTATCACTGCACAGTCTGTAGTGAAACTTTTAAACAGTGACTAAAGCATGGAAATAATTACGTTTGAAATGACAGTCATTACCGCTCTCAGAGGGCCAAGTTCTCCTTCCTAATACCTGGAAATCTCTATTTTCCTTAGAAATTCACAGATACTTAGGCTCCTAAATGGAGGCATTAGTTCAACAATATGCCAGGGGCAAATGAGAGAGCATTGCATTCACGGAATCGTCCTACAAGCATTTGCGTGCGTTTTTAGAGAGAGTACGGAGTGCACTTTAGGAAAGACAGCAACATTCACAGTTATGCCATTCCAAGGATTAGCCTGGTTTTCACCCCAGAGTTCCTATGTGTCTCTAAGATATATATCTTTGTATTTTAACCCACAAAACAATTTTACTTACAGTCACACTATCTTCAGATACCTAGGCTAGGGCTTATTATGCTGAGATTTGCACACAGCCTTGCAAACCACAACTTCCAAGTTTGGTTTTTTGTTGTTTTTTTCTCCTGCCAAATGTCTCCCAGACATTGAGAAACCACCACTACTTGCTTGGTCTGTACTTGTTGTGAAAATAATCCATCCCTAGGAATTTCCTTGAAAGGGTTGTTCCTTCATACAGGGTCAATTAAGTATGTGTTGCTTCCAAAAGAGACATCGATCCACTGGTGAGACAATGGTTTCTCTAGTGGTAGCCAAACAACTTGGGAAAGCACGTGAACACTAGTGCCCTGTGCTTGGGTTGGGTAGGTAAGGCTGTCAGCCCTGGCTTGCCTCAAGTAAGGATGTGGGAGGTCGCATAGTTAACTCATTATTGAATCAAGGCCTGATGGTGAGAATTCCTAAATAATGGTATGATTAAGTATGTCACCTAACATTTATGATCACAAGATTAAGCACAGGGGATTTTTATTGATATTACAATTGGCTTTCATCACAATTGACTATTAAAATTTGATTTTCAGAAAAGTGAAGTAATTTGCATAAAGTTACATGACTGGTAAGTAATAGGCCCAGGGTTTAAACCCAGATTATTGTTGCAGTAGGAGGGGAATTTTATTTTATTTTTATTTTTTATTTTTTTAGATTTTATTTATTTATATTTAGAGGGGAAAGAAAGGAGAGAGAGAGAAATATCAATGTATGGTTGCCTCTGGTGTGTCCCCTGCTGGGAACCGGCCTGCAACCCAGGCATGTGCCCTGACTGGGAATCGAACCGCAATCGTCTGGTTCACAGGCCCACACTCAATCCACTGAGCTACACCAGCCAGGGCTAGGAGGGAAATTTTATATATGTATATATAAATTTATATATATGTTACACATATATATACCTACACATGTACATATATATAATTTTTCATAAAACCAATTACTGAAACATTTCCATTTTTAAGTACCAAATCAGTTACAAATTCTACTTAGCTGAGAATTTATGTCATTCCATGTGTTTCTACTATAATTCTTTCCTTCCTTTTTAAAAAGCTAAAAGTCAAATTTAACATGAAAATCATCATTATTTATGATACTGCTGAGAGGCAGGGTTTTTTCTTTTTTCTGTAAAAGAAAAATGAAGTAGTATCTATAAAGCTTCCGGTAATCCTATACTAACCTTTGGTGAATAGGCAGTTCCTCGCACACAGTGTCGATTCGGTGTCATTTGTCTTCTCAGAACAGCCTGTTGTTGCTCTCTTCCAGGTAATGAAGTGAATACCAGGGAATTCAAAATACTGAGTGAATATTGAGGAATATCAAAATTACATATTTCTAGGAATCTCAGCTTAGATGGTATACAGATGGCATTTCAATGCCATGGGGAAAAAATGGATACTTTAACAAATAATATTTGTACAATTGGCTATCCATCTAAAAGAAAATTTGAACACCTACTTTATTTTATATGCACACCAAAGCAAATGAAAAAATCCAATTGAATTACAGATGTAAATGCAAACAAAACTATAAGATATTAGACAAAAATTTAGAAGATTTTATATAATGCAGGATCGAAGAAACTTTTTTGAGCCACTCAAAGAACTAAGAAGCCATAACAGAAAAAATAGATTTCTCTATGTCAAAACTGAAATTATTGTGTGAAAAAGTACAGCTTGTATAAAATCTAATGATAGATGGTAAGCTGGGAGAAAATATTTGTTATATATCATAAAACATACAGCTATTTTATAGACAAAGCACTTATGAATTAGTTATAAAGAGACAATCTAATAGAAACCTTGAAGGCAATAATTAGGAAATTTATAAAATAGTAAGTGCAAATAGACGACATCATATAACAAGATCCTCAGCCTGATCACAGATATTGTAAAATACTTGGAGGTCATGAAAAGATAAGATCCCCATCTGTGAGGAACATAACTGCCTGAAAACTCCAGCTGACTCTGCACCCAGGAAGGCCAGGGGCCCCATGCAGCTGCCAGCCATGGCTGAGACACGGAGGCGCCGACAAGCTCCTGCCTGTGACACACACAGAACTCCGGCCAGTTGCTGGCTGCAGGATTTCCCACTGAAGTGTGGGTAATAAACAAGTTGGGTGGTGGACATACGGGTGTTTAAACTAATTCCTTTAACATCACATGTGTATCATAGATTTTTCTTTTGCACATGTGGTATATTTTAAAAATTAAGAAATAAAAAATGAGGCATTTTTTACCCTTTAATAATTAGTAATACAGATGAACATTACTAATTGCTGATGAGTATGTGAATTGCTACAATCTTTTTACAAAGTAATGTAACATCATCTACTAAATTCAAAGTACACATAATATTGACTCAGCAATGTCACACTAGAAATCCATCCTGAACAAGTGAAAGCATTAATACATGAGGCTGGGTGCGTATATGCTTGGGCACATGTATCGGGTTATTACTGCATCATTCACAGTGGTGGATCAACTTGAATATACCCTAATAGGGAAAAGGGTTGAATCAATCATGGTATATCCATACTATGCAGTATTATGTGTCTATTAAAATATTAAGTTACAGTTTTATATGTTAATCTGGAAAGCTTTCCATTATATATTAAGTGGGAAGAAATTACAGAGAATGATAAATATGATCATCTCATTTCTTTAAAGAAATAGGAAAACTCCTACATATTTTCTTAAATTTTTATTTTTTAAAATTGTTGTTTAGTTACAGTTGTCCTCATTTTTGTCCCATTATGCTCTCCTTCCTTTCCCTCCCCAATTTTCCACATTCAATTCCCTCCATGGTCTTTTGTCCATGTGTCCTTAATATATGTTCCCTGACTCGTCCCCTTCTTTCCCCCATTGTCCACCTCTCCCATCCTCTCTGGTCACTGTCAGTTTGTTCTCTATTTCAGTGTCTCTGGTTATATTTTGCTTGCTTATTTGTTTTGTTGATTAGGTTCCACTTATAGGTGAGATCATATGGTATTTGTCTTTCACTGACTGGCTTATTTCACTCAGCATAATGCTCTCCAGTTCCATTCATGCTGCCTTGAATGGCAGGAGTTCCTTCTTACTTTCTGCTGCATAGTATTCCATGGGTAATATTTTCCATGAGCACAGAGAAATGTGTTGAAGGATATATATATACATACTAATCTGTTAACTGTGTTTAACTGAGAGGTAGTAAAAGAAATGGTTAACATTTCTTTTTTAATTTTTGTTTAATGATATTTTTAGAAAGAGAGAGAGAGACATTGGTCTGTTGTTCCACTTATACGTTCATTGGTTGATACTTGTATGTCGTGACAGGGGATCACATTTGCAACCTTGATGTATGGGGACAATGTCCTAACCAATGAGCTACCTGGGCAGGGCAGATAAATGTTTTTTTATATACCTCTGTATTATTTGACTTAAACTAGTATGTACTGTTTATAATTTAGAAAATTGTAAGTAAATTTTAAAATTATTTGTTAGTTACACACTTTTTTCTCTTTCTTAAGCCCACTATCAGAAGAAGGTAAAGGGGGTCAAACACATGGTGGCAAAGGAAACTAGGTTTCAAGTGGTGAAGACACAAAAGAGAATACGAATGTATCATAAAGTTGTACACCTGAAATCTATGTAATGTTATTAACCAATAGCACCTCAATAAATTTAATTTTAAAATGCTAAACAATAAATTTCAAGGGTTGGTGAACCCTTTGGACTAAAATTTTTCATATTCCTGAACAGTGCTCCATTCTTTCTGCAAAACGGGAATGGGATGTGGGAAAAGCCTGAAGGAGCTGGATAGTCAAGAGCAACTTTGTGATGTTATTGGAAAAGGTAGGAATACCTAGGACATCAAAAACACCTCTGTCATAATATAATTCCAAAATCATTTTTCAAAGCCCAATTTAAGAAAATCTGGTTAAACTAAATAGCCCAGAATTAAATTAGTCAGATATTCTAATTTATGAAAAAACTCTTATTCCAGACCTTGAGCAGAAAATCCTTCATTTTCCTGCTATGTTAAGTGACAATTTCAAAGGAGCTTCACAGAGGAGGTCCCAACGACTCCCTGCCCCACACTGTCTGTGCCTACTTTGGAGAGTCACCCTTTGTGAAGCCATCCTTCCTCTGCCTACCCTCAGTGAATCCACCACACATGGGACAGCAGGTGAAAGGAGTCCTCAGCTCTTCCCCATGATGAGCCGAAGTCATCTGCCTTTGGTGGATCATTTCACATCCAGACTCTCATTTGGGTCACGTTGGACAGATCAGAGCATGAAGAAAATCCCACATCTGTGAACTATTTGCCATAATTTGCTTGCTTTTCTTATAATTAAAGCCACAGACCATACAAATCAATCTTAATAACTCAAAATCCTAATTATTTTGGTTTTAAAGTTTCAACTGATTATTTTTGAGTCATGTGCTATTTGAGAATTTATATCCACTGGTTCTCGTTCTTACACTCATTCCCCAATACAAGAAAGGCCTTCCAACACAAGCTCCAGGCACTGTCCTAAACACTGGTAATATAATAATTAACAAGACAGACATAGCCCCTTCCCCTTGGGTTTTCAGCTCAGATGGTCAGGACTGACTGAAAGGAAAATGATAACACGGAACGACAAGGCCCCTTGAAGCCAACACAGCTGTCCCAGAGTGAGCGAGGCAGAAGATGGAGCTGCAGGAAGCTGAGAGCTCTTTCCACTCCAATTTCTCATAACAGTGTAAAAACAACACTAAGTTTTCTAATTTTGAATATGAACATCAGTATTTCAAAAGCTCTATGGTTTGATCTGTTAGTTAAAAGTACTGAATTAAATACCAATATTGGTAAAGATCCAAGTTCTGGTTTGAATTTCCTAACCTAATATTGGCAGTCAGGATTTGAATTTTCTGACCTGATTTCAGAAATAAAAGCATGCACAGGATGAATCTGTATATAAATGAAATAAAATGTTAACATAAAAGTACAGTATAGACCATTTTAAGTATTGGGTCATATACTGAAATAGAAAAGTAGTACACCAAAAGGGTGAATTTTTAAAATGTTATTAATAAAAAATACCTACATTATGAAAAACCATGTTTCATTGCACACAAAAATAAATTGACTAATTCTTTCCATCTTGAGGTGTGAGCATTGTATTACTAACCCTTTAAAAATAAGAATTTATACCTTACATAATTGTAACCTGATCTTTTTTTATTTCTTCTCAGGCACTTTACCTACTTACAGATGGCCTTCATAGCAATAATATTTATATTACTTAGGCCTACGCCATGGTTTTCAAATGAATTTTCTTTTTGCTTTGGGAGTTGTCCATGTTGGTTTTGCTGAGAAACTCCCTAGTTTGAAGGTCAAGGAGTGAAAAAATAATAAAGCCAAACAAAAATATCAGATGTTTTTCTGTGTTATTCTAATTATTCTTACTTTGGATCCAGTGACATTTTAAGATAATATTTATCAATTGGTCCTCCCAAGAGTGAATGATAAGAATGACAACAGCTGACATCTATTGACTGCTAAACATGTGCCTGGTACTGTTCATTGAGCTGGGTACGCGTTGTCAGATTTATCTTCCTAACAGGCTATGAGGAAGGTAATTATATAATCTTCCTTTTACAGATGGGTAACTTGAGATGAAGAAAAGTTAGGCAACTTTTCCAAAGATCTTGATGAATGATGAGTAAAGCTACAACACAAAACCAAGTAATTTAACATCAGAGTCTATGATCTCTTCTCCTTTTCTAGTAAACTCTGTATTAAACTGTAACATGGAGAAGGGAACACAAACGATGAGTGTACAGCCCAGTGAATTTTCACAAAGTAAACTCAGCTGAGCAACACCAACCAGAAGCCCTTCCCTGTGCCCGCTTCTAGTTGTTATTTCCTTCCCAGAGGCAACATCCACTCTGACTCCTAACACCATAGCTTAGTTTTGCTTCTTTATGAACTTTATACAAATGGAAGCATACAGTATTTTCTCTTTGGGATCTGTCTTCTTTCACCCAACATTATAATTGTAAAAGTCATCCATGTCATTGCATAGAGAAGTTTGAATAGTCAGTTTATTTTTATTGCTGTATAGTATTCTAGTGTATGACTATACCACAATTTACCCATTTTACTGCTGAGGGACATTTAAGCAGTTTCTAGTTTGGTTTTGGGGCTATTAAAAATAATGCCACTGTGAAGATTCTTATTCATGTTTTTTTGTGTGAAATGGTGATAAATGTGTGTGTATTATATGTGTGTGCATATATATTATGTCTATATGTGTATGTAAATATATATATATACATATATATAATCAGTTGCAGGGTTATAGGGCATATGTATTCTAACTTTAACTGAAAACTTCAAACAATATTCAAAGCATTAGTACCGATTTACACTTTCACCAGCAGTGTGAGATTTTCAATAATTCTACATCTCATCAACAATTTACATTGTCTGTTTTTCTATTTTTGACTGTTCTTCTAGATTTATAATAATACCTTATCATGGTTTTAATTTGCATTTCTCTGATAACTAACAATGTTGAGCAAATCATCGAATATATGTTCCAGACTTTTGCCCATTTTTCTATTAGGTTGTTCATTTCTTGCTCATTGATTTTTTTGAAATATTTATATATTCTGAACATAATATTTTGTCAGAAATATGTACATCTTGCAATGATCATATCTTACTCTGCCTTTTCACTCTTGTAATGATGTCTTGATGAGCAGAAGTGCTTATATTTTTACCCACCACACTATACTGCTTCAATTCTGGAAAAGAAGAGTAATTTTTAGTGTCATCATAATAATGAATATTTTAGAAAGTCTTCTCTTTAATTGGCATTTTAAAGTTGTGTTAAGAAATAGCATTGAAAATGGAGAAACCAAAAGAACTTATATGTATGACCCATGGACATGAACTAAGGTGGGGGAAGCTGGTGCGAAGGGGTGGGGTACAGGGTGGAGGGGAATAATGGGGAGAAAAGATGGGACAACTGTAATAGCATAAGCAATAAAATGTATTTTAAAAATAAATATAAAAATAAACTGTTTCTCCAGTGTTGCTTAATAAATCATGATTGACTATTTACAACTGAGCTATCTGTAATGATAAAACTGGACTTTATATCATCTAGAACTTCTGTCAACAATTATGTGCTTTGATGTGTTTGGTAATAAAGATATAAACACAACCTCACCCAGGAAAACCTTTCCTCAAAAATCACACTGGTACAGAAAAGAGTCATAGTTGCCAGAGGAGGGAGTGAGGGGAGAGAAAGGGGGTGAAGCTGCTCAAAAACTTTGCGTGTTAGTCCTAGGGACGTAACACACAGCATGGTGACTGTAGTTAACAATAGCGTATGATAGATACATTTGATTTGCAGGCCAGTGCTCAATCCACTGAGCCACACCAGCCAGGGCTTTGATAGATACATTTGAAAGTTGCTAAGAAAATCGATTTTAAAGTTCTCATTAAGAAAAAAACTATAATTGTGTGAGGTGAAAGATAGTGACTTCTTGTGATAATCATTTTATAACATACACATATATGAAATTTATGGGAAAGAACCACAGTTGCAATGATCCTTGAGGAAGAAAAAAATTTTAAATAAAAAATTTAGGGAGACTTCCGGCCAAGATGGAGGTGTAGGCAGACACATTGTGTCTCCTTGCACAACCAAAAGGACAATTTGAAAACAAAATCAACCAGAGCTAAGAGAAAATCGAACTGTATGGAAGTCCGACAACCAAGGAGTTAAAGAAGACACATTTATTCAGACCAGTAGGAGGGGTGGAGATGGGCAGCCAGGCAGAGAGGACTCATTACAAGGTGGTGGCTGGAGGACCAAGCAAGACAGCAGCTGGTGGAGCAGGTGGTCCCACATTCACGTGAAGATAAACTGGGGGGAACAACTGGGAAGTGAGACAGACCACACAAGCCAGGGTTCCAGCACAGGGAAATAAAGCCTCAAACCTCTGATTGAAAACACCTGTGGGGTTTGAGTGGGCGAAATTCCCAGCCTCACAGCAGAGTTTGGTTGGAGAGACCCACAGGCTCCTAGAACATACACAAGCCCACCAACCAGGGAATCAGCACCAGAAAGGCCCAATTTGCTTGTGGGTAGTGGGGGATGTGACTGAAATCTAGCAGAGAGTGGAGCAAGTGCCATTGTTCCCTTCCCCACACACAGTGTCACAAAGCAGCAAAGTGGGTTACCTGGCCCTGGTGAATGCCCAAGACTCTGCCCCTCACTTTGTAACAGGCATGTTAAGACAAAAAAAAAGGGGGCCCAAATGAAAGAACAGATCAAAGCTCAAAAAAATTACAACTAAGTGACGAAGAAATATCCAACCTATCACATGCACAGATCAAAACACTGGTAATCAGGATGCTCACAGAATTGATTGATTTTGGTCGGAAATTACATGAAAAAATGAAGGCTATGCTAAGTGAAATAAAGCAAAATGTACAGGAAATCAACAGTGATGGGAAGGAAACTGGGACTCAAATCAACAGTGTGGACCAGAAGAAAGAAATAAACATCCAACCAGAAAAGAATGAAGAAACAAGAATTTAACAAAGTGAGGAGAGCCTTAGGAACCTCCAGGACATCTTTAAATGTTCCAACATTGAAATATGGGGGTGCCAGAAAGAGAAAAGGAAGGGCAACAAATTGAAAACTTATTTGAACAAATAATGAAGAACTTCCCCAATCTGGCAAAGGAAATAGACTTCCAGGAACTGCAGGAACTCAAAGAGTCCCAGAGAAGTTGGACTGGAGGAGGAACACACCAAGGCACATCATAATTACATTAGCCAAGATTAAAATGAAGGAGAGAATCTTAGAAGCAGCAAGAGAAGAGGAGACAGTAACCTACAAATGAGTTAGGTTACTGTCAGCTGATTTCTCAAAAGAGACCTTGTAGGCAAGAAGGGGCTGGAAAGAAGTATTCCAAGTCATGAAAGGCAAGGACCTACATCCAAGATTGCTCTATGCAGCAAAGCTTTCATTTAGAATGGAAGGGCAGATAAGTGCTTCTCAGATAAGGTCAAGTTAAAGGAGTTCATCATCACCAAGCCCTTATTATATGAAATGTTAAAGGGATTTATCTAAGAAAAAGAAGATAAAAAATATGAACAGTAAAATGACACCAAACTCGGTTATTAACAATCACACCTAAAACAAAAACAAAAGCAAACTAAGCAAACAACTAGAATGGGAACAGAACCACAGAAATGGAATTCACAGGAAGGGTTATCAGTGGGGGAGTGGGAGGGGGAGAGATGGGGGAAAAGGTACAGAGAATAAGTAGCATAGATGGTAGGTACAAAATAGACAGGGGGAGGGTAAGAATAGTATAGGAAATGTAGAAGCCAAAGAACTTATAGGTCCCATGGACATGACGCATGGGACATGGACATGAACTAAAGCAGGGAACGTGGGTGGAAGGGGGTGTGCAGGGCAGAGGAGCATGGAATGGTACAACTGTAATAGCATAATCAATAATATATATTTTCTAAAAATTTAAATGACTTTTCAAATGGGTTCCACCATTATTCGGGTGGGATTGTGAATAGATAACCAAATTACATAGTTTTTTCAGATCAACCTTAGATGATATACAATTGATCCGGCTAATTACACTCTCTTATTGTTTAGTTGGCTTGTTTCTGATATTTTCCCCATGGAAAGGGCTTAACTTTATTTTTTGTTTGGCTTTTAAGCAATGATTCTATATTGCCTGTGTTTGTTTGGTTTTTATTTATTTATTTTTTTACTTTTACTCCTCTGGGGGTTTTTGTTTGTGTCTTAAAACTTCTAAAAGAAGTAGAATTGTCATTTGATTAATTTGACAGCATAGGTAGGGACACATATATAAATGTATTTCCAAAAACATGATTTGTTAAAGGAAGTAACATTTATTTGAAACTGAAAATAAAAGCTTATTTGCAGACTTCAGTGTCTACCCTATGTTTTCAGTGTACCCTACCTTCTTAACTAAAATTGCTTCGTATATAATAAGTAAATTTATTTTACTTATGAAAGCAATGTTCATTTTTTGCATGTACTTTATGAAGTAAATGCTTCCTCTCATGGTAGATAAACTCTGAAATCTCAATAGCTTAGTACAGCAATTTTCAACCAGTATGCCACAAGAGTTTTTACAACATGCAATACCTGACTGTTTAGTCAGGGGCACATTCTTTTCCCTTTGACTGTCAAGTAAAAAAAAAAAAAAGACAACAGCCAACACAACAATAGCTGTGCAGTGTGAATGAATCAAAATTATATCTATTTTTGTCAGATTGGTAAAAAATAGAACACTTTTCGGGGTACCACAGAATTTTAGTAATTAGTTTATGTGTGCCATGAGATGAAAAAGGTTGAAAATCGCTGGCTTAATATAATAGAAGTCTATGCTGGTAGTTCTGTGTGTAAAATGGGGGGGGGGGGAACACTTTCCGTTCAGTAGGATCTATCCTATGTCTTTCTATCTATCTCTTAAGTCTTAAGAGACTTAAGCTGATAGAAGCCCTGCTGCCTTCAACACATGTTAATGAACCAAGTCTAGTCAGCACGTGGGGTAGCAAAAGAGTGGAGAGCACAGTGGGAGATTTTATCAGTCAGGCCCAGAAGTGATGTGAATCATTTCCATCCACATTTCATGGGCCTGAATTCAATCTCCTGTTTCCACCTACAAGCAAGGGGGGCTGGGAAACAAGGTTCCTGTAATAATTCTACTTCATGTATGGGGAGCCGGAACCTTTCATGGACAGCCAACCATTTACAACGTCCATCATTACTAAGTTGGACACAGAGAGCTGCAACTCTAAGACAGGAAGGGGCATTTTTTTGGAGCTGGACCTTTTGCCATTCAAAGAGGTTCAGATTGTCCAGTGAAATTATTTCTAATGTCTTCTGTCTTAACCTTCCCATGGCCTGTTTTTCCTATCAGTTTTTAACCTCAGAGGCTCTATGAATTTTATCGATCAGAGGTTCCTGCTTATCATTTTCCCTGAGAACAGTCCCTGCTCATCACCTTCTGGCCACTCCCATTCCAGGGAAGGTCTCCATCTTCCTTCCAGCTTTCCGATCCCCCACCTTTTCTGGTCCCCAAACACTGACAATCCCCAGCAGCCAGTCCTGCGGTTCAGGGCATTAAAGCTTCACCGGGCCCACCACCTTTCTGTTTTGCTAGTGTGCTAGTTCATTTTCTTTCCTCAGACCGCAGATGAGGGAAGTAGAGGGGCATTTAAGCAGCTAATGAGTGCTTAGCACTTCAGATAGAAATTGTTCCCTTATAACAACGTCTCAGCCAGCTTTTAATAGACATTTTCGCCTTGGGTAGTATTTTTCGAGGGCTGATTCCTAAACGAACATTATAGAAGAATCTCTAAATTTATGTTACCTTTCCCTGTACATTCTTACAGTTAACTGCAATGGCCAAAGTCTAAGCTAAGCAGTATCTTATGCTTCATTAGTCAAATTTGCCCTTATCTCTGCTCTCCTGTCTGTTCTAACTAAATACATGTCTCCACTGCTCTCACCTGGAGGCCTTGGATTTTTCACATCGAAAGACTTTATCTCGGCCTGAGCCAGGACTGTATAAAGTGTGACTATAAAGCAGGGGTTAGCAACTTACAGCCCATGGCCAATGTTTGTAAATAAAGCTGGGTTGGAACGCAGCCATGTCCGTTTATACACAGATGGTCTGTGGCTGCTTTCACATAACAATAGCAGAGCTGGGGGCTGTGACAAAGACCGCTCAAAGCTCAAAATACTATTTGGCCCTTTACAGAAAGTTTGCTGGCCCTTTCTCTACAGAGACAACTTCCTATGGACTTGACATATGATCGGGATTTTGAATAAGTAATATTTTACATATAGAGGTTAAGGGAGACGCAGAGAAATGTTTTTGTTAAAAAGAGCAGATGAATGAAACAGTGATATGTGTGAGAACAATAATCTGCTTTGTTTTGTTGGAGCATAAAACCCAGGGAAAAGTGATGGGAGCAGAGAAGCAGAGGCAGAGAGGGAGGGGCCAGGCCAAAAAGACCCTTATCAACTTCAGGTTAAGCAAGACAGATTTCCCTTCCACATGTTAGTATTTATCAAAGTATTTTCGGTCAGAGTTGATAGATTTTATGGAAGAACAAGAGAGAAGGTGCCTTGTGGCTTACAATATTTGGAAATCAACATTCAATCATCACTGCAGGACTTCTCAGAGCCTTTAAACTTTTTTGGCTAATTTCCTCCCAGAACTAGTACTCTCCAAAACACTTTGGAGAGTCTTGCTTGAATAATAGGCAGCCAATGGAAGGATTTAGGCTGTAGGCAGATGTGACCAGACTTGTGTTTTAGAATTGCTTTGGCAGTTGTATGAGGAATGGATTGTCAGGAAGGAAGACCAGATGCAGGGAGACAAGATAAGAAGCTATCACAACCGTCCAGGGGAGAGGTGATGGGGAATAATGTATTATTTTCCAACACTTATTTGTGTGGCATGTCTGTTATTTAAAAAAAAAAAGTAACAGTCTTAGCTTATGTAGAGGTTTCCTGACTGAAAGTTCCCTCAGGATCAAGATCCTCTGATTGCCAGGAACCATCAAAAGTCTGCAGTTTAGATTGCTTGCCTTAGGTCTCATCCCTAGCCACGCCATGCATCCAGACCTGACACCTGGTTCCGATTTTCAGTTCTTGCAGATCACTTGGGTTATCACTGCTTTGGGGTCTTTGACCACTTTCTTTTTGCCTACAGCTTCTTAACTCCCTGGTGTCTGCCTTGCTCCATTCCCTTGCCTTGCAGGACCTGGGCTGCCTGCTCAAGAGCTGGTTCTGCCACCTTGCTTGTGTATGCTACTTGCCCTTCCAGTGCCACTGCCCTGTTTGCTGACAACCCGGCATCATTGCCCCACAGTGGGGCTCCACCTTACTTCCCTGGCCCCTGTGCTTCCTGAGGTCACTCAGCCTGTCCTGCCTTTTCCACCTTCCACACCAGGTTTTACCATATGCAGAAAATCCATTTCTTAATCACCTGCTGCTGCTTTCTGCCTGGAACAGCTAACGTTACTGCAATTCACTGCGCCAAAAATTTGACAATAAAGACAAAATCAAATTCTACCTGATACTTTTTTCCCCTGAGGGTTTCCAAGACTTCTTTTTACTTCCCTCGGGCTTCCCTTGGACTCAGTGGTTTTGCCTTTCCCAAAATTTTTGCTCAGAAACAGACTTGGGGATAAACCCTCTTGAAAATGACTATGCCCACACTTTATTCTCCCTTGTTACCACATTTGAGGAATGCTATCCTGTATTTTTACCTTTACAAGGAGAGAAAGAAAGGATGAGTCAAGGCGTCTCAGAAAACCAGACTGGGATTAGGACTCTTGAAGAGAATCTGATTCTCCTCCAGTCTGGCCATTACGACTCCTCTTTTATTTCTGCCATGTGGCCTGAAGGCACTCCTGTCACAGGGCTATTCAACCTTGTCCAGTTAACCTTGTTATTCCATGCAGAGCACACGCTGTCCCAGGAGTGGTCCAGTTGGGAGGGGCCGGAGAGGTGCTAAGCCAAGAGATTCCAGGGAGAGCAGAGGCCGCTCGACAAGAAGGGGTGTTAAGAGCCTTGGTCAGAAGCCGGCTGGCTTGGAGGAGCACAGAGTGGTTTGGCTGGAAGGTAATGGACACCCTTTGTCCTGCAGAGACTACCAGATCCCGCCTCCGGGCTCAGCAGAGATCAAGCTTGGGTGTGTTTCAGCCGCATGCCTTCCTCAGTACCCCTACAGTCCCTGGCTGTGGTCTGGTCCTTGGCTGGGCCAAACTATGTGATTTCTTTCGGTGAGCTGGCAGCCACACGCTATGAGCTGGACTGAACAGTGTATGTCCCTGTTCCCTTGCCTCGTTATTTTACAACTAAACAATCAGCATATTTCTGTGAAAGCCTTTCTCCTTTCCTGAGTTCTGAACCGCTATTCATTCAGGAACACATTTTAAACCTTCTTGTCCTAATGAATGTCAGACACATGTTTGGGACAAGGAAAAGGATGGCTCTGTAAAGGAACAGCTACCTCTAAGTGATAAAAGATGTGAATGGGCTCCCAAAGTACTTGCTCCTAATTATTCCACTTCTGAGAGACTGGACTGTTAAGACCCAAGCTAGCTCTAGAAACATTTGAAGCTTCGTGTTTCCATCTGGCCAGGAGGATGCTGAGCTTACAGAATTCTTAGCCAACTCAGACTTTTCTTTAGAATTGAGACTTGAGGAGGGCATTTCTTTTTTTGTCTTTCTTTCTTTCCAGAAAAGCAACAACAGTCAGTGTCAGATAATTCTTTTCAGGGAGTGTGGTCTTCTGTTAATCCGATTTTTAAAACCCCAGGTAAGAAAAGTAGACTGATCTCTAAAAAGTCAATCAAAGGTGATAGAAACCGCATTGAAGGCAAAGACTGTTCCTCTGAGTTCTTCTGACTGATTTCACTTACCAGTCTCTTGTGTATATGTGGATGGAAATAAGAATTTCAAAGGTCAACCTCCTAAAAGTACTATAACAACTAACTATATTTAAGTTCTCTACATTTCTCTCAAGATGGGAGAAGCAAGTAATATTTTAGTTGTATTTTGGCAGATCACAGAATATTTGCATGATCTGACCAAATTACTACTAATGGTTGAATGGAAAGGAAGAGAGAAAGGCAGACACAGAAACAGAGGGAAGGGAAAAAGGAAGGGAGGGAGGGGAGGAGGCAGGGAGGAGGGGGCAGGAGAGGAGGGAGAAAAGAAAAAAAGAAGTAAAAAAGAAAGAGAGAGACATTAACTCGCGTGGAAAGTAGGTGAGGCCGCTGAAACGGACCATCCAGTAACACGCACAGCTCTGCTCTCCGTGCGTCAAGTCTTCTGAAAGCGCAAAGTCCGAGAAGAAAGGAACAAGAGCATTTGGAGGGTGATCAGTAGCCTCCCAGAAAGTAAACAATCCAAATGTTACTCCTTTTTCTTTCCACGTTCTTTCCCAGGGCTTAGAGTTGGATGAAGAAAGGATTTTGTATAGTTATCGCTGATCATTTCCTGGGAACATACAAAAGTTGGAATTCTGCATATTCCCATGTGCAAATAAGCCATTGTTAGTGTAGAAAAGACTGTCATTTACCCCTACCTCTCTTCAGCCTGAACACCTGGGTTTCAAGCCGTTGTCTCTTCATTTCCCTCGTTCCCCAGTCCACACCCATTTACTCAGGGGGTTTATAGCAGTAGATGTCTTCCAATCATTTTAGTATTTATTTATAAACTCCAATTCCTTCTTATCTGCCTCGAAAAATGTCCTGAGCTGTAAAGTGGGTTCTAAGTATTTTTCTCTATCTAGATTTCCTTATTTCTAGATTCAAGATGTTGTGATCACTTGCTAATATCATTTCACATTTTATTGACAATTTTCACTCCAGTGACCACTGGGCAATTACAACAACGTTTATCACTTATAAAGTGTGACCCACCCCCCTTCTTCCCTGATTTAATTTGATGTGATTAGTAGATGGTACATGCTACGTGGCATGCTTTGATATAGGAGACTAGAAAAGCAATAAATAATGGGATTAGAGAAAAGTTTGGGCCTATTTGTCATTTCAGCCTTTCTTAAGATACTGAAAAAGTTCTGTGGAATAAGAACACTGATACCCCTGTACACTGCCCACTGAAATCTAGCAATGTCTCCAAATAGAAGCAGATAATCCAAATGCAAAACTTGTCTTAGAGTTTCATCCATATTATTACTTTTCAATGATTATGGGTTGAACAGAATAGTTACCATGTCATTTTGTCCTCAGTAAAAAGCTTAAACATATATATTTTCTCCCTATGTGTTCATGTCCAAAAGAAAAAAGCAAAAATGTGTAGATTAGCAATCCCCTATTAAATTCTGTAATAATCTGGTACCACACATGGAAGATGAACAATTAAAATTGTTAGCCTACACAAAGGTACATTACACATTACAAATATTATCAGAAAATCACCCACCTGGAAGATACCTGGATAGATGTGATGGGTCCATGAGTGTGTGTTTAAATAGCATCACAAAAATTTCTTTAAAAAGGAATAATCATAGCAATATACAGGAATTTCCTGAATTCTTAATGGATCCAAAAAATTTAAATGTTGCCATTTAATGTGCAAAAGCAATAAGTTCATTGACCTGCAAGATTCATTTGAAGGATCTCTCAAAGATTGGACACTCCATAAAGAGTAAATGTGGACAATGCGTGTTCTAATAGTCCACAGTGATAGAATTTCAATGGTTAGAAAACTTTTACAAATGTTAACTGACTAATCTTCACAACAACTCTGTAGGAGGCAAATATTTTTAATGGTTTCATTTTACCAATGGAATCCGCGTCAGAGAGAGATTAAATGACATGCCAAAGACTGCAATTAGACAAAGTGTTAGAATGAGGATTAGAACACAAATGATTCTGATTTTCAGTTCTCATTATAAATCACAGAAGCAAGATAAAATACATGATAACGGTTATTTTTCTGACAAATGAGATCTCATGAACCTAAAACTTCTAATGCAAGCAATTTTGATATTGCCAATAATAAATGTCTATATTAAGTAAATCACATAATTCATCGCATATCTGTGTTGAAAATAAATCTTCTAGTAAAAAATGTAATTCAAAAATCAGAAATTAATGTATGACTAACACAATCAGTTCTCAGGGTGGTGATTGTGATGGTTGCCCTGAATAGACACAGTCTACTGTGCCCTATGCTATAAACTCATGATATCCACACTTTTCAGGGGTAAGAACCTACCAGCTTCTGTCCAGGTACCAATATCATGAGTGACCTCGGGCTCCCATCATGAGCTTTCCTTTCTTTATTACTACCTCTAGTCTGCATCAGCTAAACTAATTTGAGCAAAGAAGGAAATGAAAAAAATGGGGGAAAGAGAGAGAGAAAAAGAGAGAACATTTTAAGATGATCATGGATGTGTAACATTTTGAAATTTTATTCTACGCATCTATACTAGTCTGGGTTCTTCAGAGAAACAGAAGCAATAGTAATACAGTTTCAACAACATGGGTTTAAACTGCATGGGTCCATCCATGAGGGTTTTTTTAACAAGCATACAGTCAGCCTTCTGTTATCACTGGGTTTTGCATCCACGGAGGTCCAGCTGTGTGCATTGATTTATGCCATTTTATAAAAGGGATTGAGCATCCATGGATTTGGGCTTCCACAGGGGTCCTGGAAGCTATCTTCTGCAGATACTGAGAAACAAGTGAAGTTAAGTTCTTTGGGAGTCAAAAGTTATATGTGGATTTTCAACTGTGAGGGGTTGGTTCCCTAACCCCTGCATTGTTCAAGGGTCAGCTGTATAAATAATACAAAGAGATTTATTATAAGGAATTTGCTCACACAGTTGCAGAGGCTGAGCAGTCCTATGACATGCAGTCAGCAAGTTGTAGACCCAGGAGACCAATGATGTAGTTGTAGTCTCAGTTCCAAGGCCTAAAAACGAGGAGGGCTGATGACATAAACTCCAGCTCAAGTCCAAATCTAAAGTTGGGAGAAAACCAATGTCTCAGGTCAAAGACCATCAGAAGAGAAAGTGAATTTTCCCTCCCTCCATGTTTTTGTTCTGCTCAGGCCTCCAATGGAGTGGATCAGGCCCACCCACACTGGGGAAGGCCATCTGCTTTTCTCAGTCTACAGATTCAAATGTTAATCTCTTGCAGAAACACCCTCACAAACCTACCCTTTACAATGTTTAACCAAGTATCAGGACAAAACATAGTGCAATCAAGTTGACACATAAAATGAATGATCACAGCATCTTTTCCAACTCAGATAATATCAGGCAACAAAGAATAGAAGAGCTAATACTCAACTTTTGAAGTTAATAAATTTATTCTTCAAATGTAACTAATAATGCATAATGTTTACTATGTACAAGCACCATTCTAAGTACTTTATAAATATTAACTCCATCCCCATAACAACTCCATGAGACAGGCACTATTATTAACATCCCTATTTTCACAGCTGAGGAAACTGAGGCAGAAAGGGTTCCAGATCCTAAAACAGTATGCAGTAAAGCCCAGATTCAATCCTAGCAAGTCTGGCTCCAAACTCCATGCTTCTAACCACTGCACTATAACTTGAAATTCATGGCAGAGCATGGTTTGAGAGGAAACTTTTTGAGACCCAAAAGGCACAACCCTGAATAAGTCTGAGCACATAATTAATGCTATAAGCAATAAATTTAGGGGGAAATGATGCAGTGCTGATCAAAGTATGAGGTTTGTCATGCCCCCAGCAAAATTTTGTAGTGCCCATGCAGAATGGAGATCCAAGCAAAGGAAGACTGTGCTTCACTTCCCAAGTGGAACCTGAGTAGGCACGGAGCCTCTCCTTGCTTCACTCCCACACCCTTGGCCAGCACAAAAACAGAGGAAGTAAAAATGGGGCCTGGTGAGCATGTCAGAGCAGCATGGGTACGATAAAGCTCTTCCAAGTTTCCCAGTGCCCAGGAGAAACAGAGCTGGGCAATCGGACATTTCTGTGCTTCCTTGCCTTCTACCCTACGTGGGGTGAAAAGGATAGGCTCAGGGGAACTGCAAGCAGCCTTGCAGTCTTGCCAGAAGTGTGGGCTGGAAATGTAAGTCCAGTGGAGAACAAGGTTATCTTGAGGATGTCAGCAGGGATGGGTACTATGCCCAGAGACCAGTGAGTGCCACTGTGAATAAAGAATCATTCGTGACGACCACTAGGCTCCTCCTAGCTCTTTAAGTCATACCGTGAACACCATGGTATGACTTAAAGACTCAGAACTTGGAGGTAACCCAAGGAAAAAGGGGTGGGAAAAATCCTGAACTGGCTGAATAAATGATTGACTGAATTAACCTGAGTTAAATAAGATTGAAATTAAGTTTAGAGGAAAAGAAGTTACTCTTATTTTTTTTACACAGCTGATTTTGCAGCCTCAGACTTGCACTTCCTCAGCTATAAAGAAATAAAAACTTGTTTACCTTTGCAACCATACTCTCTCTCTAAAGGCCAAAGGAAAATCTCCAAAATTGTTTTGAGAAATAACATCATTATTGGACTAAGTATATGGCTTCCCAAAGGGATTACTTTATAGAGCAACACTCCTTTCCATAAGTGTTAATTCTGTTCTATTTCTTTAAAATGTTACTCTCATTAGCTCCAACCAATACTCTTACTACAGACCCGGTCCTGAAAATGATTGAAAGTAGTTTAGTGATGGTTGCTGTCCATTAATTCAAATAAAATTGCGAGATTCGAGGCTAGGATGGAAAAAAATTTAAGATTTTGTGAAGTCAGGATCTAATTCAGCTTTGAGTTTGGCTACTACTCAAGCCAAAGCTTTGAAGCTTTCTGACATAGTGAAACAACATTATGATGAAGGATCAAAGGATGAAAAATCTAATGCAAATAAGAGTTGGTTCATGCATTTTAAAGGTAGTGATGCCTTACATAACATCAGGGAGCAAGACGAATCCGGGAGCGCTGAGGTGGCAGTTCCAGGGAGCGGACTTGCTGTCTGGGAGACAGCAGAAGCACTTTGGACCCTAATGCCAGTGCCAGCCACAGGTCATAAGTGATGGAAACAAGAGAGTGACAAAGCTGTTATTGCTGGATTCATTTATTTAAAGTTCATCAAATAATCCTGGTCTCTCAAAAATGTTCTTAATGTTGCTTGTGAGTATTTTCATAAGAAAATAGTTTCAAATTGTGATTAGGTCTTTTCTTAGCTCCTGATTTGTTAAAAAATAGTACATAAAAAATGGCCTAAGGTCATTTCTACCGTGCCATTGTTATACTGTGGAAAAAATAGATTTGTTTTGGTTTACATGGCTTTTCCTTATAGGAACTTCTGGCAGAAATGTAACTCATTACAAGTTTAAGGAATATTTCTAAGAGCTGGCACAGTAAAACACAATTAAAGAATCAGTCTTTTAGAAATACATGTTTTCAGGGAAATTAGTCATTAAAACAGATGATGTAAACCAAATATTATAATTGTTGATATTCAAAACTCTGAAAATTTAATAGATTTACTTTTGAAAAATTCAGGCTACTCCCTATGACTTTAAACAGATGTATTAAAGAAAATTCTAGGACTACATCTTTAATACTATCCTGTTATACTTTTCCTAAGCAATCTACATGAGTTACGGAATGTCTATGAGCCTTCAATTTGTTTTTCATTAGCATTTGTTGCTTTAAATCAGACCTTTCAAATTATTTACATAAGGTTTTTTTATTTAATATTCAAAATGATAGAATATATACATTGAACCACAGATAGGAATGTAATTCATCCTAGTATGAAGCATTCCTTATAACACTTAAGTGGTTTATTAAACTTGTCTGATCTTATATTGGATAAATTCTACCCTTGACATCAAGGCATGTGTATGATACATTTATCATGTTTAGGATTCCTCTAAATTACATAAACCATTTCTTCTGGGAATTGCTAAGAATTCTATCCTAAAGTTAAAATACACCAAGTATCCAAATATTTCTCTTAAATATGAGTTAGACTACCACACAGAATTATTTTAGTGGTCTCAGTTCCATCCCTGGTGGACAGTAGTACATAGAAAGAGAAACCACCTCGCATAATTTGGCACTGTTTAGAACCAGCAGCTCTGATCAGGACGAGCTCGTAATGAGCCCAGGGAGACAGAATGGCCTCTTATTAGAAGGAGCACTGTCTCTCCCAGGCAAGGCTGAGGTTGGAAACTCTGGGAGGATCAAGCTGCAGCGCCTGGCTTCCTTTTTGACTTGGGGAAGGTAGAGGTCTTATTGGGACTGAGCTACCCACTTACTTCACAAAGGGAGAACTGATTATTACAGGAGAATGAAATGAAAGAGCCTTTTGTCAGTATAATTTAATGAAGTTTATCATTCGGGGGGACAGTAAGTGACAACCTTCATTTCTATTTAGAGAAGGCAAGTACTAGAACTAGAGAGAAGGGAAATAAAATGTGGTAGCTCAGGAAGGAACTTGAACTCAGTTTAGTTACAACATTGATAAACACATGGCTAGTTTATCATTTAACTCTACTCCCACCGAGATTTTACACTTATTTAAAATAAACACACACATGCTTCATTTTAATAAAAGAGCAAGCTAGGTAATTGCAATGGAGGAGAAAAGCTTCTTGTCTGAGATTATTAATCAGGGACAGATTTTCTACTGGGAGAAAGGATATTGAAGCAAAAAGATCAAGGGATCAGTCAGCTTTGGGATCAGTCACACCTGGATTTGAGCACCAGACCCTGGGTGGGAAGCCCTCTGCTTCGCACAGTTCTCCTCTGTAACACAGAGTCAGTATTACCCACTTCACAGAACTGCTCTGAGATGAAGTGAGTGAATGCAGGAGACCCTGCACAATGCCTGACGCAGAGAACATAACTGAAGTATAAGGGCCATTTTCTACACGAGGGCTAGAATTCAGGACATGAGTGAATTTGGACAGAAAGGCTATTACATTACTACTTTCACTCACCTTTAACGGAAAAGTAGCATTTCTTAAATAATGCATGTAAACAATATTAGCACACATAGTACCTGTGATGTTGACACTAATAGGAACCATAGGTATTTTTACAACACAGTACAGCTACTTCAGGTACTTCAAAATTATTATTTATATTCATCCCTATTTTGAAATTGTGGTAATTACTAGACCTGCTGCTAGGTCTTGTTATTTAATGCATTAATGAAGAAGCATAGGAGCTACACTACCTCATACTATTATTCTCAATGTTTCGACAGCTATATTTCAGCAACTGTCTTTTGTAACATTATTTATTTTACTTTATTCTCTTAAAAATGCTTTAGGTGAGAATTTAAAACATTCTGAAAAGAAGTCTAGAGGTTACCAAACTGCCGATAGGTTTGCTCTCCCACCTGCCAGTGGGGTTACGGTCAGCCACCAGACGTGGACAAGGTTCCGTCGATTGGGGCAGTGAGTAGATGTGACCATTCTTCAGATGGATCTAATTTGGGCTGTTTTCTGCAAAAGTGATCAGTTTGGACTTGCAGTTGATACGGGTTGGTACTCAGCTGTTACTCATTTGATGAGACTTTTCCTTGAAATGCAGAATGAAAGGCACCCCTTACATTTCATCTTTTCTTGATTGCAAGCAAAATGGAAACAAGGACGTGTCCAGGTCCCTGACAGTTACTGCTACTTTCACATGTCCCGAGGATCTTAGAGACTCATTAGGATTTTATGCTTTATTTGTGACAACGGTGCTGTGAAATAGATAAGAATCAGTGACTTGTGAAACTTGTCTCCCAGCCATTGAAAATAAGAAATGAATTCAACCATTAGCTGTTTAATATTTTCTTACATTTCACTGTTTCTGAAACATGCCAAAATATGCCTACTTGCAACAGCTGGAAAGTTATACTGCAGCTAAAATTATATTTCCTGGCTTCCTATGGAATGCTTCTTCTCTGAGAGCTCAGGAATAGTCTAACCAGTGATTCTTTTAAAAATCTATACCAATAATCCAACCAGAAACATCATCAGTTTTTATGATAGAAAAAAATGTTTTACAATGCTAGTGTTCTTTTTTATTATTATTTTAAATATATTTTATTGATTATGCCATTACAGTTGTTCTATTCCTCCCCATCCCCCTCCATCCTCCCCACCCCCTCCCCCACCCTTCCCCCCTTTAGTTTATGACCACATGTCTCAAGTTCTCTAGATTCTATATTTCCCATACTATTCTTGCCCTCTCCCCTGTCTATTTTCTTCCTACTGTCTATGCTACTTATTTTCTGTACCTTCTCCCTCCTTCTCCTCCTCCTACTCCCCTGTTGCTAACCCTCCATGGGTTCTTCATTTCTATGGTTCCACTACTGATCTAGCTGTCCTCCTGGTTTGCTTTTGTTTTAGGTGTGGTTGTTAATAATTGTGAGTTTGCTGTCCTTTCACTGTTCATATTTTTTTCTTCTTTTTCTTAGATAAGTCCCTTTAACATTTCATATAAGGGCTTGGTGATGATGAACTCCTTGAATTTGATCTTATCTGAGAAGCACTTTATCTGCCCTTCCATTCTAAATGAAAGCTTTGCTGGATAGAGGAGTCTTGGATGTAGGTCTTTGGATTTCGTGACTTGGAATATTTCTTCCAGCTCCTTCTTGCCTGTAAGGTCTCTTTTGAGAAATCCGCTGAGAGTCTGATGGGACTCCTTTGTAGGTGACTGTCCCCTTATCTCTTGCTGCTTCTAGAATTCTCTCCTTCATTTTAATCTTGGCTAATGTAATTATGATGTGCCTTGGTGTGTTCCTTCTTGGGTCCAGCTTCTTTGGGA
Source organism: Sturnira hondurensis (assembly GCF_014824575.4). Classification (NCBI taxonomy): domain Eukaryota; kingdom Metazoa; phylum Chordata; class Mammalia; order Chiroptera; family Phyllostomidae; genus Sturnira; species Sturnira hondurensis. The sequence continues at coordinate 3,993,896 of NW_028086190.1, forward strand.
CTCTCTGAGCTTCCTGGATTTCCTGGAAGTCTATTTCCTTTGCCAGACTGGGAAAGTTCTCCTTTATTATTTGTTCAAATAAGTTTTCCATTCCTGGCTGTTTCTTTTCCCCTGCTGGTACCCCTATAATTCAGATGTTGGAACGTTTAAAGATGTCCTGGAGGTTCCTAAACCTCTCCTCATTTTTTGAATTCTTGTAACTTCACATTTCTCTGTTTGGTCATTTCTTCCTTCCTTCTGGTCCACTCCCTTGATTTGAGTCCCAGTTTCCTTTCCATCACTATTGGTTTCCTGTGCATTTCCCTTCATTTCAATTAGTTTAGCCTTCATATGTTCCTCTAATTTGTGACTAAAATCAACCAGTTCTGTGAGCATCCTGATCACCAGTGTTTTGAACTGTGCATCTGATAGGTTGGCTATTTCTTTGTCGCTTAGCATTATCAGCTCTGGGGCTTTGAGATGTTCTTCTTGAGCCATAATGTTTTGGTCTTTCTCACCTGTTGTGTATGAGGGGCGGAGCCCTAGGTGTTCACCAGGGCTGGGCAACTCAGTCGCTGGGTTGTGACCCTGTATTTGGGGGCAGTGTCAAAAAGGAGCAATGGTGGTTCCCCTGGCTGCTTCTCGCTGCTGGGGCCCAAGAGGTCCACCTCACCGTGCGAGAATGTGAAGAATGTGTGACGGAAGTCAGCCTGCCACCCTGCGCCCTCATTGAGTCCACCCATGCTACCCCATGTCCGGGATCCGGCCACGGCTTCCTGGGCGCCTGGGGTCATGGGATCCTTCCTGCCGGAACCTGCTCCGCTGCTGGCTCCGCCCCTCTTACCGGTCCGGTTGAACGGTTCGTTGTTGGACTTCCGTGTAGTTCATTTTTCTGTTCTTTGGCTGCGTCTTTGTTTACTAAACCTTTGTTGTATTCCAACTTGGTTGTGGGAGAAGGCACAGTGTTTCCACCTACACCTCCATCTTGGCGGAAGTCCCTGTTTTACAATGCTACTGTCCTTTAGTATACTTTATGGCATATTTCTTACTCTAATGTGTGGGTAAAGTACATGAAAAATAAGTGTCAGCATAATAATTTATGATGTGGCATATGTAAGTGTGAATCTATTTTTCTTGATTTAGTACATATAAAGACAGTTTTCAGTCCCTTTCATATATATAGACTTACAAATAAATAAGACAACATAATATGTGTTAATATTTTACTAATAGCAGCATTTACTTCAAAAGGAGATAGAATTTGACTAACGTTCAGTGCACAGTGGTTTTAAAGGGTACCAACAATGTCCTTTAAAGTAATGTTGAAACAAATGTGCCATTGACTATATGCATCTGTCCTCACTTTTCAAAGTATCTCTGAGGCAGATAGTTTTTTAATCCAAAAGACCTTTTCTCATCTTCTTTTAATTGTTCCCTTCAAAATTTACTCTGAGCTGTAGGAAAGTAGATTCCCACAAAAGGCATTTCCTAGTCTGACTTTCAATGTAACCTTTATTTTTGCCACAACGTGGTCTACTTTATACGTTGAAGTAGAGAAAGACTTCATTGAGCACTGTATTCTAAAAGAAGGCACTTTATGTCAGTAATACAGTTCAGATGGAGTCCTCCCTTTGTGGGATTGGCATAATAGAGTTTGGGTAAAACTTTCCTTTCTGTCTCATTCAAGTATTCTGTCTACTACAGAATAGAAATTCTAGATATTCAACTTCTGCAACAATTTGATCCTTTTTTTGCCAATACAAATCACCACATGGTGCACATGGTGTTCAATGTCTCCTGTGCTCTGCGTTTATTCACAGATTTATTTATTAACTGAACATCAAAAAAATATTCTGTACCTAGATGAATAATTGAATTGATTGCAGCTCCACCCTTGGGAAGATTTTCCCTCTTCACTTCATTTTCTTTCAAGAAAATCACTGAAAGTGGACATAATATAGCTACCACTCATTTTTGGCTTGCACCCATATACCAAGTTAGCTCATCCATAAATCAAACTCAGCTCTGTCATTCCTCCTTACGGTGTACAGAATACAGCTTTACACCCTCCCAGAACAAATACAGATGCGATTAGCAGAGAGGTCCTGGTGTGACTATGGTGGGTTACAAGGGGATCTGAGCTCCCTTCCCAAGCAGTTTGTCTCAGCTGTGCCATTTCCAGCTTAAGATAGACTGTCGCTGCTGCTGAGCCAATCAGACTTCATGACTTGGTGGTTCTGGTAGAACACAGCCAATACTGGGCAGCTGTGGGTGCACAGTCAATTGGCATCCTACGGTCAATTGTTTTATCTCTACCACGGTCTGTTAATCAAAAGGCATATAATTCTCTGCTGTAGAAGACATGGTCTAGTTCCAAAAATCCCAGGGACCTCCACTGCAATTCTCACACAGGGGTTTGTCGTCTCTCAGCAGCTTATTTCTAGTGGCCTCCGTGAGTGGTGTGTCTTCTGGGCCCTCTCATTGATAGTAATCCTCTAGAAAGCCTTTTATGACATAATACATCTGTTCTAGCTTGACCATTTCCACTAGACTCTGTATTCCTTCCTGTATCACGTGCTGAGACAACTCAAGCATTTTCATTCCACTCAGTATTGACTAGCACTTCCTCTACCCTTCTATGAGCCACACATGCTAGCAGTGAATTTGTCTTGTTCCCTGGGTCCTTGCCAGCATGTTAAACCCCGTATCTCAAATCCGATTAATTCTTGGTTATTAGGTCATATGTTCTGGCTCCTTGGTCAAACACTTTCACTAATCCAATCCATTGGCACTTTCCTTGCCAATGCTGGTATAAGCTATCTAGTTCTTACCGCTTTTTCAGTGTATAATCTCTTTCCTCTCTTAACGAGCCTAACATCCCTGACTGGTGATGCTGGAACTTAACTTTAGTTTTTGACTTGACAGCCAGACCTGGTGGAAGCAACTCCTGAAGGGAACACCTGTTGCATTTCAGAAACAAGTTCTTAACATATCGGTAAATGAGGGGATCAAAAAACTATGGCACATTTACACGATGGAATACTACACAGCAGAAAAAAATAATGAACTCTTATCCTTCACAACAGCACAGATGGAACTAGAGAGTATTATGCTAAGTGAAATAAGCCTGGTGGTGAAAGACAGATACCATATGATCTCACCTATAAGTGGAACCTAATCAACAGAACAAATGAGCAAAATAGAACCAAAGACATGGAAATAAAGAACAAACTGACAGTAACCAGAGGAGAGAGAGGAGGGGAATGACAGGTGAAAGAAGTAGAAGAGGCAAATCTAGGAACATGAATAAAGGACTCACAGGCATGGACAATGGCAGGGGATTGACTGGGGGGGGGGGGGCAGGGCAGGGGAGAGCCAGGGGAAAAAGATACGACACCTATAACTGAACAACAATAAAAATAATAAAAATAGAAGTTTTTATCATTAACAAAAAAGAAAAAAGTTTTTGTCATGTCTTCTAATGTGTTGTTTGGGAAGATGGAGCACCTACTCAATTTCTGAAGGTCCAGAGTGGTCTGCAGAACCAACATCCTCAGGGTCATTCATCCAGAAGTCCCTATTCAATGTTTTGAGGCCCAGCTTTTCCTGATCAGGGCCCTGACTTTAGCAGGACAGACCTGGTTTGGCTGAACATTCAAACATTAAATATGTCTTGGAGCCCTGGGACTCTAACTATCAGATCCCACATCTGCCACTCAGCTATGTAAGCTATGCCATTGAAGGAGATAAAGCCCTCTGGGTAAGCTACTAAAGAGGACTTCTGGTTCTTCCTCTTAGCCTTTAACCTTGTTAACAGCCCTCATTCTCTCGTTATCCCTCTGCAGGGTGTCAAAACAATTTAGTTGTACCTAGTCAACTTCACTGCCATTGTGGGCATTGCCCATCCCTCTTCCCAGTTTTTGTGAAATGCAGAAAGCTTTGTACCTTCATTGGTGTTCCTCTTTACCAAGATATTTTCACAGCTCACCATCAGTGAAATCTTTACCAATGGGCCACCACTTTGTGTTAGGGATTATCTGCAACCCACATGTCACTCAGAACTATATTTTTTGGGCTAGGCGGTGAGTGAGCAGTCTTCAATCCCCACCTTGCTGCCTGTTTTGTCAGATAACTCAGGATACCATTTGTTAATTCAGGTCCTCTGGAAAGCAGGCACAGAGGATTACTGTACAGAAGATGCTTGTAAGGGATAAAGGAGAGGGAACTAGACCCGGAGAGCCTGGGACCAAGGTGCACAGTCTAACTCCTGTGAATGAGAGAGGTGGGGATGGTTGGGCCGGCAGAGCTACAAATTCTGAGATAGTTTCACTGGAGTCACTGGGGCTCCTCTGGCTTTTTTTAGAATTGACTTATTCTGTAAGTTTAAGGTCTTCAATGTGATGATTACATACATGTACATATTGTGAAGGATTTACCACAATAAAGTTAGTTCACACACCCTCACCCCACCCAATTACCACTTTGTCATTGTTGTTATAGTTAGAACAACAAAGCTCTGTTCTAGAGCAACTGTCAAGTATACAATACAGTATGGTTAACTAGAGCCATCAACCTCCTTGGAGCTCATTCATTTTATAACTGGTAGTTTATATCCTTTGACTAAACATCTCCCCATTCCTCCCACCCCTTTGCCCCTGGAAACCACCGTTTCTACTCTCTGCTTCTATGATTTTGTACAGTAAGCCTTTGTATTTGTCGCAGGAATGAGCTTGCTGTGCTCATTCGCTGGGGGGAGCAGTTCTTGAGAAGTGTAGTCTTAGTGCTAATGTGGGGATGGATCCAGCAATGGACCATCAGTAAAAAATGGTCCCCACAACCAGAGTTTGGCATGATGCATTTTCCTGGCTGCTATGTCAGGGACTTGCGTTCCTTTCCTTTTGAGCACTTAGTTACTGTCTTCTTCACCAGATTATATACATCATCAGAGCACATGCTGTTTTGCTCACCATTGTATTTCCAGGTCCTAGCACAATGCCTGGCCCATACTGATTCTCAAATCTTTTTTTATGGCTGTTGAAAGATATGCTACTCCAAAATGTATCTTTGTTACTTTGCTTTCAAAACAAGGAGATGTTCTACTACCTGAAACAGAGGATATTGCCACCAAACAGAGGGTGTTCTCACCAACATCACAGTGTGTCTTAGGCCTAGAACCCTGAAAAGGGTGAAAGTCCACCCACAAGCCACCTTTGAGCCAATGGTAGCAGTAGGACTTCTTTCCAGAACTCTTGTGTCCCTGCACAGTCTCCCTTTTGAACATCACCCCTTTCTCCTTTCTTCCTTCTTACACCCTCTTGTTTTTATTCCCAGTCAAAATCTTCTCTACAGAAATGTAAATGATTTATAGCTAAACAGAAATGAAAAATGAACTGAAACCTCTAAAACAGAACTTTCTAACATGGTGGGGCTATGGAGGTAGAAATAGATATGTATTTAGAGAGAAAGCAAAATCATGATAGTATATTCAATTACTGCCTGTGTTACTGTATGAGGCCCTGCAATCCCAAAGGAGGCTGTTAACTCAGCACTCTAATCACATTTTCTGGTCTAAGGTACAAACTTTCAATATAGGAAAGGGATCCTATGCAATACTTGCACTAGCAGTAAGAAGAGATCCATGTTTTTTAAAAGCTTATGGGAATGAAGCAAGACCAAGAGCCACAGGATATCACTGAACCTGCAGACGAAGCTCAGTTTTAAACAAGTTCCTTACCTAGGCGGCTACAGTCACTGACCAGTCCCCAGCAGCAACAAACCCATAGTGCACGTTATCTATTGCAGCATTGACAATGGAAATGCATGTCAAGACAAAAATTATATTCACATCTCTATTAGTGTACATAACATGTTGCTTTTAAATTATTTGTTTATGGCTTTGTTTCTCTCAAAAGGAGGAATTTCTCAAAGGCAAGGTGCCAACTTACACATATTTGTGGCTCCAGGGGCTAGGCTAGTGCCTGGTATGTAAGAGGCTCTTAGTAATTATTAACGAGTGAACAATAGAATCAATAATTATTATAGAGAAAGATCTCAGACAAGGACCTCACAGCCCAAAATATAGTTGTCCAGAATGTCAGAAGTGTGTAAATAATTCATTCAGATCCCTCCTTGACCCTCCCAAAGTACATAATTCATTACCATCTCCCCCCCCCCATCCATTTTCTATTTAGTAGGACCAGCTTTGGTGTTAGGTAATACATATGTAACAGAGATTCTAATTACCAGTTAGACTCATCTGCTTATTATGATACCAGTCTTTTATTAAAACTAGATTTTACTTTACCATGCTCTTGGCTATAAAATAGAGTTCTTTTACTTTCTACCAATTCTATTGGTACTCCTTTTTAATTCAAATACTGCTCTGGGATCAACAATGCAATAAGACATAATTATGTTTTAAGATCCATGAATTGGTTGTGAAAATGCAGGTATTTTCTCTCTAGGTAGTTTGCTCCAGGAAATACACTGAGAAGTATATTTTTATCTTGATGTATGGGGATTTACATAGCAACATACCCCCTTAGACTTAGAGGCAGTATGTTGTAGAAATGCCGGAACAAATATCACCCATCACCACTTTATTATGTTCACAATGTACTCCATTATCATCAGTATGTGGGTATAAATCCTCATAAGAAACCTCCCAGTATTAAAAACCATAATTATAACATGTATTTATTCCAAACATATGTACCACCGTTTCAAACTACCCACCAGCTGAATATATTTTGCAGCTTTCAAACTTTGACTGGTGCGAAGACGGCTTTTATGGATGTGATTTATGACAATTTAGGTGCCGAAAACCATCGCAATTACAAGTACTGTAAATGTTTTCTCTCTGCTTAAGGAGCCTCGCTGAGGAGGACAGCCTTCATTTCCTGTGGGCCGGGCCTTTTGGCTCCAGCCTGCCCCGAAGCCAGCAAGCTGCTCTGTTCCCAGTTCTGTTTCACCAGTAAAAGATTAACAAAAACTTTTCAGCGCTCAGTTTTCTTTTCCCTCCGGAGCTATCCATTTTCCCATCTCCAAAGAGGGCAGCCTCTCCTAACATATGTTGGAAATTGTTGTTCGACTTCACAGAGTATACAAACACAAGACTTTTCCCCGTTCGCGGTGCCAGAGCAGACGTTTCAGTGGAATATTTCATTATAATCAGAGCCTTTGTGCCAGGAAATAGGCTTTTCAAATGATATTCATGATTTTTTTTTTTACCATGTGGTATCTGGGGTTTCTACAAAGCACAAGAGACTTGACTTTTGGTATAAAAAGTTTAAACTTTTAACCTACCTGGATTTGAACAGGATAATAAATTGTTAAGTAATGACTTTTTGCCAAATGTTAATAATCTTCATAAAAAGGAAAACCAGAGAGTTGTGGAAAGGCTATGATACTCCGCACCTTCACGGCACCTTCCATGTCATTAATTGAAAGCTGCAGTCTGTCTTCCGGAGGGCTCCGATGAAGCGCCAAGTCACACTCGTGCACGCGCGCGCGCACACACACACGCACACATTGAACGACTCACCCTGGGTTACAAAGGGAGTCTATAGGAAGACCAATGAGAAAACCCAGGATTCCTGACTTCCGGTTCTATGTTGTAGTCTGAAAAACCCACAAACACTGCTCCTGTAAGTTACACTGTCATCAGTACTCTCCTTATTACTCTTTGTTTTCAGTAGCTATAAACTCAGTAGTTTAAAAAATGGCTTTGGGACAAAATTTNCCGCACCTTCACGGCCCCTTCCATGTCATTAATTGAAAGCTGCAGTCTGTCTTCCGGAGGGCTCCGATGAAGCGCCAAGTCACACGTGTGCACGCGCGCGCGCACACACACACGCGCACACATTGAACGACTCGCCCTGGGTTACAAAGGGAGTCTATAGGAAGACCAATGAGAAAACCCAGGATTCCTGACTTCCGGTTCTATGTTGTAGTCTGAAAAACCCACAAACACTGCTCCTGTAAGTTACACTGTCATCAGTACTCTCCTTATTACTCTTTGTTTTCAGTAGCTATAAACTCAGTAGTTTAAAAAATGGCTTTGGGACAAAATTTAGCCAAAAATATCTCTAGCTTAGAGTCAATTCTTTCCAAAAGACAATGAAAGATTCTGTAATTCAGCTGCTTTGAGGGTATAGACATGCTAAAATCCAAAGTTCATTTGCTTCTTGGTGTGTCTTTGAATTTATAGGGAGATTAGCTATAGGACTAATTAATATGTTAATTACTGATTTTTGGTTTCATTACCAAACCAACACAAAAGGAGAAGCCTAATCTAAAAATACACAGTAATTGCTGTCAGATAATAACTTTGTCTTGACATAGCAGCTTTATTCCTAAGTTACTGCATAAGCGAATACGGAGACATTTGCATATGGACTTTCCATGGAGACTTCCTGTACATCTGAAATACAGAGAAGCATGACAGGGAAAACTTGGAATCCGCAGGAGTGCTAGGCTTTTCCCTCCCCTCAGCTCTCGGAGCTCTGCCTGTAGGTCCAATAGCTTTGTGAATCAAATCTTAGCCACCAAATAAGGCAACTCATAAATGTTTCTGGCCATATAGAATGATATACCATAGCGTTTTACTCTACAAACATTTCTTTGCCGTTGTTTAAATAGCTAAAGGGCTATTCATCTAAAGTCAATAGAGGGACAGGAATAACATGGAAAATGACAGCTACTGAAGAGCAGCCTCAACCTGTTGTCAAATAGAAAACGAACACAGAATGTTGTTTGATCTACTATACAGTTTGCAATTCCTTGAAGGAGTGTTTCTTGGAATAAGTGATTCACAGATGATGCAAATCAGAAGGCCCTTTGGCTTTTGCTTCTGTCCTTATGAAATTTCGGTTGTGACAAGCTGGCTAGGTTGAACCCAAATGTTAAAAACCCCATGGAATTTTCCCCCTCTCCTTTGAATTTTCTATACACTCAAAAAATGTAATATGTGCCTGTATTATTTTTTATTGTGGAATTACCTCTATTTAAAAATGAAAAATTAGAGTGGTATTAAAATCAACATTATATATCAAAGAACAATCATGATTTTAGTGTGGAAGAGATTACTAGACTAAGAATATTTCAAACTAACAAATGTGCACTTCATTAATACCATTTCTATAGAGAAAACAAATGCTAACCATAATTTTTTAGTTTATTCAGTCACAATGAATATTGAGAGGGGCTTGCTTCTGGTAGAATATAAACAAACCCCAGTGACTTTTCCAATTGAGAATTCAATCATTTCATAATATTTTCTATGTATTATGCACTTGAATTCCAGTTCCTCCACTGATTTATCACAATCACTTGAAACATTCTGAACATCTTAAAAATTATATTTTTCTCCATTTAAACATGAGGAAGTTAATTCTCACAGGCTAAGTGTAAGTTAATGTTTTCCAAAAAATTCCACACTGTCTAGGAAAGGGGTCTGGTGTAAAGATAAGAAAACATTTGGAGAAGCTTGGAGGCCAGCAAGATGGCAGAGGAGTGAATGGAAGCCAAACTAACCTCTTCCCAGGAACAATCTGGAATTATAACTAAATCGTGGAGAAATCACCCAGAAAAAAACAACTGAACAATAGCGACAGAGAAGCCTTGTAACACCCAACAGACAAAAGAATCACTTTCAGCACAACCTGTTTGGTACGGAGTCTGGTGTAGACTCAAGAAGACTGGCTGGGCATCCACAGGTGGCAGTGCCAGAAGGATAATTAAGCAGCAGGTTGGATCCCCCTGAGAAGAATGGGGTCTAAACTGTAAGCTGGGATCCCCAGCCTAGAACACCAGAGCTCGAAAAGTACATAGATAAGAACAGGCGGCAAAAAGCAGAAGGGTTGCTCTCTGCCAGAGACAGACAGCTGGAGATGCAAAGAGCCATTTAAAGGGCCAATGCACAAATTCTCATTCGTAGCTATCTACTTGCAGCTCTGGCAAAGGCAGGGGCAGAGTAGACTAGAGACACCTGAGGAGAGACTGAGGATGGAAGCTTAGGGGAAACAGCTGAGAGTAGCCGCTGGAATCCAAGTGCTGAGTCATCCCCTATATGGCAGCAGCCATCCTATTCAGGCAGACCACTTTCCTCCAAGCTGCGGCAGCCTGAGGGGGAAACAACAGCCCTAAGTTCAGGAGGGATCCTGCCCCACCCTATGGCACTTAAGCCTCATGGCTGACTACAGAGTGACTAGATTAACAACGGAAGGAAACAGCCACAGTGGATCCCTGGCAGTCTCAGAGCAGGCTGCCTAAGGTCAGACAGGGTCAACATCTGACGTCACCAGAGGCAAACCCAGAAAGAAAAAACAGTGTAAATACTAAAGGCTACTGAGATGAAACCCACTGTGGTCTTCTCCATGATTTATGATATTTTCTATTCTGCATAGCTTTCTAACATTCCTTTCAGGTCCATCAAGTTTGTGTATATTAAGTCACTAGAATGTATACTATAGTTTATTTCCTTCCTTTCTTATAATAGTCTTAATCTCTTTGCGCCTTTAATAATACTGGTTCATTTGCAGATGACAGTGGGATTGTGGGCAGGAGATGTATTTGCGGATGTGGGTTTTTTCCCTGGGCTTTGTGGTTTTGTTCTGGCAGCACCTGCACAACAGCACACAAGATGTCATGGGCAGAGGAACCCTTAGTCAACAAGCTGGAGGGAAAGACTCACCAAAGAATGACCCAACAATAATCAAAATCTAATTACATCCAAAGAGTCAACATAAACAGTATAAAGGAAATCCCAGGAGCACCAAGTTCTGGATATCAAGGAGATGGCACCACTGAATCTCACAGGTCTCCTATTATAGAAGTTCACACCACAAACTCAGGAAGTGAAATCACATCAATTTAAAAAGCAAAGGCAAATAAGAAGAGTATCACAAACAATGGGAAGACAAAGAAACAAACCTCAAATGAAAGGAAAGGAAGAATCCTCAGAAAGAATGCTAAATGAAATAGAGGCAAGTCAAATATCAGATATTGAGTTCTAAACAATGGCTATAAAAAAGCTCAATGAGCTCACCAATAATTACCAAAAACAACAGGAGAACTATGAGGAACTCACCACAAACTATGTAAACATGAAAAAGGAAAAGGAAACTACCAACAGAGCCAAGAGGAAATGAAGAATACAATTTTTGAGTTGAAGAACACAATAGAAGAAATCAAAATCAGGATAGATGCAGCAGAAGATTGAATCAGCGAGCTGGAGGATAATGACAACAACAAAACTCCCAGAAAGTAAAAAAAGGAAAAAAACCTCAAAAACAATGAAGAAGGGTTACAGGAACTGCAGGACAACATGAACCATAATAATATCCATGTAATATGGATACCAGAAGGAGAAGAAGAAGAGGAAGGGATAGAAAACCTGTTTGAAAAAGTAATGATGGAAAACTTCCCTAATTTGATGAGAGAAAAAGTCATGCAAATCCAGGAAGCACAGAGAGTCCTAATCAAGAGGAACTCACGGAGGCCCACTTCAAGACACCATAATTAAAATGGCAAAATTCCAAGAGAGAATCTTAAAGGCAGCAAGGGAGAAACAGGAAGTAACATGCAAGGGACCCCCCCCCCCACACCGTGTAAGACTAACAGCTGACTTCTCAATGGAAACACTCCAAGCCAGAAGGGAATGGCAAGGAATATTCCAAGTAATGAAAAACAAAAGGCTGCATCCAAGACTACTCTATCCAGCAAGCCTGTCAATTAAAATGGAAGGCAAAATAAGGAGCTTCCCAGAAAAAGAAACCTCAAAGAATACACCAGAAACCTCAAAGAATACACCTTCACCAAACCAGCACTGCACGATATGCTAAAGGGACTACTTTAAGAAAAGGAAGAAGAATTAGAGAGAGAGACACAGGTATAAAGGGAGTAAAATGGCAATGAATAAGTACCTATCAATAATAACCTTAAATGTAAATGAATTAAATGCCCCAATCAAAAGACAGAGAGTAGATGAATGGATAAGAAAACATAACCCACACATATACTGCCTATAAGAGACCCACCTCAGGACAAAGACCCACACAGACTGAAAGTGAAGGGTTGGAAAAAATATTCCAAGCAAATGGACAGGAAAAAACAGCAGGGATAGCAATACTCATATCAGACTAAAAGGACTCTAAAACAAAAGCCATAAAAAGAGACACAGAAAGACATTTCATAATATTCAAGAGAAGAATTTATCAAGAAGACAAACATTATAAACGTATATGCACCCAACATAGGTGCACCCAAATAAATAAGGACAATCTTTGAAGACTTCAAGAAATATATACACAGCAACACACTTATGCTACAGGATTTTAAAACCCACTGTCAAAAATGGATAAATCTTCCAAACAAAACAACAACAAGGATATTGTGGCATTGAACAATGCCCTAATCAAGTGGACTTAACTGGTATATATAGAACCTTTCATCCCAAAGAAGCTAAATACTCATTCTTTTAAAATGCACATGGAACATTTTTAAAGATATGTTACCGAACAAAGGGTCCGAGGGGGGGGCAATACTTGGCCCACCGAGGGGTGCCAAAAACTGCTACAGAAAACAGGGGCCCCTCCCAAGGACGATACACTAATATCTATAGGGCTCTTCTGTCCGCCGCCAATTGGAAACACATCTCTCAATGCCAGAGATTTGTGAAAAGGAAACAAAATGTTTATTTAATGCTATTCAGGCCTAATGCCTTCCTTAAAATATTAAAGTCTTTAAGGGTATACACCTACACACACACACACACACAGCTGCCTCCCTTCTCCCACTGTCCCAACTCCGGGTACCGTAAATCAGGAAAAGAGCACACGTCCGTTTTCAGGTCGCTGGCACGTGAGCTGTGTCGTCTGTCTAAGCAGGATCTCCAATTAATCCAAAGTCATGCGGCACCTTCCACTGGCAAGAGTTCTTTGTACCAAGTTCTAGTCAAAGTCTCTCCTGCTTTCCAGGCTACTCAGCCAAAGGGAGCATGCCAAAGCTGTGTGGGCCTCTTCTACCAAAGCCGCGTCTTTCTTCTTCACCTGGCCGCAGGGATCTCCATTCTGGCAAAGTTGCGTGGTTTTCTCTTCCACCTGGCCAAGAGGGGGTCTGCACTCTGCTGAAACTGCATGGCTCTCCCTCCTAATGGCTACAGGGGTCTACATCTTTCCAAAACAGCGTGGCTCTCCCCCTCACCTGGCCAAGAGGGGGTCCTCACTCTGCTAAAGCCACATGCCTCTCTCGCAGGCACTCTCTCAGAGAAGCAGCCCCCAATTCCAGCCTGGGTAGCAGCCACTCACTTCTCCCTGGCCCAAAACTTGGCCACAGCTATTTAACATATCTATGAAACCAGTTAAAGGTTATAGATGTGTTAAATGACCATTCCAGAGGTTAGCTGCAAAACTGTTGCTATGCAAAACAGCTCTCAATGGCCCTGTTCCATTCATCCCTTCCCCCAACTGACACCTTGGGGGGGGGGGTGAGGATATCTTAATATTTCCTGCAATATTCCTGTACACTTTGAGTTCTGGACACCATTCCAAATCTTTTCTGGGCCCCCCCTTGGTTGCACCCTGTATCAGATAGACCACATGATAGGACACAAAACAAGTCTCAAGAAACAATAATATTAAAATCATATCAAGCATTTTCTCAGACCACAAGGCCCTGAAATTAGAAACCAACCTCAAGGAAAAAACTCAAAAACACTCAAATTAATGGAGATTGAACAGCATACCATTAAACAATGAATGGGTTAAGAATGAGATCAAGGAAGAAATCAAAAAGTTCCTGTAAACTAATGAAAATGAACTCACAAAAGTCTAAAACTTAAGGGACGCAGTGAAGGCAGTCCTGAGAGGAAAGTTTATAGCAATATAGACCTACCTAAAAAAGATAGAAACATTTCAAATAAAGTACCTAATGATACATCTACAAGAACTGGAGAACAACAACCCACATACCCCAGAGCAAGTAGAAGGAAGGCAAAAATGAAGAGCAGAGCAGAATTAAATGACATAGACACTAAAAGAATGTTGTAGAACACTCTGCCTGGTTCTAGGAATTGTAACTTTCTACCCCTTGTGGCTAAGGGCGAGGGATGACCTTTGGAATGCGAGCCACAGGAGACAAAGCTTGTCTCTGGTAGCAAACATTGCCTCAGTTTCCTCTCCCTGCCCCCAAAGCTTGGTTGGAAGTCAATGACGGGTAAGACCCCTCACAGAGAAGGGGCAACCTAAGCCAGACTCGATCACTTGGGAGGCCTTCGTGGAAGGACTGGGGGAGGGCTGCAACAACGAGCAATGGCCCTCGGCTTTGACAAAGCCTGAGTCCCGATGTCCTCTGGGAGAAGCACTTCCTGGCTCTAATCCCCTTAAGCCTGAATACCTAATGGGAAAGGGTGCAGTTCCTTACCTTGCCAGAGCACTTCCTGGGGAAAAATCTGGCATCACAAAGACTTGCTGATAAACCTGTGAGATCTCCTCTGCTAAAAGTGCTTTCATTCATATGTTAAGGGTTCAAGCAGGAAACCCTAAAACTCTATTCTTGACAGACTGACTCATATTAAACCCTCAGATTTCTTTGAATTGTTATCTGCTATTTGATCCTTGCCGCCCTGTATTCCTGTGTATTAGAACCCAATAAAATGCCCTGGAGGAGGGTGCTCAAGGCCTGTTTCTCCTCAGAGAAATTGGCCGCTGCTGGCTTTTTTCCCCTGAGAAACTGGCCACTGCCCATGGCCTTTTTCCTCTGGGAAAATGGCCACATCTCCTCCCTAAGCAGATCACATCATGTCTCAGTCATGATTACTCTCCATCCATGGCACACGGGAGGACTTGCAAGGAAAGTCGCCCCCACAAAAGAACAATTCTAAAGATCAATAAATTCAGGAGCTGGTTCTTTGAAAAATAAACAAAATCAACAAGTCTTTAAGCAGACTTATCAAGAAAAAAAGAGAAAGGACCCAAATAAACATAATCAGAAATAAAAGAGGAGAGATTACAACAGCTACCACAGAAATACAAAGGATTGTAAGAAATTACTATGAAGAGCTATATGTCACAAAATTTGAAAATCTAGGTGTAATGAACACATTTCTAGAAAAATACAATATTCTAAGACTCAACCAAGAAGAAGCAGAAAGCCTGAACATACTGATAACACCTGACAAAATTGAAGTAGTGATCAAAAACTCCTGACACACGAATGCCCTGAACCAGGTTATTTCACAGGAGAATTTTACAAAACAATGAAGGAAGAGCTATACCTTGTCCTTCATAGACTATTCCAAAAAAACCCAAGAAAAGGGGAAAGAGTCTCAAACTCTTTATGAAGCCAGCATCGTCCTGATTCCAAAACCACACAAAGACACAACAAAGAAAGAAAACCACAGGCCAATATTGCTGATGAACATAGACACTAATATCTTCAACAAAATATTGGGAAACCACATCTAGCAATAAATTAAGGATCATACACCATGATCAAGTGGGATTGATTCCAGGGATGCAAGGGTGGTACAATATCTGCAAATCAATAAACACAACACATTGCATGAATAAAAAGAAAGACAAATAACACATGATCATATCAATAGATGCAGAAAAGCATTTGGTAAGGTAAAATACCCATTTATTATCAAAATACTCAGCAAAGTGAGACCAAAGGGAGCATACCTCAACATAATAAAGGCCATGTATGAGAAACCTACAGCCAACATCATACCCTATGGGCAAAAACTAAAACTTTCCCACTAAGATCAGGAACAAAACAAGGCTGTCCGCTTTCACTAATTCTACTCAACATGGAATTGGAAGACCTAGCCACAGCAATAAGACAAGAAAAAGAAATAAAAGGCATCCAAATTGGAAAGAAAGAAGCAAAACTGTCATTGTTTTCAGATGACATGATAGTGTACATAGAAAACCCTATAGACTCCATCAAAAAACTATTTGACCTAAAAGTGAGTTTGGCAAAACAGCAAGATACAAAATCAACATTCAGAATCAAAGGCATTTTTGTACACAATCAAATATAAGAAACAGAAATCAGGAGGAAAAATCCCATTTGATATAGCAACAAGAAAAATAAAGTACCTAGGAATAAACCTAACCAAAGTGGTAAAGACCTATACTCAGAAAACTACACAACACTGAAGAAAGAAATTAAGAAAGACACAAAGAAATGAAAATGTGTACCATGTTCATGGACTGGAAGAATTAACATAATCAAAATGTCCATACTACCCAAAGCAATTTGTAGATTGAATGCAATCCCTATCAAAGTAACAATGACATATTTCACAGATATAGAACAAACAATTCAAAAATTTATATGGAACCATAAACAACCCCAAATAGCCTCAGCAATTCTGAGAAAGAAGAATAAAGTAGGAAAGATCACAATACCTGATATCAAACTATATTACAAGGCCACAGTAATCAGAATAGTCTGATTCTGTTACTGCTACTGGCATAAGAACAGACACGTAGATCAATGAAACAGAATACAGAGCCCAGAAATAAGCACAAGTCTGTATGGTCAATTAATATTAGAAAAAGGGGGAAGAAGTCTAAAATGGAGCAAAAATAGCCTCTTCAACAAGTGGTATTGGGAGATCTGGAAAGCTACATGTGAAAAAATGAAACTGGCCCTGGCTGGTGTAGCTCAGTGGATTGAGCATGGGCCTGTGAACCAGAGGATTGTGGTTCAATTCCCAGTCAGGGCACATGCCTGGGTTGCAGGCCAATTCCCAGCAGGGGACGCATGAGAGGCAACCACACATTGATGTTTCTCTCCCCATCTCCTTCCCTTCCCCTCTAAAGATAAATAAATTAAATCTTTAAACAAATGAAACTAACCACCAACTTACATCATACACAAAAGTAAATCCAAGATGGATAAAAGACTTCAATAAATCATGACACCGTAAAAGTCCTAGAGGAGAACATAGGTAGGAAAATCTCAGATATTCAATGCAGCAATATTTTCAACAACATGTCCCCTAGAGCAAGGGACATAAAGGAAATAATAAGCAAATGGGACTTCATCAAAATAAAAAGTTTCTGCACAGCTAAAGAAAACATCAGCAAAATGAAAAGGGAACCAACTGTATGGGAAAATATATTTTCCAGTGATACCTTAGACAAGGGTTTGATCTCCAAAATACATAAAAATCTACACAACTCCACTCCAGGAAGACAAACAATGCAGTTAAAAAATGGGCAAAGGACCTGAACAGACACTACTCTAAGACAGACATACAGAGGGCCCAAAGACATACGAAAGGATGCTCAGCATCACTAGCCATTAGAGAGATGCAAATTAAAACCACACTGAGATCTCACTTCACATCAGTTAGAATGACCATCATAAACAAATCAATAAGTCGCAAGTGCTGGTGAGGTTGTGGAGAGAAGGGAACCCTAGTACACTGTTGGTGGGATTGCAGACTGGTGCAGCCACTGTGGAAAATAGTATGGAAATTCCTCAGAAAACTAAAGATGGAACTGCCTTTTGACTCAACAATTCCACTGCTAGGATTATATCCTAAAAATCCTGAAATACTAGTTCAAAAGAAGCCATGCACCCCAATGTTCATAGTAGCACAATTTACAATGCCAAGTGTTGGAAGCAACCTAGGTGCCCATCAGTAAATGAGTGGATAAAAAAAACTATGATACATTTACATGATGGAATACTATACAGGAGAAAAAAAGAGCTCCTTACCCTTTGCAACAGCTTAGATGGATCTGCAGAGCATTATGCTAAATGAAATAAGCCAGGTGGTAAAAGACAAATACCATATGATCACACCTATAAATGGAAGTGAATCAGCAAAACAAACAAGCAAGCAAAATAAGCCAGAGACATTGAAATTAAAAAGAAACTGTTAGTAACCTGAGAGGAGGTGGAAGGAGATAATGGGGGGAAAGGACGAAGGGTTGTCAAGGAACATGCATAAAGGACACATGGGCAAAGCCAAATGGGTATAGGATCAAGGATGGGAGATAGGGATGGCTGGGGTTGGGGGAAGTGGTGGTGGTGAAACAGACAGCTGTACTTGAATGACAATAAAAAAATAAAAAATGTGAATTATAAAAAAATAGATTCAGTAAGCTTCACGTGTTTATACTTGTATGTATAACAACCAGTAGATATTCACTTAACTAATCTTTTCTCTAAAAATCAGTAGAGAAATAGGAAAAAACAAATAACATCACTGAATTAAGAACAAACACAAGCAAGTTAGTGCATAGAAAATTAAAATAGCATGCAGTCTGATCACAGCCTGTAATTCCTTAAAGTATATACTCTCTTTTATACTTATATTCACACACACATACACACACACACACCAAAACATTCTTTCCAATAACTATTTACAATGGAAATGCTCAAATGTAGGGGCACTATTTATTTAGGGTAAAGGAAAGGAGAGACACTAAAGAGTTTATGTAGGGTGTCCTCTTTTTCCATTCCCACCTTTATTCTCCACATCAGACTCATTCCTTCCAGTCAGCCAAATCCCTCACTGCAATAGGGCTCTTAACATGCTTTCTCTTTCCTCTTTTACTTCTCCAATCACTCCAATGCACTATATTAGGATTATAACAGCACAAGTTGTGGGGGATGCCTGCACATTAAGCAAGGTGTGTGTTGCTAACAGAAGCCACTTTCTGACTTTTTTCTGCACTACATGGAATTTGTGGGTTTCTTTCCTAGGATCCATGAAGTCCCCATTATAAACATTACAAGTTGGGCTAATGCTAGAAATGCAATACTTACAGATGTATGCATTTCTCGATAACTTGGACATTAGCTCCCACACTTGAGGGAGACAGCAACAAGTCTCAGAATACCCTTCGCAAAAAGGGTCAATATGGTGAAGTTAAGTTCCTTCTAATGTGCTCGTATCTTTTCCCACTTGGCAAATAGTGGAGCATCAGTAAATGTCTGTCAAATACATGACTGAGTAAATAAATTTTACTACTGTGTCAAGATTACAAAATACTGTTGAGCAAAAGACACTGGAAAAATGTTTGTTATGGAAAATTTTTGAGAATTACTTTGGTCTAGAAGTAGTGTGTGGTAAGGTAATTTGAGACTGGTAAATGGACCAGCTGGATCAAGCTTAAGGAATTGAGAATTCTGTAAGCATGAATATTATGTAGAAAATATTATTGCATGTTTTTATTGTTTCTCATTTTATTCTGCATACTTAGTATTTATTAATATTTTTGTATTACCATTAATATTACTTGAGATAGTGTTTCCAGTGAGTCATATCTGCAGTTGACCAGTAGAGGTAAAGGGAAAGCAGACTAATTTAATTCGAACTTGAGTTAATGCCAGCACTACTGGAACTCATCAATTCCTTACTATTAAATGAGGTATGTCTATAAAAGTTATTAGTCCTACAGACTTTTTAAATCATATACAACTTACTTCCAGGAAATAAGAACTTTGGTATAGTATTGCCAAATTAAGTAGTCATAGGTGTACAACTTCTGAAAACTAGATTATAAAATGAACCTCAGGTACATATAGTCTCAAACTCTAATTGGATAAATAGACCTTAAGTGGTGAATAATGGTTTCGGACCAGCCAAAGTAAAGCTCAAGTTTTCCTAGTTTCTAGCCTGGTATGCATTTTTATCCTTTTAAGGTATGCCCCTCGTGGTCACAATTGATACTTTTTTCCCTAAAATGTTTTCAAAGCTAAGCTATTGTGTTTGTAAACAGCTGAATGGTTGAAATAAAGTGAGCATGATTCAGATATCTCATGCAGTATGCAGTAATCTAGAAAGTTTTGTTATTATTTTAATGACATGCAGGCACCTTTTCTGAAAAACTTTTGAATTGGCAGGAAAAACAATTCGAAGCCAAGAGAGAATGCACAGATGAATCCACACTTGGCTCTATGACGAAACTTAACAGTACATAGTGAGTGTGTGTGTGTGTGTGTGTGTGTGTGTGGCAGGGAGGACTGCATAGTTCTCATTCAGTTCACTCATTCATTAATTAAAATGGTTCATCAAAGGCCAACTATGGTTGGCACTGAGCTAAGTACTGAGGATGCTACGGTGAGCACATGTACTTGGTGCCTGCCCTCAACGAACTTAAAGTCTAATTAGAGAAGACCTATGATAAAGAGGAAAACAAATGACTGAAAATAAAAATAAAAGTTGAGAAATTTGTTTCGATGGTTGTGAACAGGATGCTATGACTGGGAACACAAAGACCAACTGAGACATTTATCTAAATAAATCACACCAGTATATTTTCAAATGGTGCGAAAGCTAAGAAAGCAAAATAGAAGGTTTTATGGGAGCACTGGGCCTATCTGAGGCATCAGAGAGATCTTCCCCAGGGCACGCGATGGTTTAATTTTATTCTGAATGAGAGATGTCTGAGAGGAGGGAGTGTGTTGGTAGGACAACTTGCAGTCAGAGGGAAAAGCACAGACACTGGGCCTACATAAAGAAGGAACGAAGTATATAAACAACTGGAAAAGGCCAGTGCAATTGGAAACCAAGAAAGCCAGGAGTCCAAAGGAGAGTGAACAGGATGAAGTGAGGGGCACTTCATATGTGGTCTTTTGGAAGGAGGAAATGTCAGTTTTATATGGTGCATAACAAATTACCTCAACCTTGGTGTCTTAAACAATACCCCGTTTATTAGCTCACTGTTCTGTAGGTCAGAAGTCCAGCATGGCTCAGCTGGGTTCTCTGCTCAGAATCTCACAAGGCTAGAATCAAGGTGGCTAGGAGACCCTGGGGAGAATTCCCCTCCAAGTGTATTCAGATTGTTGGCAGAATCTACCTACTTGTGGTTGTAGGTCTGAGATTCCCCATTTCCTTGCTGTCAGCCAGATGTCACTGTCAGCTCCTCCAGGCCAGCAGATTCCTTCTTATGTGGGTCCCTCCATCTTTAAAGCAATAATGGTTTACAAAGTCCTTCTCCTACCCTGAATCTCTGAGACTTCTGCTACCAGATAGAACACTTCTGTCTTTAAAGGATTTATGTGATTAAATTAGTCACATTCAGACAATCTTCCTTTTTTTAAGTATGTTTTATTGATTATGCTATTACTATTTTCCAAACTTTTTCCCCTTTATCCCCCCTCCACCCCGCATCCCCCAACACTTCAGCATCCCCCCACCTTAGTTCATGTCCATGGATCATACATATAAGTTCCTTGAGTCCTCTGTTTACTGTACCATTTTTACCTCTCCCCACCTATTTTAGGCCTACCAGTTATGCTGCTTCTTCCTTGTACCTTTTCCCTCTATTCCTCCCTTCCCCCTCCCCACTGAAATCCCTCCATGTGATGTCCATTTCTCTGATTCTGTTCCTATTCTATTGTTTTCTTAGTTTCTGTTTTTGTTGTTTTTCTTTTCATTTAGTTTTATGTGTTGATAGTTGTGAGTTTATTGTCATTTTATTGTTCATATTTTTTATCTTTTTTTTAGATAAGTCCCTTTAACATTTCATATAATAAGGGCTTGGTGATGATGAACTCCTTGAACTTGACCTTATCTGGGAAGCACTTTATCTGCCCTTCCATTCTAAATGAAAGCTTTGCTAGATAGAGTAATCTTGGATGTAGGTCCTTGCCTTTCATGACTTGGAATACTTCTTTTCAGCCCCTTCTTGCCTACAAAGTTTCTTTTGAGAAATCATCTGATAGTCTTCTGGGAACTCCTTTGTAGGTAACTGTGTTCTTTTCTCTTGTTGCTTTTAAGATTCTCTCTTTATCTTTAATCTTGGGTAACTTAATGATGATGTGCCTTAGTGTGGTCCTCTTTGAGTCCAACTTCTTTGGGACTCTCTGGGCTTTATGGACTTTCTGGAAGTCTATTTCTATTGACAGTTTGGGGCAGTTTTCCTTCATTATTTGTTCAAATCAGTTTTTATTTTTTTGCTCTTTTTCTTCTCCTTCTCGCACCCATGTAATTCAGATCCTGGAACATTTCAGGTTGTCCCAGAGGTTCCTAAGTCTCTCTTCATTTTTTTGAATTCTTGTTTCTTCATTCTTTTCTGGGTGGATATTTATTTCTTCTGTTTGTTCCAAATCTTTGATTTGAGCCCTGGTTTCTTTCCTGTCACTCTTGGTCCCCTGAATATTTTGCCTTATTTCATTTTGGGTATCTTTCATTTGTTCTTTCATTTTGTGACCAAGCTCAATCAGTTCTGTAAGTATTTTGATTACCAGGGCTTTAAATCCTCCATCAGATAGGTTGGCTATCTCCTCATCACTTAGCTTTCTGTTCTGGAGTTTTGCTCTGTTCTTTCATTTGGGCCATGTTTCTTTGTCTCAGCATACTTGTTAAGTTGTAAGGGGGCAGGTCCTTAGGTATTCACCAGGGTGGGGCAACCCTTCTTGCTGTGTGATACCTGTGGGGAAGGGGCTGGACAGAGGGAACAGTGCCACTTGCTTGCTGGGCTGTAGTCCCACTTTCAAACTCTCCTGTGAGACTGGAAGATTCTTTCACCTCAGCAACTGCTGGAATCCACAGACAGCTCTGAGTCTCAGTTTCCCATTCACCCAGCCCCTCCCTCACTGTCCGCAGCCTCGCGGAGTTTTTTTTACCAGTCTGATTGTTGCAGTTGACTGTTTCTTTAATTCCTTGGTTGCCAGAGCTCCACACAGTTTAATTTTCTGGCACTTCTGGTTGTTTGTTGATTTTAGATTGTTTTTTATCCTCCTTTTGGTTGTGCGAGGAAGCAAAGGGTTTCTACCTACACCCTTATCTTGGCCGGAACTCAATAACCTTCCTCTTAAAATTAACTGATTAGAAATCTTAATTATATCTATATACTGTCTTTTCCCATGAAACATATCATAATTTTGTTAGTAACATAAGAGGGCAAAATTCATAGGGCCTTCTAAAAATTACGACTATCACAGGCTCTCAAACTATGGCTTACAACTCTGACACCACTATTAACAATCTCCAGAACTTGGGTTTAAAAATCAACAAGAAAACATTTCATTTAAATAACACATTAAATCAAATGAACCTAACAGAAGTTTATGGAGCATTTCGGTCAACAGCAAAAACAGAATATACATTCTACTCAAATGTGTGTGAAATATTTTCCAAGATAGATCATATGTTAGGCTACAAAACAAGTCTTGATACATTTAATAAGTCTGAAACAAGGTCAAGTGTCTTTTCCTGACCACAATGGTATGAAAATAAAAATCAATTGCAAGAAGAAAACTGGAAAATTCACAAACATGTGTAGATTAAACAACATGCTACCAAAGAACCAGTGGGTTGAAGAAGATCAACCCACTTTTAGATCTCTTTTTAGAGATCTAAAAAGAAATTTAAAAAGCATCTTGACTCCAATGAATGAAGAAACAACCAAAACTTATGGAACAGAGCAAAAGCAGTTCTAATAGGGAAGTTCATAGTGATAAACAACTACCTTGAGAGAAGAGAAGTCAAATAAACAACCTGACTTTATACCTCACGAACTAGAAAAAGAAGAAAAAACTTAGCCCAAAATTAGTGGAAGGAAAGAAATAACATGGCCTGGCTGGTGTGACTCAGTGGATTCAATGCCAGCCTGTGAACCAAAGGGCCATCAGTCCAATTCCCAGGGAGGGCATTTGCCTGGGTTGCGAGCCAAGTCCCTGACTGGGGATGTGCAAGAAGCAACCAGTCAATGTATCTCTCACACATTGATGTTTCTCTCTCTCTTTCTCCCTCCCTTCTCATCTCTCTAAAAATAAATAAATAAAATCTTCAAAAAAATAAATAAAAATGATCAGAGCTGAAGGAAATAAAATAGAGACTAAAAAGACAATAGTAAAAATCAAGGAAACTAAGATCTGCTTTTTCTTTTTAAAGAGAAGCAGACTTTTAGGTAGCCTTACCAAGAAAAAAAAGGAGGACACAAATAAACAAAATTATAAGTGAAAGAGGAGACACTGCAACTGATAGCACAGAAATACAAAGGATCATATAAAACCGATACAGGGCCAACCTTGTATGGGTTGTATGTTACCAACCCTGACGTTTCCTCCTTCCAAAAGACCACGTAGGAAGTGCCCCTCACTTCATCCTGCTCACTTTCCTCTGGGCTCCTCCCTGGTTTCCAACAGCACTGCCTTGGCCAGTTGTTTATATACTTCATTCCTAATATTAACAATTATATGACAATAAATTGGACACCTAGAAAAAATGGACAAATTTCTAGAAACATGCAACCTATGAAGACTGACTCATGAAAAAATATAAAATACAAACAAATTATTAGTAAGGATATTGAATCAGTCATTCAAACTTTCTAACAAACAAACCAGGATATGATGGCTTCACTGGAGAATTCTACCAAACATTTAAAGAAAGTTTTTAGGAGGACTTCCGCCAAGATAGAGGCATAGGTGGAAACACTGTGCCTTCTCCCACAACCAAGTTGGAATACAACAAAGGTTTGGAGAACAAGACGCAGCCAAAGAACAGAAAATTGAACTATACGGAAGTATGACAACAACCAACCCTTCAACTGGGACTGGTAAGAGGGGCAGAGCCAGCAGCAGAGCGAGGAAAGGCAAGAAAGATCCCCCAACCCCAGGCACCCAGGCAGCCCCACATCAGGCAGACCCAGTGAGGGCTTGTAACAGAAGGCTGGCTGCGGCCACACATTCAAGTGCAGATAAACCAGCATAGTGAGCAGTGGGACGGCACGCGCGGGCCCCAGCCGCGAACTCAGCAGCAGTGGGCTGACCACGGTTGCACATTCACGCACAGTGGGACAGACCATGCGGGTCTGGATGGCCGCCATTGCTTTCCTCTGACCCCGCCCCTACATATAGCATCAGAACCCAGCGACCGAGTGGCCCGGCACTGATGAACACCTAAGGCTCTGCTCTTCATACATAATAGGCATGAACAGTCCAAAATATGGCTCAAGAAGAACTCAAAGCCCCAGAGCCGATAACTCTAAGTGACCAGGAAATAGTGAACCTCTCAGATGCACAATTCAAAACACTGGTGATCAGGATGCTCACAGAATTGATTGATTTTAGCCACAAATTAGAGGAACATATGAAGGCTAAACTAATTGAAATGAAGGGAAATGCACAGGAAACCAATAGTGATGGAAAGGAAACTGAGACTCAAATCAAGGGGGTGGACCAGAAGGAAGAAAGAAACAACCAAACAGAAAAGAAGGAAGAAATAAGAATTCGAAAAATGAAGAGATGCTTAGGAACCTCCGGGACATCTTTAAATGTTCCAACATCCAAACTATAGGGGTACCAGAAGGGGAAGAGGAACAGCCACGAGTGGAAAACTTATTTTAACAAATAATAAAGGAGAACTTCCCCAGTCTGGCAAAGGAAATAGACTTCCAGGAAATCCAGGAAGCTCAGAGAGTCCCAAAGAAGTTGGACCCAAGAAGGAACACACCAAGGCACATCATCATTACATTAGCCAAGATTAAAATAAAGGAGAGAATCCTAGAAGCAGCAAGAGATAAGGGGACAGTCACCTACAAAGGAGTTTCCATCAGGCTGTCAGCGGATTTCTCAAAAGAGACCTTACAGGCAAGAAGGAGCTGGAAAGAAGTATTCCAAGTCATGAAATCCAAAGACCTACATCCAAGACTCCTCTATCCAGCAAAGCTTTCATTTAGAATAGAAGGGCAGATAAAGTGCTTCTCAGATAAGATCAAATTCAAGGAGTTCATCATCACCAAGCCCTTATTATAAGAAATGTTAAAGGGACTTATATAAGAAAAAGAAGATGAGCCCTGGCTGGTGTAGCTCAGTGAATTGAACCTGGGCCAACGAACCACATGATCGCAGTTCGATTCCCAGTCAGGGCACATGCCTGGGTTGCAGGCCAGTTCCCAGCAGGGGACTCATGAGAGGCAACCATACATTGATATTTCTCTCCTCTCCTTCCCTCTAAAGATAAATAAATAAATAAATAATTAAAAAAAGAAAAAGAAGATGAAAAATATGAACAGTGAAAGGATAGCAAACTCACAGTTATTAACAACCACACCTAAAACAAACGGAAACCAAGAGGACAGCTAGATCAGGAGTGGAACCATAGAAATGAACACATGGAGGGTTAGCAATAGGGGAGTGGGAGGAGGAGAAGGGGGGAGAAGATACAGAAAATAAATAGCATAGATGGTAGGTAAAAAATAGATGGGGGAAGGGCAAGAATAGTATGGGAAATATAGAATCTAAAGAACTTGAGACACATCGTCATAAACTAAAGGGGGGAATGGTGGGGTAGGGGGTGTGCAGGGTGGAGGGGAATGAAGGGGGGAATAGAACAACTGTAATTATATAATCAATAAAATGTATTTTAAAAAATAAAGAAAAATTAATACTAATATTTCTTAAACTCTTCTTTAATAAAAAAAGACAAGAGAAACTACTTCCAAAGGCAGTTTACAAAAGCAGCATTAACCTGCTGTCAAAACCACAAAAAAAATTACAGGCCAATATCCTGATGAACATAGATGCAAAAATTCTCAACAAAATATTAGAAGACTGAATTCAACTATGCATTAAAAGGATCATACACAATGAACAAGTGGGATTTATTTCAGGGATGCAAGGATGGTTCCACATTCACAAATTGATTGATATGATACACCACATTAACAAAATGAAAAATGAAAATTATGTAATCATCTCAACAGTTACAGAAAAAGCAACTATTGACAAAAGCCAACATCTTTTCATATCAAAAACTTCAACAAAGTGGGTATAGAGGGAATGTACCTCAACATAATAGAGGCCATATATGACAAGCCCACCAAGAACACCATACATAACGGTGAAAAGCTTAAAGCATTTCCTCTAAGATTAGGAACAAAACAAGGATGCTCACTCTTGCCACTTTTATTCAACACAGTACAAAAGTCCCAGCCAATTAGGAAAGAAAAAGAAATAAAGGGAGGCAAATCAAAAAGGAAGAGTAAAATGTTTCTATTTACAGATGACATCATATTAGATACAGAAAACTCCAAATACTCCATCAAATAACGATTGGAACTAATAAATTTAGCAAAGTTGCTGGATACAAAATCAATTTACAAAAATCAATTGCATTTCTGTACACTAACAATGAATTATCTGAAAATGAAATAAAGAAAACAATCCCATTTACAATTGCATCAAAAAGAATAAAATACATAGGAATAAATTTGACCAAGGTTGTGAAAGATCTTTATACTGCAAAATGTAAAATATTGGGGAAAGAAATTAATGAACTCACAAATAAATTGAAAAACATTCTATATTCATGAACTGGAAGTATTAATGTTGCTAAAATGTCCCTGCTGCCCAAAGTCACCTCCAAGTTCAGTACAATCCCCATCAAAATTCCAATGACATTTTTCTTAAAAGTCTAATGAACAATCCTAAAATTTGTATGGAACAACAAAAGACCCAAAATAACTAAGGCAATTTTGAAAAAGAAGAACACATCTGGAGGCATCATACTTTCTGATTTCAAACTATAATTTGAAACAGTACAAAACTGTATGATAAATCAATGGAACAAAATAGAGCCCAGAAATAAACCCGTACATAATGACCAATAAATTTACAGCAAAGGATCCAAGAATATATATGAGGAAAATATAGACTTTTTAATAAATGGTATTAAGAAAGCTGGACAGCCATATGCAAAAAGTTGGGGAACTATTCCTTTAGCTTATACCATATACAAAAAATCAACTCAAAATCACTAAAACCACAAACATAAAACATAAACTCATAAAATTTCTAGAAGAAAACATAGGGCGTTAACTCCTTGACATTGGTCTTGGTGATGATTTTTGGGATGTGACATTTTTAAAAACTGCATTATATGTTTGAAAGTTGCTGAGAGAGCAGATCTTAAAATTTCTCATCACAAGAAAAAAACTTTTGTAGCTGTGTGAAGTGATGTGTTTTAACTAGTTACTGTGATAATCATTGTGCAATATATGCACACATCAAATCATTATGTTGTACCCCTCAAACTAATACAAAGCTGTACCTCAGTGATATCGGACCAAAAAGAAAAAGACAATACAACAGAGCCAGAGAGTCTAAATCCTTCTAAAAGATACTCCAGAAAAGTGCAAAATAAGAAA
This sequence comes from Sturnira hondurensis, assembly GCF_014824575.4. Taxonomy (NCBI): domain Eukaryota; kingdom Metazoa; phylum Chordata; class Mammalia; order Chiroptera; family Phyllostomidae; genus Sturnira; species Sturnira hondurensis. The sequence continues at coordinate 4,022,005 of NW_028086190.1, forward strand.
ATGGGAGGGAGGAAATAATCTAAAATCGTAGTAAAAGACTATTTTCTTGAATTGGAGAAAACAGAGAGAACCCCGACTGCCAAGGCTGACTAGGCTTCGACTCACGTGTTTGTTGGAAGACATTCCTAGACAAACAGCTTCTGAAGCATAAATACCAGGAGAGCTTCCTACCTAAAAATTTAAACTATGCCCATTCAGAAATGTAGTTTTAAAACACCCTCCAAAATTTTAATGCTTTTCGTAATTTAAAAAATGGAGTGGATATTTTGGAAGTAAAATATTTCATTTTGAAGCAGTATTTATCTGAAGTGTAGCAAGTTGACAGTGGATCAAGAAATAGAGTTTACGAAGCCACAGTGTAGTGAAATCTTGACTCCAGTATAATTTGAGGACTGCTTGTAAGATCCTTAGGACATGGTCCCCAGGAATAGCTCTTGAGTGAGTGAAACTCACTAATCATTTACAAATTCCTTTGTGTTAACCACTGATCATTCCCAGTGTTTGCCTTTGAAGTATAAACATTGTACTATACTGCTGGGAGGATCACACATTAAAGCCCCCACCCTTAGTTAAATGAGTATCCTCAAACCCCATTACACCATGAGAACTTTAAATTTAAAAAAATTCCACAGGACCGGGACAGATGTACAGAAGATGAAGCATTAGCATGAAGCAGAAAAACACTAGACCCAGAGAGCCTGGGTTAAAGTTACCATGTATATGCAACTTACCAAATGTGCTCACTACTTTCTTGAGACTTACTCTGCTTTCCTACAAAGATGGAATAATGGTATCCACCTTACAGAAATTTGGAAAATTAACTGAGATAAGATGTGCAATGCCAGGCACTTAACAATGGCACTTAACAGACTCCTGGCAATTTAGTTAACAGTAATTGTTGATAGTGAGCTGCCTACTCATTTGATTTGGGGTCAGGCCTGAAAGCTTTAAAATCTCCTATTATTTGTAATGTATTCTAAATAACAGTGTCCTAAACACTTAGCCAGGATTCCCAAAATACAATCATCAATCCTGTTAACTACTCCTTAAGCAAACATGAACTGCTAATTCTTACTGTTCTGAATGTTGTCACTGCCTAAAGTGCTAAGACTCTTTTTTGGGGAGGATAATTATGGTTACAGAAAAATTCAACTCTAGGCTCAAATATGTTCTCTGAAGTTCATTCAGAGAAAGAAAACCACACCGAAGATAGAGTGCTCTAATTTAGTCACATCCTGGGGGTAAACCAGCCAAATTTGGGGTAGGGCACAATGGGAAGAAGAAATTCAAAATCCCTTTAATGAGAGCACTTTAGGTGCAAAGCAAGGAAATACTTCATGTACCTGTATTTGACTATATTCTCTCCACCTCATCTTCCAGATCTGACCATTGTGAATATTTTTATTCTTCCAGGGTAGTATTGTGAGCAAAATTGATGAGCCAAATGAAACACTTGAGAAGAATGATATTGAAGAGAGGTGTTCCAAAAAATGAATTCAAGGTAGTATCATATTTTCTACTTTGCTTTTCTAATTTTCCGATTATCTTCATGGGAGTTTGATTAAGTTCATGAATGCATGTCTGATTTTTCAGTGTCCAAACATTATTATTTTAAATAGCTCTAATGTATTAATAAGATTTCTTCTATTAATTCTCATGTTGTGTGTTAGCTATTAGTAGATTTTTAAGAGACCTTTTCTACTGTTCACAGATTTGTTGACATTATTAAGGGGCAATAATTTCAGGTGACAGCTTGTATTCTTATTAGAAGAGTCTTTTTAAAAATCTTCTAAAAGCATACACTTTATTAGAGAATATGTATTAAAATTGTGCTCATTCTTATCTTTTTCTTTTTATATTCCACAAGTGCAACAGTAACTCAGAATATATACTTTCAGAATTATAACTTTGAATGAGACATTAGTAGAGGGGAGAGGGGAGGGAATTTCAGGGGAAAAGGGGAAGGGTTTACAGGAACAAGTATAAAGGACACATGGACAAAAACTAAAGGGGTGGAAATGGGAGGGAGGGGGCAAGGCTGGGTGGGTAGGCTGGGATGGGAGTAAAAGACAGAAAACTGTACTTGGACAACAATTAAAAATAAATTTAAAAAATAAAATAAAAAAATATATATAAAAGAGATGTTAGTTATATAAGCAAGAGATACCCTTTGCAGAAGAGATGTTTCAGCTGAATGTGGAAGGACAAGCTTGATCATCAGGAGGACAGGTTGGGGAAGGATATTCCTGAAGAAGAAAGTATTTGTAAAGGGACTATGAAACTATTGTACTAGTTGTGTTTGGGGAACTACCAGGAATAGAAAGCATGTGTGTGTGGTGGTGGAGAGACGGGAGGGTGAGAGACCAGGTCTTTGTGACTGGAGTGTACTAGAGTGAGAAGAGGAAACTGAGAGTAGAATCTACACCCAGAGTTATCTAGATATGGTAGTTTCCTAACATACAGAGATCAGAGGAGGAACAGGACCTGGTGAAACAGTCCCAGGAAAGGGCAGCAGTCAGTTGTAGGGCTCAGGGTTTGTTTTGTGCTTTTTAAAATCTCTTCATTCTTTTTATCGACATTTGAACATTATTATTTTGTGTTACTTTTTAGAATACTCTATGAAGTCTTGCTGATTGACATTTTTCTTTTTTCCCCCTTAAGTTTCTTGGTAGAGCCTCACCCTCCTCGGTATGTACATTGCATCCAGCAACCTGAAGTCAACACCTACATTGCAACCCAAATGCCATCAATTGATATCAGTGATCAAGTCCTTGGCTCCAATGACACTTGATTTTCCTCCTGTATTTCTGCCTACCTGGTTTCTGCAATTTTAAAATTCTTTCTTTTATATTATTTTAGTTATTTGTTTATATTTTATCGTTATAAAATACTATACATAGCATAAATTTATCCTTGTCATCATTTTAAGGAAACAGTTCCATTACGTTAGTGCATTGCCATTGTTGTGTAACCATTGCCACCATCCGTTTCCAGAACTCCTTTCATCCTGCAAAACTGAAACTCTGCATCCATGAGACAACTCACCCCTCCCACCTCCCAGCATATGGCTAACACCATTCCACTTTCTGTCTCCATGGAGTTGACTACCCTTGGTACCTCATGTACGTGGGATCACACAGTATTTGCATTTTGTCATCAGCTTATTTCATTTAGCATAATGTGCTCAGTATTCATGCATGTTGTAGCATGTGTCAGAATGACTTTCCATTCTAAGGCTGAAAAATCCATTTTGTACACACCACACTTTTTTAAATCTATTTGATTCTCGTGGGACATTTGGGCTCCTTTTGCCCTTTGGCTATTGCCAGTAATTCTGCTATGAACACGGGTGTGCAAATATTTTTTTGAGTTCCTATTTCTAATTGTTTTGGATGTATACCCAAAAGTGAAATTGCTGGATCACATGGTAATTCTATTTTTAATTTTTGAGAAACCACCATCGTGGAAGAACTGGAGTTCTAATACTCTGCTGTGGGGAATGTGAAATGGTATGGCCACTTTGGAAAATGGTCTGGCAGTTTCCTGGAATGTTAACATGTACTTACATATGATCCGGCCATTTTGCTCATGCAGAAGATGTGAAAGCATGTTTCTGTGAAGGTTCAGTGTAACCTCATTCAAAACAGTCAAAACTTGTAAAACAAACAAAAACCGATGTACGACATCTGGATAGAGAGATAAATGGGCACACAAACTGTGGTGTATTTATAGAATGGAACAATATTCAGCATTTTGAAGGTATAAAACCAACACAGGTTAAAATATGGATAATTCATAAAATAATTATGTTGAGTGAAAGAAACCAAAATTCTAAGAGTACATACAACTCTGTATAAAAATCTAGTTTGCACTGATAGAAAGTTTATAAATGGATGGTGAAGGGGTGGAGGGAAGAAGTACAATGACTCATAATGAAAATTTGGGGAGCAAAAAATATGTTTATTATTTTCATGTAGTGATAGTGTCATGGGTGTCTATAGATGTTAAAAGTTAAATTCTGTACTTTATGTGCAGTGTATTACATCAATTGTATCTCAATAAAGCTGCTAAAATGTGTAGTTATAATAACAAATATGAAATAATTAAGAATTAAAATAAAATATAAATGCATAATATTGAATTAAAACATTTTGGTAAGTAAGGTACATGTAGATGTTGTTTCAAGACTTCCTGTTTAAGAAAAATCACGACATTAATAATTCCCCTTTTCTTGGTGTTAGAGTGGATACTGGGGCTGTGGGACAGAAATGACATGTAAGTGACTTCTTCAGAGGGAGGGCTAAGGGAAAATAAATAACCTACCCAACGTAAACAGCTAATTGAGAGACATGGATATGTTATTGTTGTTTTTTGAATTTTATTGTTGTTCAAGTACAGTTTTCTGCCTTTTACCCCCACCCCTCCCCACCATCCGAGGCCTTTCCCCCTCCCCTGATTCCAACCCCTCTTGGTTTTGTCCATGTGTCCTTTATAGTTGTTCCCAAAAACACTTCACCCTTCCTTTCTCCATCATTATCCCCTCCCATTTCCTCTCTGGTTACTGTCCACTTGTTCTTTATTTCAATGTCTCTGGTTATATTTTGCTTGCTTGTTTGTTTTGTTCATGAGGTTCCAGTTAAAGGTGAGATTGTATGGTATTTGTCTTTCACTACCTGGCTTATTTCACTTAACATAATGCTGTCCAGTTCCATCCATGCTGTTGCAAAAGGTAGGAGCTCCTTCTTTCTTTCTGCTGTGTAGTATTCCATTATATAAATGTACCATAGTTCTTTAATCCATTCATTTACTGATGGGCACTTAGGTTGCTTCTAGCACTTGGCTATTGTAAATTGTGCTGCTATGAACATTGGGGTGCATGGCTTCTTTTGGATTGGTATTTCAGGGTTCTTAGGATATAATACCAGCAGTGGAATTTCTGGGTCAAAAGGCAGTTCCATTTTCAGTTTTCTGAGGAAATTCCATACTGTTTTCTAAAGTGGCTGCTCCAGTCTGCATTCCCACCAACAGTGCACTAGGGTTCCCTCTTCTCCACAACCTCTCCTACACTTGTTGTTTGTTGCATTGTTTATGATAGCCATTCTGGCTGGTGTGAAGTGGTATCTCATTGTGGTTTTAATTTGCATCTCTCTGATGGCTAGCAATGGAGAGACATGGATTTGAATTCAGGTCCATCCATGCTGGAGTGCACTCATTTGCCACAGGTTCACTTTTCATCCTCTCTAACCTGCCCTAAACCTTGGGAGATTAACCAGTAAGGACCACATCATTGGTCTAGGCTCACCACTGGCTTCCCATTGGGCTTGGCCAATGTGGAGCATCAGCAGAAGGTGAGAAGGAGGAAGGAGGGTGAGTCCATGTATTCATTCTCATCACTTCCTTTCTTGAGGACTCTCTTGGAGTCATCCAAGGCCTCCCTGTGTCCATCCACTGAAGTTCTGTGTATCCTATCAGATGATTGTTTTCGCACAATTATTTCCCTTCAGGTTCCTTCCCCTCACCTGTTTAGGCTAGAGGTGTTCACTCAGTTACTACCAGCCTGGTGATTCTGCACTATTTCTTGCAGTTTCATTACAACCTGCAAATACCTTCAAAGGCAGTCCCTTTATTAAACTTTCCTCACATTATCCAGATCAAGTATGCCACCTGTTTCCTGTCTTGAGCCTCACTTGTACAATAATAACAACAAAAATCCACCTCTTTTCCACTTCAGTTTGATGAAGAAGCATCATTTTGCCCCAAAAGAGCAAGATCAGTTTTGGTGCTAAAATATCCATACAAGAAGGAGCAGAAAGCTGGTTGGTGAGAAAAAGTATGGGGAGTCATCGTGAAGCAGCATTTGCAGAGGAAGCACTGCATTTTTCCTTAGATTGAGTGCCGATTTGATGGGTGCTTGTGGGGGCTTAGTGCCACTAGCACCTACAATTCTCTGGTCAAACTGGCCCACCAACTTCCTCTACTTGATTCCATATCTGATTCTCCACAGTCATAGGCAAGGCCTTGGTATGTAAGTTTGGCATTATAACACTACTATACTACTTACAACGAAAATACACAATTTCTTCTGGGGATGAGTTTGCCTTTGAACCTGGGACAACTCACCTTTCCCTACTTATGTCACTTGAAGCCCATGTACCTCAAGGGAAGTATGATCTATGGCATAACAATTGATGGTGAATAGTCTATAAATTCCCCTTGTTCTCTTGAGATAGGTGCTAGATAGATGAAACACTTTATTCATGTTCCATTCTGTTCTCTCAGAGGTCACCAGGGAAGTGAATTTCCCCCTTTAATGCCACATTCCTTCCACTCATAGACTGCACCCCAAAGGCACAGGAATTACTGAGGGAGTTTTGGTATAATATAGTTTTTTTAATTTTTTTTAATTCTTTTTATTTATTTATTTTTTCCCCAATATTTTTATTTAATTATTTTTCAAGTACAGTTTTCTGTCTATTACTCCCATCTCATCCCCCCTCCCATGCTCCCCCCTCCCATTTCCACCCTTCTCAGTTGTTGTCCATGTATCCTTTATATAGGTTCCTCTAAATCCCTCCCTTATTTCCCCTGAAATTCCCTCCCCTCTCCCCTCTTGTCACTGACAGCCTGTTCTCAATTTCAGTGTCTTTGGTTATATTTTGCTTGCTTGTTTGTGCTTGTTTGTTTTGTTGTTTAGCTTCCTGTTAAAGGTGAGATCATACGGATATGGTGCGGTATAATATAGTTTTCATCAGCTCATGTGCAAAGGGTCCCAGCACAATTCAAAAAAGCTAGGAGGTTTTTATGTCTAACACTGAAGACTAAAATATATTTGCTGGTGCCAGAAAGTATGTATTGACAATGGGCTGTTCTTCTATCTCTTATCACTTCACACATCTCTGTGAGTAAATATCTTTCGTTTCTCTTCCCAGTGTTCATGGGCTCACACACTCAGCAAGGAGATGCAGAAAAAGAACAAGCCACCGGTTTTTAAAATTTAAAAAAAAAATCCCTACCTGAGGATATTTTTCACTGACTTTAGAGAGACAGAAAGTGTTGGGGGGAGGGGAGACAGAGAGACAGACAGACAGACATCATTTGCCTCTGGTACATGCCCCAACTGGGGATCAAACCTACAAACTAGCTATGTGCACTGACCGGGAATCAAATCCACCACATTTCAGTGTGTGGGACCATGCTCTAACCAACTGAGCTGCCCAGCCAGGATCAAGCCATGAGTTTTTATAACAGAGGCCTGCCCTGCATATCCTTTCCCCCACCTTACACCCTCAGGAAGCTCATTCTAAGGGAACACACATCTGGAAGTGTACTCATTCTTGTCTGTACGATTTTTACTAGAGGCAAAGTGTAGTCACCAACAACAAATTGGCACCCATATGTTTTTCCTGCCTGTTCAGCATGTTTCTCATCACAAAGCTAAGCCAAAGTTACATTTAGGTAGCCTGGGCTTCAGGAGAGGAGAGGAGATCAAAATACCTTTTGTTCCCAATAGACTAACTTCTCTAAACAGCAACACCCTAGAATGGCATGCTGAGGCACAGTCACAAGCCACAACTGTGGTTCTTAAACTAATGCCAGGAATGGGAAGGAAACACACACACACGCATGCACGTACATACACACACAAAGCTCTACTGTGTTGTAGCAGCAGCAGCAGGAGTGATTGGCTATCCATGTTTTCTTTTAGTCATAGGCTAGTGTATCAATTTGCTTCTAATATTTTCCTTTGTAGAGAGTTCACTCTACATGCCTCTGTGTGTGTGTGTGTGTGTGTGTGTGTGTCCCCACTCAAATCTCCATGACTGTAATGATCTGGTCTCCAATGTTTGTCTAGCGTCTGTCTCTCTTCTGGGTTTTGTAGAAATGACTCCATTGTTTCATTCACTGGAAAATCTGGATCTGATCTTTGGAAAAAGGATTTGGAACATAATGACTGTGCCTTTTAATGAAGAGATTAACAATGCTCCGGAGCTGAATAGCCCTGCATTTGTTTAGAATGGGCCCAGCATTTTGCTCTTTTGAGGAGTAACATACAATACTGAGTCATGTTGCAGATTTATATACCATTCCAATCCCCTTGCCCATGTTCTAAACAAAGGTGGTATGACTATATGTTTGAAATAGACACAACTCGTGTGCTATGGCTGTGTTTATACAAGTGAATGCTAGACGTTTTCTTGGATCTTTCTGAGAAATGACATCCTATACTGATGCCCTTTCTATAATCATAACACTAACCACTTCCAGTCCCTGGTATTGTATTGCAGCATTTTGATGATGTTTAGTTTTACACTTATTAAAGAACCATGTCCCTCTTGATTATCCTTTTTCCTGCATTGCTGGCAGAGCATATACTATCTTCGTCTATACAGGATTACACACGCGTCCACTGATTTTGCTGGCTGCGCGTCGGTGATGCAGTTTGGCCAGGAATCCTCAGTCAGTCTTTTTCCTAATTTGGTACTTCGGTCAGCCTGTCCCTGGCAACACCACGACACCCCACTCACTCCTCTAGTTGCTCACCGGGGGAGAGGACACAGGGAACTGAGTTGTTGGGGAGGAAATGAAGTGCATTCATTTTCTCTGCTGCTGCACGCGGACAAGAAAGGCCAAACCCAGCAGCGACACAGCACGCGAAAGGCGCTGAAACATCCGAGGCATTCTTCCAGCCGGGACTCCTGCTGTGTGAGACCCAAATCCACAAAGTGGCTCTCTCCCTCTCTTTCTCCTTCCAACTATGTCGGTTACCGATACAAGCCCTTCAGAAGGAAGACATTATAAATCATGAGACAGGAACATTTGAAAGTTATCTTAAAGATCATTCGGTTCGCTGGCTTTTAAATGGTTCTGAAGAGCTCCAGGATTTCCCAAATGCCCCTCGGGGCGAGGGCCCACCCCCACCAGGAGAGAAAGGGCTCCAGGGCTCTGTGTTACTCAGCCCTTTCAACTGGGGCAGCTCTGCTTTGATCTGTTTTATATATTAAAGTTTGTTATAGCATTTCCTCGGCAAAAATGGGATTCTATGCTTAAAAAGTAGGGGAACCTCTGGGGACGGAGAAGGGAGTGGTCCCCAAATCCCAGCAGTTGGATTAGGAACAAGGAGTTCCAGCTTCTCGGCCCTACAGTTTTCCTACCACACCCCCACTCCTCTGGAGAAATTGGATTAATCAAATACCACAGGGATGTGCAGCTATAGCACAGAAAGCCATTTTCCTCCTGTGTTTTATAGCAACTCTGTCCCTGCCAAGTAAAAGGGTGCGGTGGAGAGGTTGTCCTCACCATGCTGGGGAGCCTCAGGTTAGGGCAGCCAGTTTCCTACCTCTAGATTTTTGGCCCCGGATTACAAGAAAAGATATATTTAAAGCTAAGCGCGTTCCAAGTTGGGCGGTATTAATAGCCAAAGGACAGTGCTCTTAGATTCCCTCACCAAACTTCCCCAACACCAACAGAAGACCTTGGTGACAGAGGACCCTCTTCTGGCTCCAACTTCCTATAAGGCAGAGCCTGAGGGAGCGGGTGTCGCTGTCACTTCTCCGGAGAGAGCCAGGCTGGCTGGAACGTGCTGCCTTCCGCCTCTCTGTTTCTCCCTGTGCACCCCTGCCTGTCCTTCCTCGCAGCTGCGGCGACTCAGTTACTGAGGTGCAGCTTTCAGTGATCGTCCCCACCCCCAGCCCCGCACTAAGGGGCGAGCTTCCCCAGCTCCCTTATAAATATTCATTGTGTGCTACGCTGCTTCCTCAAATTCCTTCCCAGGTGAAAAACGACACCTTTGAAAATGATGACAGCCGTTTATTTGTCAGAAGCAGCCCGGGTTCCCCTACTTGGGGTCCAGAAGATCTCTCTGTTCAGCAGAAAGAGCTGGTCTGGCTGAGAATTGGGAACACCGGGCTTCCAGGTGGGGGCAAATGCACAGAGAGTCCATCGGGCTCCCCTTGTGCCTGGGAGGGGATTGATTCCGGAGCGGAGCCTGGAAACTCAAAGTAATCCCATCTAGAATCACCTGTTACTCCCTTCGTGTAGGAACCAGGAAGGAAAGAGAAAACTTTTTCCTTACTCCATCCACTCTCTACTTCAAATCTTAGGGTAGCAAAATAAAATAGAGGCGGGGGGGGGGGGATTGGTCTGCAAAGTGAATCTCAAATTCCAGGCGGGCAGGCAGAAAATCAAATCCTTATTTTCTGAAGTCCCGCAGAATGCATCCTGGTCCCAAATTGGGGCTGCCTGGCGACCAGGGGCCGAGGGCAGGGCGAGCTGAATGGAAGGGGGTAGATTTCAGACATTCCTAGAGAAACCGTCCTGCAGACACATCCTTGCAGACACAGTTAAGGGAAATTCTGAGGTCATCNAATCTTAGGGTAGCAAAATAAAATAGAGGCGGGGGGGGGGGGGATTGGTCCGCAAAGTGAATCTCAAATTCCAGGCGGGCAGGCAGAAAATCAAATCCTTATCTTCTGAAGTCCCGCAGAATGCATCCTGGTCCCAAATTGGGGCTGCCTGGCGACCAGGGGCCGAGGGCAGGGCGAGCTGAATGGAAGGGGGTAGATTTCAGACATTCCTAGAGAAACCGTCCTGCAGACACATCCTTGCAGACACAGTTAAGGGGAATTCTGAGGTCATCATATTTTGTTTGAGGGTGGAAATACGCACTGTACCTGAATTATCTGGGTGACTGAGTCAGAAAGGAAGGTTTTGCCTTTGAACATTTAGAGCACCAGATTCCTGATTAAAATTGTTTCCTTTCACGTTTGGATGGCACAGGGGATGATGCAAGTTGGCCTCCGATCCTCCTTTCGTCCTTTCAGGTCTCACTTTAGAATTCTTCTCTCTCCCTTCATCTGTCATAAATAAACTTCTTATCTTAATGCCCTGTGTTAGAGCGGCCAAACTAGAGTTTAAGAGTTTTACTGCTCCCCTCAGTTTCCATTTGGGGATCTTAAGACAATTCTTCAGATGAAAAATTATTTTCTTTGTACGTTCATTTGGACAAAGATAGAGTTCAAGGCTCTGTTAATGGCCCGACAAAGTGGTTGAGTGATGATTGCTTGTCCAGCACCCAGGTGCAGGGAGATCCAGAAACCTGCCCTTAATTCTTCCACAGTCAGTGTCGGTCAGGTAATGGTACTGAGGGGTGGCCGTTTTCAGTTGCGATCCTGCCATTCCAGGCATCCATTCCTTTGTTACCTGGCCTGTCACTATGAGTCATCAAAGCATCACACTTTTAGAGAAAAGTGTATTTACTAAAGACACTAAATTTATTACAGCATGTTTGTCTGGTCATTTGTTTCAGAGCTTTATGCGTAGTTTCCATTCTAAATGCTCTTTAGCCTGTCATGCTGTCAGATGGTAGGTATGGGTAAAGACATGTGTTTGCATTTGTGTGTCAGCTCCTGACATTTGTATTTATTTGTACATATGTATTTTGTTTGTTCAAATAAATGTTTCATCAGATGTACTGTACAGTAGGGAGACTCAGAAGGGGCTGGTACAATTCAAAAGTAAGTGAAATATTTTTTCAATAAGACTTGGAATTCCAACTCCTGGTTAATTGTAAATATGATCTGCATGAAGAAGCAGCATGTCAGGGAGCTAAGGTCTGCATTTGTTTTTATGTTATTGTTATGTTATTCTGTTTACTGCATAAATAATTAAAGTGATAGTAATAACGATTTAGGGACCATTCACCTATTGCACCTGCTCTAGTTCACTGATACTCACTTTCGGAACTGTACAGATCCTCAACCATTCCCCATCTAATAAGCACACAGTGGTAAATTAAAAATAAAATTTTTTCAAATGAATAAAATTTTACTCTAGTTCATTGCACTTAAAAACATCCTTCATCATTTGTTCACTAAAAATCATTCATAGTCCTAAAAAACTATTTTAACTACTATCTTTATAACACACATTTTAACACTGCAAATATGGTATTACTGGGCAGTAAAATAAACCCTTGGAAAGTTCATGATAATTGTTGAACTTCAGGGGATATAGATTGTTGTGTTTACCTGAATCTTTGGCTATCTGTATGTTGAAAAACATAAAAGCTAAAAATATTAAGGTAACAATTTTCACAGGTACAAAGGAGACAGTGGTCAGTGTAGGATTCGTATTTTTATACTCTATGAGGAGAACGTTTCATTTCTGCAGGTCTTATTATTCCTGGTTTAATAAATGAACCATGCCCTGGCTGGTGTAGCTCAGTGGATTGAGCGCGGGCCTGCGAACCAGACAATCGCAGTTTGATTCCCAGTCAGGGCACATGCCTGGGTTGCAGGCCTGTTCCTTGCAGGCTAACTACCAGGAGGGGATGCACAAAAGGCAACCATACATTGATGTTTCTCTCCCTCTCTCCTTCCACTCTAAAGATAAATAAATAAATAAAATCTTTAAAAAAAATAAAATAAATGAACCATTATGCTGAAATGATTACTTGAGGTTATGCATAGTAACTCATTTATCGTTGTATCTCCAGTATCTAGAACATAGTAGATGCTTGAGAAACATTCATTGAATAATTTCAGTGAATATAAGTTAGCCCTCTCTCCCCACCTCCTCCCTTGACAGGATTTGGTAGAGGAGAAAAGGGACTAGAAACAGATAAAATGAATTGAAACTCTATTTATTAGGCACTTTCACACTGGGAAGTTTTGATAACTGATTTGTAAGATGCAGAGAATAGAAGACTATAGAAAAAAATTACAGGGGTATATATTCCCTAATAAATTTAACTGCAATTCTGGAACACTTTTGTGCAAATGGTTGGCCCCACCCTCACAACTAGGGAAGTTTTTTCAAAGCTAAAAGATTATTTTTGTGAAATAGTTGCTTTCTTATTCACCTTGTGTGAATTCTTATTTAATAATAACTTCAACAGTGATTAAAAACTGTTGATAAAATTGGTCTTTCCATTATGATTCTTTTCATTAATTCTTATTAGCTAGATTTTAAATATTATAAAATTAACATGTGCTCACACTAAAAGGTTAACAAATTATACCAAGAAATAATAGCAAAATGTAAATGTCTTTTTCTCTATCCTTCAATTCCACATGTTTCTGTCCCAAAGGTACCTACTATCACCAGTTTCATATCTTACCAGGACCTGGAATGTTCTTTGTATATATATATATGCATACACACAAAGGTGGGCAAAAGTTTACAGTTTTGAGTAGGCAAAACAGTTTATTTCTGTTATTTATTACTTATTGTATTATTTATTTGTATTACAACTCTAAACCTACTTTTGCCCACTCTTGTATGTATTATATAATTTTAAAATTTTATTCAAGCAAGAGGAAACACTATGACAATTTACTCTATTTACTTAACCACATTAGGAGGTAGTATTAGCATAACTGCAGTTGAAAAAAGGCCTCTTAAACAGACACGTAAATATAATAATTAAGAGTTAGAAAAAATTTTATTCAGACTTAATCTTTTCAAAAACCTAAAAATCACAAAAATATACTTCTCATTTTAAATAAAATTTAGATTATAATTGCAACATTGTGGTATTTCCTGGAGAAAAGACATCAAATGTTGCTGGGTGTGAAAGGTTGGGTCCTTCACCCCTCCAAAATTGTATGATAGCTCAGGATAATTACTTACTACTCATATTTAAATTTCACAGCATTGTCTTAAGGACTGTTATTTGTACAAAACTATTTCTGGCTTTATCTGTTTTCTTGAGCATCTCAGTTAAATATCCTTTGACATTCAAATTGTTTTCATTTGAAGTGCCTATGTTGTCATCCTTGTTATTATGTTTGTCTTCTTTCATTGTCAGTCTCAGACCATCAGACCAGCATTTGGAATGGGTATGATTTGAGCTGTTTTCATTTATCTGAGAGGCAGAGATAGCAAGGGGAAATATTTGAGTGGCCAGTTATTTAGCGAATATTTTCAGGTTATGATGGCTTTTACCTCACGTCAGAATTTTGTTACTACAAGGACCCAAATGACAGACATGCAGTAATTAATTTAAAAGAATTCCCTCTAGTCTTGGATATATAGAGCTAACCTTTTTTTAATTCTCACCCGAGGATGCTTTTTCATTGCTTTTAGAGAGACAGAGGAAAGGGGAGAGAGAGAAACCTCCATGTGAGAGAAAAATATTGATTGGTTGCCTTCTGCACACACCTGAACCAAGAATCGAACCTGTAACCTAAGCATGTACCCTATCAGAGAATTGAACCTACAACCTTTCCCTGTATAGGACAATGCTTCAACCAACTGAATAATCCAGCCATGGTGAGCTAACAACCTTTTTAATGTACTACATAAATTTCCTACTTTGCACTATAGGGGTGTTTCCTCATTTATTTCACCGATTGCCTCATTGAAAGTACCAACAATGTTGACATGAGCAATTATATATATATACGCACACACACACACACACACATATAATGTGTATATATGTAATGTATGTATATATAGAGAGAGAATAGTATATGTGTGTGTGTATATACAAAGCATGCATATATATATATATATATATATATATATAATGGGTTTTTTTAAGTGGAGTTGCCAAACCAAAGCATACTAGTATATATTACATTTTGATAGATTCTACCAAATTACCACTTAAATGGCTTCATTAATTTATTCTCCCTTCAACAATGGGCCTATAGACCATGCCCTTGACAGCACTGGGTATTTTCACATTTTAATTTTTGTCAATCTAATGTCAAAAAATCTTATTGTCTTTATTATTTTTTGAATTATAAATTATATTAAAAACCTGGTGTTTTATTTTTTCTCTTTCACCATTTGTGTTTTTCTGTAAACGTTCTATTCATGTTCTTTATCTGCTTTTACAATTGAGTTATTCATCTTTTTCATGTACTTTGAATATTTTTGTACTTTTTCATGTACTTTGATATTTTTGAATATTGAAAAAATAGTCCTTTGTTCTGTAGATATTTTTCCTCATTGTGTCATTTGTCTTTGACTTTGTGTTGGGTGTTATTGTCACATAAGTATTAAATTTTTATATAGTCAATTTTAGCAGCCTTTCGTGTATGGCTTCTGGATTCTGTGTTATGTTTAGTAAAACTTTCTCCACTGTAAAATTATTTGTTAACTCTACTGTGTTTTCTTCTAGAACTTTTATATTTGATTTTTGAGTGCATTAAATATGCCTAAAATAAGAGATCTTAAAAATAATAGCTTTTCATATCACTTACAAGTTTTATCATAACTTTAAAACTAGAGTGGTCACCACTATATCCCATTTTAAAGGATAAGTGTAATAAATGGCATAAACACCATTGATTCCCTTTCATCTGCTAGCATGGAGAACATATGTGCCTCCTAAACTTGTCTGATTACAAATTATGACTGAAGGAATCCAGGAAGGGTTTTTGTATATATAAGTCACCAGATGTTTTATAATGATTCTGTTAATATGAGCCTCAGGATTAAACTAGAACCAGTGTTACAGGTCAAGACTAAAGCTCATTGACCATGCTATGCAGGGAAGTTTGTGCAGTGCCTGCTGGCACAATACATAAATATACAGATTTATTACTCTCTGTTTCCAGCACTGAATTTGCCCACAGATTTATGAAAAGGAAAACATGAAATTGAGATTTGTAAATATTTGAAGTTTACTTCTGAGATCTAAAGAGGCAGTAAGAAGGCTAGTAATAAATTCAAAATAGAGGTTAGGGAATGCAGTAAGTTTGCAATTATAGGAATATAACTTAAGGAAGGAATCACAAACAATAAAATTTAATAATTTCACCCTTGGTTCATAAAACACTGAGCTCCAACTGACATGTATTATTACCTGAGGAAAAAAATGAAGGTAAGTGAATATGGATTATCGCAGAGAAAATCATTGGTAGATTTGGCAACTAGAGTTAGAATCTCCAATTCTTCTGATAGGATGATTCTTTTCGCAAGTCAGTAAAACCCAAAGCCTTTAAGAATTTTTATCAATATACATATGTTCGGTGTCCTTTACCCTATGTACAACTAATGACATTTTGGAAGCCCCTGAAAGTAATTATTTCAGCAGTTTGATCAGCTTTTCCATTTTTTATTAATCAGGAGTCTAGTTTCTTCAGGAATCAATTTCATGTAGCTTGTAGAATTGTGAGCCCGTGTCAATTTTCAGGGCTAATATTATGCTTTATTTAAGACAAGTACAGTAGTTAGACCTGTGATAGGAATCTGGGTCTCAGAATCAGAAAATGTAGTTTTCAAATTCTGCTTTGTAGGTTAGTAGCTGTGTAACCTATGCAAATAATTTCCCCATGGCTTGGTTTCCTCATCTTTAAAATGAGGTTATTAATGACTTTCAGTGGCCAATTCAATTGCATGACTGCTAAATGTCAAACTCCATTATTATCTTTTTCATTAACATGCCAGAGCCACTCCTAACTTGGCACTGGGCCTTCCTATGATTTAGGAAAAGGTAACCCAATAGGCAGATCAATTTAAAAGTGGTATACTTCCTCTGGACTGACATAAAAGGGTCACACAACTTAAAATGTAGGCTGTACAGAATATGGGCTGATTCCAGCCTCTGCTGGACACCTTTATGCAGGAAAGTCCTGAATGAAGCCCAGGGTTTTTTGTTTGTTTGCTTGATTGGTTGGTTGGTTGGTTGGTTTAGTTTCTGGGCAGAGATTTCTTGAACTCAAGGAAAGTAGTTAAGGCCAGTGCCTGGTCTAGGGACAAGCATGGTGGACCAATGAGATAAAAAAGAATGTCAGTTGGAGATCTTCCTTGATAATGGAAGGCCCAGGAGAAGAAAAGTTTTGCTCTGCTTCCTACTTTTGAATGCAGTCCTGTGATGGTACAATGTTCTAGGCTCTTTGGTCATTATATGATTATGAATGGAAGACCAAGCCGTTTGGTTTTGTGCTGTGAGAAGCTGAAAGCTTTCCTCATTGATGAAGGACCATGCAAGCTCTTAAAAGGATTAAATGAAATGATATAATTAACCCTCCTAGGAACATAGAAAGGACTCAGTAATCAATGGCTGCCGTCACAATGGTGGTCGTGATGGTTATAATTATGATCACCTTAAGCAAGATAACTAAAGGCAAGAAACTGGGACTGAGATAAAACCTCCCCAGTTTGAGTTTTCAGCTTTGTCTCTTGGGCAAATTTCCTAACAGAAAGCTCAATTTACAAATCTGTAAAACAGAGTTAACAGCAGTACTTGTCTCCCAGGGCAGTAGTGAGAATCCAAAAGGAAGGTGTGTGAAAAGCATTTTACAATCTGTGCAATGTGACGCAGAAGTTAGTTGTTCTTGTAGTATCTTAGCCATTAGCTCCAAAGACAGGATAAAAATTACCCTCAAGTTAGAGATAAAAGCAATTAGAAATGACTGAGTCTGATTTTAGACATTGGTATTGGGAAATAAGGATTAAAAATAGCTTTCAGCTTGGCCATTTGCTCACTTGGTTGGAACATCATCCTATACATGAAAAGGTTGGGGGTTGGAGCCCTAGTAAGGACACATCCCTAGTTCAGGAGGCGACCAACTGATGTTTCTCTTTCATATCGATGTCTTATTCTCTCTCTCTCCCCCCTCTCTCTTTCAAATCAATAAAGAATATATCCTGAGGTGAGTATTAACAACTGTTTTTACTAACTTTCAATCTGTTTTAGCTATAAAAGATCTTATCTTTGTACCTGGGAACCTAAAAAAAACAATAAAATCACCTTACCTACAGTGGAAAAGATAAGTTATTTTTCCCTCCATAGCTCCAGTGCACTATTAAAGAAACCATGACAATGAAAAACAATGAGAAATTTTAAATTGGAAGGCGACACAATGGAGAACAGATTACAGAAATGAAGGCCAGATGTTTTTTGGGGGGTGAGGTGTTTCATGAGGTATTCAGTGGAGAATCTGGGCTCAGAAAGGATCCAAGAAAGGGGGTAAATTACGTTATGTATGTTTGTGTTTTCTCTGACTCCAGCTTTGGTGGGCATTTCCAGCAGAAACCAGTGAGTTAGGTGCCATAAGCAAACAGGGTCGAGACTTGCTTAGGCCTATTCAGTAAGGGTTATTATTTAACAGGTCTGCTTATTCTCCACAGTGTCTTAAATATAAATAAAGAAACACTATGAAGTACAATCAAGATGTAAAATAATTAGAATTGGTATCTGGTATTTTACCTCTTACACTTCTACACTAAGGCATTATAAAATTCTTAGCCAAGAATGACTAAGAAAATGTCTCCATGCCTGGTTTGGTATGAGTTTTTATTTTGTCATCCTCATTCCAAGTAATTCAGTAATTCTATGTCTCCAAATACTCCAAATCCCACATGGATTTGTTTATTTCCTTGTAACACAGTAGAGTCATAAATTACTAAGAAATCTCTGAGTAACAAACATTAGTAAAAGTCCACATTTTAAAAAATGAGCTTTATCAATTGAAAGCGTTGGTTTTATTTCTTGCTGATTTGCAATGCTGAGAATTTACATCAATCCAGGAGGTGGGCTTTTTCTGGGGTGTGTATTCTACAAAATCAAGCTCCTGCAATGGCCTGAAAACTGGACTATTTGCAGCTGGGTAGAGGTTTGTTGATGATACAGACTTTTTGTAAGAAAGAAACAACCTCTGGGTAAGTACTAATATCAGATCACCTTTGTCCATTAATCAAAAAACAGTGTTTATAAGGTTAATTTCCAAGCTACATTTCTACCCCTACTAGGGGTTTCCTTTTCTAATTATTTCATGCCCATTTCAATGTAGGCAAGCAAGCAGACAGATTGAAGTGCTGTTCCTAGCAGTATTAATGTGTTAAGCATTTAATTCTGAAGAGACTGTCCACTTGCTCATTTAGTTCTATTAATACTAACTTATATTAGTGTACATGGGCAGCTGCTGAGCTAAAGATACTCCCATTTACAATGACTGGAAAAAGAAAGATGTTTCCTTCTCAGGCAACAGTCCAGAAGTCAGTGGGCAGCTCTATGCTGGTAGGTGACTCTGACATGCTCAACTTGTGACACTCACTCATGGGTCCAAAGTGATTTCCACAGTTCTTCCCATTTCACAGCCAGAAGGAAGACCTAGATATTTTAAAGGCAAGACTTGGAAGTGGCTCCCATCACTTTTCTGGGCCTCCCATTGGCCAGAATATAGTCTCACCCAGCTGGAAGAAAGGTAAGTAAAAATGGAGCTGAGAACTCACCAATGTGACCTGCTAAGATTCTATTATTATGGAAGAGGGAGAGAATGGATGATGAGGTGTAACAGAAGTCTGCTACACTGGTTACACTAGAATGAAGCTTCTCAAAATTTCATATGCATGCAGGTTCTGATTTAGTGGGTCTGGGACAGAGCCTGAGACACAACATTTTCTAACAAACTTCCGATGCTTGATGCCAAAGCTACTGCTCTGTGGACCATGCTAAGCAGCAAGAAACTAGATGTCTCTTGATTTTAGGAAATAGGGGTTTCTTTAGACTACCTTAAAGAATTATTTACTGTCAGGAAGGCTGTGAAAAATCAGGATAACTCTAGGTATCTCAACTCTTGTTTAACCATTGAGTATTTACCTTTGTCTGAATGTGCCTTTCTCTCATACGAAACTGAATTATTCTCTACATATTCTCTAGTCCAAAGTCTGACAGAAACATTTTTGCTTCAGGTAGACAGGGGACCTCCCCTAACTAAGTGTCATGATTTCATGGGCCACCTGGAAGCCTGTAAGTGGGACAAACTTTGATTTAATCAGTAGCCACATCAGCATGGACATCCTGACTTGGCTTCCCTAAGCAAGGAGCAGTGGGCATCGAAGCTTAAGCTTTATGGAAAGCCATACAGAAAACCGTATCTAGTTTCTTTTTTTATATTATTGCAGAGAATAGGGACTTAACACTTTGTGGATGAAAAACTGAGATATATAAAGGCAATACAGATTAATACTTTGATATGATGGCATATAATTACTACAATTAGTAAATTCACTGTTTTCTACTTATAGAAATAATTGATGTGCCTTGTTTACTTTATACTGAAGAGTATAAGGAAAACATGATTTAATTTCAGTTAATTCATAATTTTCAGATTAACATTAAGATGTAGGCAAGATAAAGAGTACCAAGTTATAGAAAAAACAAAAGAAGAATATTTTAAGTGGAAAAAGTACACTGTTCGTGCTTTTCACAACTAATCGTGCTTTGCTCTTTAATTGCAGTATATTGTTATTTAATGACCCATTAGGATGACTTTTATACTTAACTACAACCCACTTTAACTAGTAGATCTGATTCTCAGAGCTTCCAGACTCTCTCCACACTCATCTTGGCTTCTGGCTAACTCCTCTTTTCACGAAAGGCCTCCTTTTTGTTTCCTGCCTTCTGCCTTTCCTATGCCCTCCGAGGAGAAAGTATACATGAGCACGATTAAATGCAGCTGCTTTTAATTAACCCCTTCCGCTGTCCTCCAGATGAATGATTCAATGTGACTTGGCAAACTGATGGCTTCTAAGGAGTCACACACATTTACAACACACCAATAATCAAGTTAACCCGCCTTACACCAGCAGAGCAAGATTAAACCAATGTCTCCACTCTATCCCTAAAATCCAATTGGGGTGACTAAACAGGTCAGAATGTCACTTCTCCGTGAGATGAAGCTGAGGCCTCACAATAAGAGTTTCGGGTTCTGAGGGATCCTGTCTCTCTTTTGGGTGGGAGTCAGGCAAGGGCTCAGCAGGACCTGCATGGACTCCTCAGGACTACTAGGAGGCCTGGAAAATAAGCTCCTCTTACCTTTGGCCATGTATTGTCAGGCCAAAGGGCATAAAAAGTCAGGTGAGGGGTGGTGGTTGGAACCAAGGCATCAATCAGAGAACCATGCTGAACACAGGAGTCAAACTGTGGAAGCCAAAGGAAAAGTTCAGGAAGATAGGAAGACAAAGATTATGAAGTCGTAAAATGAACCAGAAGATGTAAGAAAGTCCAGGAATATAGATGGAATTTTCGCTTCATGACTCCAAGTAACTCTTTAAGTATTTCTCTTACCAACTTGAATGAGTACCTATAGAGAGGATTGTTGGAAAGAATATAGGACAATAGGTGGAACCAAAATGAGTCTCTTCCTTGAAGGAAGGAGGCAAGAGCAACACCAGGTAAACCTTAGGAGTGCCTGCATTTGCACGAATGGGTGCAAATGCAGGCACTCTCTAGCCCCAGCCTGACCTTGCCTGGGAATTATTCTTTATGTATTCATTCCACAAGCACCTATTGAACAGAAGTAAGGTAGTAAAAACGTGAATCAGACATACTTCTTGCCCCCTCAAAGACCATACATTCTTGTTGGCTTGGGAGAAGTCTATAAACATAACACGAGGTAGAACGTATGTCTCAAACTTCAAAAAGGGAAGTTGGGATCCAAAGGCAATGCCAAGACCAAAATTAAGGAGGTTCTCCCCTATGTTTTCTTTTAGGTGTTTCACCATTTCAGGCCTCACATTTAAGTATTCATTCCATTTCAAGTTAATTTTTGTGGTGTGAGGTACAAGTCGAGTTTTATTCTTTTGCATGTAACGATCCGATTTTCCCGCCACCATTTATTTAAGAGACTATCTTTTCCCCATGGAGTAGTCTTGGCTCCTTTGTCAGATATTAGCTGACTGTATAATTAATTTTTATTGTTAAGACTTGAGGAAAATTTTATAGAGAATGTGACATGTAAAGCTGGTCTTTGAAGCATGGGGAAAGATGAGATGATGAGAAAACAAGTTCCGGTGGAAGAAAGACAACAGAAGAACCAGAGAAATACAGAAAGTATTTGGTATGATGAACAATGGAAAGCACTCCTCTACAGCCAAGACACAGGTTGCACACAGGGAAATGAGTGGCAGACGTGGCCAGAGATGCAGGTTGTGATGATGTATAATGACATACAAACAAGTTCAGAATTTATTCTATAAGTAATGGAAACAACCAAAGGGTTTGAGACTGGACAGTTTTAAATTTACGTGCCTGAACCCTATAACTCACTCCTCTCATTTTTGCAATTCTGAGATATACAACAAAGAAAACAATATTAATTTTAATAGCTTCTAAAAATGTCCAATATTTGCTTACCCTGATATTTCTGCCAATCTATTGACTGGAAACCCCGTTTTTAAATTTCAGAGCCTATGTGGGATGTACAGCCCCTAACCACTGATTGGCCAGATCCATAGGGCAGAGCTAGCTGACTTACCCGGTCAGATACAGATAGAGATGTAGGAGGAGGGAAGGAGGCAGACACTGCCCAAAAGCTGAGAAATGGAGCACACGTGCCCGTCCTAAGACAATCATTTTATCTGGGAGGGTTCGGGTGCTCTGACTGACTAGGCCTGGCCATGTGCTTGGAACTGCCAAGACCATGTAGAGTGGCAGGATGGATTTTGAACATTCTTACTTTTTGTCATTAATGTATATGGGGAATCTTGGGACACAGCATAATCTGAGGATTTTAGGCCTTGGTGGTAGGGTAGGGGCAGCTGTCTGCAGAGGAAAGCAGCTTGAAGGCCTTGGGCAGAGGAGGGAAAAGTCTTTGAAAGAGAAGGTAGCAGAGTGGGGCCAGTCCCAGCGACAAACTTCATGACTTGATAGTTTTATTTAGGGTTTCCTGGCTTTGCCTTTCCAAGAAGAGACCTGCTGTGTAAATAGCAAACTGTAGTATGGATAACAAATATGCAGAAAATAAGGTTAAGTGTTTTACAATGCTAGACTCTTTTATCTACACCCATTTCTTAGCCAGGTTCCAGTGATATAAAGTCAGGGGGGCTGCTATACAGGCTCATTCTTCAGTAAGTGGCCTTGAACTTCAAATAAAGAAGGAACATAAATCTTTTCAAATATATAAGGTGATGCAAAGCAGAAGTCAAGATCCACATAACATAAAAAAAGTGCAATGAATGTATCAAGTAAAGAAGGCTTTGCAGGAGCTTAGTCCAACCTGCTTATATTTTTAGGCAAGGAGCTATATACTTCAACAAAGGCCACATCGTCATGTAGTGACAGAACTGGTACTAAAATTTACATCCCCTGCCTCCCAGTCCTGATCATGTTTTATTGCACCAGTGGACATCATCCAGATACTTCTCCTAAGAGAAAACTGTCTAACCAAAAGGTCATTATAATATGGTCCCGTATTTGTTAGAGCAGCCAAGTAGTGAAGATTGGGTGTGGTTAAGCTAGAGTTAATCCTGGATGGCTACCATCACTGCTAGGAACATTTGAAAAAAGTCAATCCAGATTCATTTAGCTGCTTAAATCAGACCTGTGCTTGATTTTGTTATTGTTTGCTATTTCATGGAATTTCTTTCATTTGCCCCAGACTCCCAGAACTCAATCCTTGCAAGTGATCCCATAGGTCAGGGACCATTAGGATTGAACATCAGTAGATGGAGAAACAGTCACTGCCATTGAAGATCAAGAGACCCTGTCGAAAGAAGTAAGTGTCTAAATAGGAAACTGTCACAGTGGTAAAAGAAAGCAGGGAGAAATCCCACCAGGGGAGGCAGATCAAATAAAGCAGAAGAATATTTTATTCAGGCCTATTAAAATAGACAATTAAAAACAATACAGTTGTCCCTGCAGGGAAACACTGAGCAGCTCCTCACTTACGTATGCAGAGCACGGTGCACTTCCGTGCTCTTTTCAGACAGGCCCTTCCCAGGCTCTGGCAGCATGCTACCAGCATCACTAAATATGCCAGCCTTCGTCAGAATAATGCAAGGATTATGTTTTCCACGTTATGTGATGCCTGGAAAAGTCTAAGTCTGGCAAGAAACTTTCACATTTAAGAAATGAGTTAAGTGCACAGACTATCCATTTTTGTAGACTTCATATGATCAAAAAAATTCCTAGGAGAGTCACTTAACAACTATTAGGTATCGCCAGTTGAATGGCTGCCCCTGAGCTTTCAGTTAGTATTTGTAATTACCAAGCATCATTCACCACC
Source organism: Sturnira hondurensis (assembly GCF_014824575.4). Lineage (NCBI taxonomy): Eukaryota > Metazoa > Chordata > Mammalia > Chiroptera > Phyllostomidae > Sturnira > Sturnira hondurensis. Next base: position 4,045,971 of record NW_028086190.1, read on the forward strand.
AGGACACTAGTCATTTATTCAACAAATGTTCCTTGGGTATCTACTAAGTGTCTGACCCTATTCTAGTCCTGAGACACAAGGAGAAATTGGAGCCCTTATGGAGTTATGTACTAGTGGGAAGTGTTCAAGCTACCCTAACCTCCTAACGGTTCAGCTGCTCCCTCTCTTGCCAGGCTTGAGCAAGGGGAGTCCCTGTGCTGGGTCCCTGTGTCTCAAACACACATATAAGTCTATTCAATGGGTACTTTTGTCCCTGGGGATCGGGCTCTCAGTACTGACGCTGCCCAGCCTGAAAACATAAATATCACCTGCCCCCACCTTAGACTAGCGGCACTCAGACGTAGGGATAGGCTTCTCCACAGCTTTCCCCCGAAGTCTTTATGAAACAAAAGGTGATTGTATCCAAATACCATGAAGATTGGAGGATTGTGCCATTGCCAACTTCAGAGAGGGACTCTGCTTCAGGACATAAGAAAAAAAGCAAAGTAATTGAATTGTCAAACTCTTCTGAGAGAGCATGAATTTAATAAATTGTTGCATAAGGAAGTATACTTTCCCATTAGCCAAACATCTGAATACTGGCTTCCCTTTTAATTAAATCTCACAGTACCAGAGAGTTCTGGAGATAACCATGGCAGTTAAATAAAGTTCTGTAAAATTACATAATTCCTATGACCTTACATTTGTATACTAATAAGCCTCGACAGTATGTGCATGAACTGGGATACTGACGACATTGTGGATGAGGTGGACCCTGAGCACGATCCACGAAAGCTGACTCTGAGAATAGCTTTATGTTTTACAAAAATTCTAATAAGATTTAAATACATTTTAGTTTGCCTGTAAAATACATTTGAAAGAAATAAAAATGTCAACTTAAATTTTTTAAGCTTAATTAAAAATTTTAAATAAAATATTTAAACCTATGGCATGTGGGTCTTCACTTGTATGCTTGCCTCGGACACCTAACAAGGGTGAGCCTATTTCTTCCTCCTACTCCCATGATCGCGTACGAATGAAATAATTGATGAGTAACTATTCAGTATTTCAAAAGTGTTAAATAAAGCTACTCAATATGAGCAATGGCCAAAACAGAGACAAAGTGAATAGCAAAAATAAATTGTTTTAAATAAGTAAAAATGAGCTCTTCTCAGTGCAACTGATAGGTTCACTTTGTCACATACTGTGACCTTCTCCTAGATGGCATTGGACTTCTCCTCTTTAACTCCTCTACCTTGATCTTCATAACACAGCTTACACATTGTCCTTTATCTTCCAAAATCTTATCTCAAAATCTCTTGTGGAAGAGTTTTCCGCTTCTTTTTAGCCCACACAGTGCTATGTTTATTTTACTATAGCGTTAAGTAAAAGGTTAATGAATAAGTGAATATAAGCGATCATTCTAGAAACATATTACATGGGGGCATATACCTTGCTGTTATCAGATTCTTTTTCTTTAACATTTTCTTTATTTTTTAAAGTATATTTTATTGATTATGCTATTATAGTTTTCCAAATTTTTCCTTCTTTATCCATCCTCCACCCTGCACTCCCCAACCCTCCAGCATCCCCCCACCTTGGTTCATGTCCATGGATCATACATATAAGTNTAGAAACATATTACATGGGGGCATATACCTTGCTGTCACCAGATTCTTTTTCTTTAACATTTTCTTTATTTTTTAAAGTATATTTTATTGATTATGCTATTATAGTTTTCCAAATTTTTCCTTCTTTATCCATCCTCCACCCTGCACTCCCCAACCCTCCAGCATCCCCCCACCTTGGTTCATGTCCATGGATCATACATATAAGTTCTTTGAATTCTCTGTTTCCCACAGTATTTTTATTTCTCCCTGTCTATTTTATGCCTACCAATTATGCTTCTTCCTCCTTGTACCTTTTCCCCCCTATTACTCCCCTCCCCCTCCCCACTGAAAACCCTCCCTGTGATGTCCATTTCTCTGATTCTGTTCCTGTTCTAGTTGTTTGCTTAGTTTTTGTTTTTGTTGTTTTTCTTTTTTCTAGGTTCATTTGTTGATAGCTGTGATTTTGTTGTCATTTACTGTTCACAGTTTTTTATCTTCAATTTCTTAGATAAGTTCCTTTAACATTTCATATAATAAGGGCTTGGTGATGATGAACTCCTTGAACTTGACCTTATCTGGGAAGCACTTTATCTGCCCTTCCATTCTAAATGAAAGCTTTGCTGGATAGAGTAATCTTGGATGTAGGTCCTTGCCTTTCATGACTTCAAATACTTCTTTCCAGCCCCTTCTTGCCTGGGGGTTTCTTTTGAGAAATCAGCTAACAGTCTTATGGGCACTCCTTTATAGGTAATGCTCTCCTTTCTTCTTGTTGCTGTTAAGATTCTTTCTTTATCTTTAATCTTAGGTAACTTTTTTAATTTATTTATTTATTTATTTATTTATTAATACTTTTTAAATTTAATTCTTGTTCAATTACAGCTTTCTGTCTTATATTCCCAACCCTGCCCACACCCCGCCCCATGCTCCCCACCTCCCTCCTATTTCCACCCCCCACCCTTAGTTATTGTCCATGTGGCCTTTATACTTGTTCATGTGAGTCCATTCCCTTTTCCCCTATGATTCTCTCCCCTCTCCCCTCTGGTCACTGTCAGCCTGTTCCCTATTTCAGTGTCTTTGGTCATATTTTGCTTACTTGTTTGTTTTGTTTAGATCCCTGTTAATGGTGATATCATATGGTATTTGTCTTTCACCGCCTGGCTTATTTCACTCAGCATAATGCTTTCCAGTTCCATCCATGATGTTGCAAAGGGTAGGAGCTCCTTCTTCCTTCCTTACACAATAGAATTCCATTGTGTAAATGTACCATAGTTTTTTTATCCAGTCATTTACCGATGGGCATCTAGGTGGCTTCCACCTCTTGGCTATCGTGAATTGTGCTGCTATGAACATTGGGGTGCATAGGTTCTTTTGGATTGGTGTTTCAGGGTTCTTAGGATATACTCCTAACAGTGGAATTGCTGGGTCAAAAGGCACGTTCATTTTTAGTTTTCTTAGAAAATTCCATACTGTTTTCCATAGTGGTTGTACCAGTCTGCAATCCCACCAACAGTGAACTAGGGTCCCCTTTTCCCCACAACCTCTCCAGCACTTGTTGTTTGTTTCTTTGTTTATGATAGCCAATCTGACTGGTGTTAAGTGGTATCTCATTGTGGTTTTAATTTGCATCTCTCTGATAGCTAGTGATATCGAGCATCTTTTCATGTGTCTCTGGATTCTCTGTATGTCCTCCTTGGAGAAATGTCTGTTCAAGTCCTCTGCCCATTTTTTAATCGGGTTGCTTGTCTTCTTTGAGTGGAGCCGAATGAGTTCTTTGTATATTTTGGAGATTAAACCTTTGTCTGAGGTATCATTGGCAAATATGTTTTCCCATAGAGTTGGTTGTCTTTTTATTTTAATGCTGTTTTCTTTAGCTGCGCAGAAGCTTTTGATTTTGATGAGATCCCATTTGTTTATTCTTTCCTTTATATCCCTTGCTCTAGGGGACATATCAGTAAAAATATTGCTGCGTGGAATATCTGAGATTTTCTTGCCAATGCTCTCCTCTAGGGCTTTAATGGTTTCACGGCTTATATTTAAGTCTTTTATCCACCTTGAATTTATTTTGGTGTATGGGGTAAGTTGGTGCTCAAGTTTCATTTTTTTGCATGTAGCTGTCCAGTTCTCCCAACACCATTTGCTGAAAAGGCTGTCTTTACTCCATTTTATGTTATTGCCCCCTTTGTCGAATATTAATTGACTATAGAGATTTGGGTTTATTTCCGGGCTCTCTGTTCTATTCCATTGGTCTATGTGCCTGTTTTTGTGCCAGTACCAGGCTGTTTTTAATCTTAGGTAACTTAGTGATGATGTGCCTTGGTGTGTTCCTCTTTGGGTCCAAATTCTCTGGGACCCTCTGGACTTCCTGGATTTTCTGGAAGTTTATTTTCTTTGCCAGTGTGGGGCAGTTTTTCTTCTTTATTTGTTCAAATCAGTTTTCAATTTCTTGCTCTTGTTCTTCTATTTCTGGCACCCCAATAATTTAGATATTGGAACATTTCAGGTAGTCCCGAAGAATCCTCAGCCTCTCTTCATTTTTTTTGGATTCTTGTTTCTTCGTTCTGTTCCTGTTGGGTGTTTATTTCTTCCTTTTGTTCCAAATCATTGATTTGAGTCCTGGTTTCCTTCCTGTCACTGTTGGTTCCCTGAATATTTTGCTTTATTTCATTTTGCGTATCTTTCATTTGTTCTTTCATTTTGTGACCAAGCTCAATCTGTGAGCATTTTGATTATTAGGGCTTCAAATTATCCATCAGATAGGTTGGTTATCTCCTCATTGCTTAGCTCTCTATTCTGGAGTTTTGCTCTGTTCTTTCATTTTGGCCCTATCTCTTTGTCTTGGTGCACTCAATAAGTTGTAAGGGGGCAGGGCCTTAGGTATTCACCTGGGCAGGGCAACCCTCTTTGCTGCACTGCGGTGTTGCCTGTGGGGGAGTGGCCAGAGAGTAAACAATGCAGCTTGCTTGCTTGTCTCTAGCCCACTTTCCAACAAACTGTTCTATGAGATTGGGAGTTTCTCCCTCCAAGGCAACCCCGGCCTTATTCCACAGTCAGCTCTGAGTCTGTTTCCTGTTCAGCCAGCCCCTCCCATGCGGTCCACTGCCTTGCCATGGGTTGTCTCTGTCCACCTGGCTTACAGGTCTGGTTGACTATTTAGTTCCTTGGTTGTCAGAGCTCCATGCAGTTTGATTTTCTGGTGCTTCTAATTGTTTATTTATTTTAAATTGGTTGTTATGCTCCTTTTGGTTGTGCAAGGAAGCGAACGGTTTCTACCTATGCCTCCATTTTGGCCGGAACTCTCCCAGATTCTAAATAGATACATCTTCAGAAGTTTTTCATCAAAATTCAAACCCAAGATCATGGTTAAGGAAAATTTTCCCTTGTCACACAGATGTACTGTAACAAGCTAGAGAAAGAAATTCACTAAAGACCACCTTAGTAAGAAAATCACAACAGCTGGTATTATTAAAAACATTAAGAATGTTTATTGGAGAAATGATACCCACATAAACTTTGAAGAGCATGAAACTGAATCTTACTAGGTCAGTTCCTTTCCTTCTATTTATGTCTGTACCCAGGAATGAATGAATCAGAAAATTTTGAAAATGATTTATGATTTCCTTGATATCTAGAAAGGGAATATAAATAAGTATAAGAATGAGACCAAGAGACTATGGGAATAAATGTGAGCATAGAAGATGAGAGGCAATTAAGAGAAAAAAAAACACATCATACTGATGAAGTCTCAACCTTATACACATTTCTAAAGGAGACCAGATATGGCTTACTGTCTGTTAAATGATTACTTTCTGTGATTCATGAATAAGCACCTAAATAGGACACTAAACAAACTCCAAAGGTGTGTGTCTAGCTTATGTGACACCTTTCTATTGAGAACTACTCCAGCTATCCCTACCACAGGCTGCTATGGGCTACTGGTCACAGATGGCTGGACCAGAAATTAACTTGGTATAAACTAGACCAGTCTAGTTATTTCCAGATCTGGAAATAGGAATGAGATGGAGTACATTCAGGAGCTTTTCGGTGAACTTTTTTCATCATGTGCCCTGAAAGCTGGAGACAACTGGCCTGGAGATGCACAGAGAGAAGCAGACCTAGCACTGTAGAGCAGTCTCGTCCACGTGACTGCCAGGTGGCTCTCCAGGTTCTGTGTTTCGTCCCTGGACCAGCCAGCTGTCTTTGGATTCTTTGACATACTCCCAAATCCTTCCAATGAATCCCCTTTGCTACGATATTTAGGCAGATAGTTTCTCCTACTTCCAACGAAAACAGCTTAGCTAAAAAATGGGAAGTACACACACTCTAAGCACATCTATACTGTGCTTAGAAACTTCCTGTGATGTAAAGAACTCTTTAGTGAATCTGAGAGGAAATAGTTAAGTATAAAAATAAATATGAAATCTTTTATCTTCAGTATCTAAAACTGAAAAACAATAAAGTTTAGGGGAGAAAATTGTAAATGTTTAGTAAATTTTTATGAAACCTAGGGAACTTTAAAATTCATGCACAAACACAGAAATGAAATGGGAGATATAAGAAATGAGGAAAAATCCAGAATTTAAACTTTTCTGCCACTTAGACTAGCAATGTTTTGTATATAATTCATGCAGTATCTTCCTCTAAGTTGGATATGAATTCACTCACAAGGGAGTTGGAGATAATGTCACTATGAATATCAAATCAGCTAGCAAGAGGTGGGAAGGTGTTGACACTACAGATAAGATCAGCTACAAACCCAGTGAACTCTTAAATAAAGAAACAAGTGAGCCCAGCAGGGCTATAAACAACCACCAAAGTGAAAGGCAATAAAAGAGAAGAAGGAAAGTAAGATACTCAAATGTAATGAAGCAAGACTTATCATGAGAAGTGCCTGAAATGCCATCTTCAGTAATATAAGCTTCTGTAACCAGAGTGATTGAAGAATGTACTTAACTCGTTGCCTAAACCTTTCCTGGGATCAACCTGTATGCATATGGCTTACATTCTTATGAGTTGTTTTTTCTAGTTCCATAAGAAATAAGGACCAGAGTAAGAAAACACTGACCTGGATCTGGCTACTTTAAAATGGACCTTATGCTTAAGTGCACAATTGGTGACAAGCTCCAGGACCTCTCATGAAGAAGAGGAGTTTCTCTCAGTCAACGGAGTACATCAAAGGGAAAATGAGCTCTAAGGTTAATGAACAAGACACAAAACTCACATTTGCTACATTCCACAATTAAGGCCCACAATTTATATTTATTCAAAGTGTCTCAGTTAAGCAGAAAATTCTCAGTATACAGTCAAATATAAGTAAGTATGAAATCAGCACAGTGTACACCTTATATTTTCACAATGTTACGCATTAATTATATCTCAATAAAGATAAAAAAATTTTAAAGTAGTGGGTGCGTATGGGAAGTGAATAGAAGGGCCATGAAGGTTGTGATAGAGATACAAAATCTCCATTACATATGCCAAGCATGACACAAGAATTTGCCAAGTATTTTCTTAATATTCATAATTATTAAGGCCATACAGCTTTTATATCATTTTGTTAACAATAATAGCAAAACAAACTGAACTAGCTTGTGGTCACACTCGTTTTTAGCATATCACATAGATGCACCGCACTTTAAGAAAGCCATACTATGCCCCTGGCTGGTGTAGCTCAATGGATTTAGTGCCGGTCTGCAAACCAAAGGGTTGCTGTTTCAATTCCCAGTCAGGGCACATGCCTGGGTTGCCAGCCAGGTCCCCAGTAGGGGGACCACAAGAGGCAACCACACATTGATGTTTCTCTCCCCATCTCCCTCACTTCCCCTCTCTAAAAATAACTAAATAAATTTAAGAAAAAAGAAAGAAAGCTATACTACAAATGAAAAGTCTCTTCGCATTGAAAGTATATAGGCCTTCATTAATCTTGAACTCTAAAATATGCTGGATGTAGAGAATATAAGTTCATTTTGGTTGTGATTAGCCTGAAATCAATACAACAAATCCATAACATTTTAATTACTATAAATAAGAGATACAATCTATTTTTAAAACTACTAATTGAGAAAAATTATTTGATTGCTATACTAGTGAATGTTGTTTTTCAGGGTTGGGAAAAACTAGTTATCAATAAAGTTCAATTCAACATAAACTTAGTGATACCCTACTGACAGCAAAACTATATCCCACTTGTATACTGCTAATGATGGTATGAACTGGCAGTCCCCACCCAAGAAAGCAATTTAGCAATATGTACAATATAAAGAGTTTCCCAAATGTTTATATATTTGACACAGTGGCCATGGGCTATGCATCTATGTATATATATTCTTTGGCTAATCTCTTCCACCAATTCTTTTTTTTAAAGATTTTATTTATTTATTTATCTTTAGAGGGGAAGGAGAGAGGGAGAGCAACATCAATGTATGGTTGCCTTTCATGTGTCCCCTGCTGGGAGCTGGCCTGCAGGGAACCGGCCTGCAACCCAGGCATGTGCCCTGACTAGGAATCGAACTGTGATCCTCTGGTTCGCAGGCGCATGCTCAATCCACTGAGCTACACCAGCCAGGGCCCCACCAATTCTTTATAAACTCTTCCAAATTTAGAAGAGAGGAAAATACTTCCCAATTCGTTCTATGAGGCTCTGATACCAGAACCAAATAAAGGCATTGCATTAAAAAAAAAGGCTAAAGACTAATATCTTTTATGAACATAAACACAAAATTCCTCAAAAAATACTAGCAAAACAAATTCAGCAACATATAGGAGGTCTGTGCAGAAGGTACCTAGCCATGTAATACGAAAAAGAGACATTTATTGAAGATGATACGAGATACAAGAAACATTGTACATGAGACAAAGATCCCTCATTCTCTTTCAAAGTAGGCACCTTCGAACTTCACACAGTTCTCCCCATTGCCAACAGCTGTCCTGTCATATCTCATTGGCGGTCTGAATTCTCTTCCCTTTAAAGGATTATTTTAGTTTTGGGAAAATCCAGAAGTTGCCGGGCACCAAATCTGGGCTGTAGGGTGGGGGCTGAGTCAACTGGGTGATTTGATGTTTTGCCAAAAAACTCTGCACATGACCTGATGCATGAGAGGGCACTGTTGCTGTGATGAAGCTGTCAATCCCCAGCTGCCCTTAGCTTCAGCCTTCTAAATCATCTAAATAATTTCCATGGAGGAATGCTTGAGCTTAATGCAAAATTTGATGCAGATTCAGGACTCTACTTTCTCAGTCATTTTGAATGCGATGGACATAGAGTACGCATGCTCACTCAAGGGCAACTACCGCCCCCACTGACTAGTACAGTGAAGTCATCATTATTCACATCTGTGCCTTCCAGGCCACTCTCGTTGACAGCCAGGTTGCATTGCTGTTGTGCAAACCACTCTTGTTGTGTTGACATTGGCTAGACTTTTTCCAGACAGACTTCATAAAAAGAATTATACATCCAAATCAAGATTGGTTTAACATTCGAAAATCAATTAATGCAATATACCATATAATTAGAATAAATAACAAACCCGCACAATCATCTCATTAAATACAGAAAAAATATTTGACAAATCCCAACACACTTTCATGATAAAAAGCACTGGACAAACTAGGAAGAGAAGAAAACTTACTCAAGATGAAAAGAGCATTTATTAAAAATCCACAACTAACTTGTATCATACTTAGTGGAGAAAGACTTCATACTTTCACCTTAACATCTGGAGCAAGACAAGGATGTTTATATTTGCCGCTTTTATTTAACATTGTCCTGGATGTTCTAGGCAGGGCAATGGTGCAATAAAATACATGCAGACTGGAAAGGACAAAGTAAAACTATCTCTGTTTATAGATGGCATTATCTTACACAGAGAGAATCCTACGGAATCCATAACAAACTGCTAAAACTAACAAAAAGGTTCAGCAAGTTTAAAGGCTGCAAGATCAAAATGCAAAAATAGATTATACTCCTATACACTTGCAGTGGAGAATCCAAAAATCTGATTATGAAAACAATTCCTTCCTGACCTATGTGGCTCAGTTAGTTGGGCATCATCCTGCAAAACAAAAGGTCACTGGTTAGATTCCCAGTCAGGGCACAATGCCAATCTTGTGGGTTCTGTCCCTGGTCAGGGCACAAATGAGAGGCAACTGATTGATGTTTCTCACGGAGATGTTTCTCTCCTTCTCATTCTCCCTTCCTTCCCTCTCTGTAATAACTAACTAACTAACTAAATATTTAAAAAAAATAAAACAATGCTATCTACATTCACATCAAAAAGAATAAAATACTTAGGAATAAATTGAATCAAGGCATTGTAAAACTTATACTCTGAAAATGAAAAAAAAACATTTTTGGAACAAATTAAAAATGAACTAACAAGTAGAAAAACAGTGCACATTTATGGGTTAGAAGACTTGATTATTGTTAAGATGGCAATATTTCCCAAATTGATTTAAATATTCAACACAATATTTTCCAGAATAACAGCTAACATTTTTACATAAACTGATAAGCTAGTCCTGAAATTCATATGGACCCAGAATAGCCAAAACATTTTTGAAAAAGAACTAACTTGAAGAATTCATACTTTCCAACTTTTAGCACTGACTACAAAGCAAAAATAACCAAGGCAGTCTGGTACTGGCATAAGAATAAACATACAGATCAATAGAACAAGTGGAGAGTCCAGAAATAAATTCATGTATCTAGGGTCAACTGATGTTAGACAGTATGCCAAGACTACTTAATATGGAAAAAAGAGTCTTTTCAATAAATGGTACTTGAACAACTAGCTACATACATGTTACAAGATGAAGTTGGACACCTACTTCATGCCATCCACAAAAATTAACTCAAAATGCATCAAAGACCTAAAAGTAAGTCCCAAAACTCTTAGAAGTACTTCAAAAGACACTTTCAAGAAAGTGAAAAGACAATCCATAGAATGGAAGGAAATATTCATAAAGCAGGTATCTGATAGGAATTTCCATCTAAAATACATAAATAATTTTTAAAACTCAAAGATAAAAAGACAAAATATCCAATTTAAAAATAGGCAAAGCATCTAAGTCTAAAATTTCTCCAAGGGAGATACACAAATGAGAAAGAAACAATCATAGAGGTGAATAAATGGACAAAATGTATGCTCACTACAGCAATTTCTATTTAATATCCAAAGAAAATAGGAAGCAATCTAGATGTCCAAATTGGGATTTAATGACATGCATTATATCACATCAAAACACTGAGATATGATATATCCATTAGAAAGACTTCTGGAGAAGCAGTGTAGGGCAGTAATTAAGCCAGAGCACTAATGACAGATTGCTTGTGTTTGAATCCCACTTCTACAACTCACAAGATTCTTGTTCTTGGGCAAATTACTGAACATATCTAAGCTTCAGCCTCTTCGTCTGTAACTTTTTTTAGGATTAATGGTGTTTATGCATGTAAAGTACTTAGCACAAAACATGGCACATAATGAACACTAAATAAACATTTGAAAAATTATGGTACACTTTTATTAATATGTTGACATTCTAAATATATAATATCAAGTAAAGAAGTAGGATATAAACATATACAAAAATATTCAACAATTTTGAATGAGTGGTTAGATAGATGGGAGTAGATGAATGTGCAGGATGGATAAAAGAATGAATACAGAAATACATAATGAAATATTATGTTACTTCATGTCATTCCCTTAGTAAGGCAAGCCATCCGTTTATAATTATTTCACAGTTCATATGTCCTTTTGGAGGATCCTTATTAACTTTACCTGCTCTTTTGTTGTCTTGTCTGGTTTTCCTATTGGTGTCTGCTAAGGGAGGTGATCACAGAGAGAACAGACTGTCTTATTTCTACTGAGAAAACATAGTTAGCCCATCATTGTTTCCTTGCTGGAGGCAGCCTGCTGTTTGTATGTGCTACAGGTATATCCCTTATTCAACTTACTCATTTTTTAATCCCCCCTTGTTGGCAGTTAGCAATCAATTTCTTAATTAGCTTAAATCCACCTGGCTATTTTGTGACTAATAAATCAATTCATTCAATTCACATAGAGGGGATTGTATTTAGTTCCATATTTCAGACATTCCTGTCCCTCATTGTGCGTGGCTGCTGTATCTACGGTGAAGACACGATAGCCAAGCAGAATTTTTATTCTCTGCTGTTTTGCAGTCTATCAGATACATGGAGAGTGTGGTTAGTGTTTTTAATGTAGAAAGGGATTTAGTAACAGGCCTCAGAAGACTGAAACAGAATTTAGGAGTCTAGTGTGTGTTATAAATAGGTTCACCATTTGGGGGTTTCAACCTTTCAAATATGCCTAATAATGTGTAGTATCATTCATTTCAGACTCAAATTGTGTATGTTCAGTAGAAATACTGTGATATTACATTCTGTCATTGAAATAAAGTTTGCTGGGTAGTGGGGTAGAGGTTACAGGAACATGTAAAAAATGAATTTCACATAATTACACTTTGCCCCCAAGTCTCTTAATGGGTGTGGAGTTTGGAGTAAGAGGGTAAATTTAAGATTTCATTTTAAAAATCAACTTGAACTTTCAAAAAGAAACAAGTTTCTCTTCCGGCCAAGAAGGAGGCGTAGGTGGAAACACTGTGCCTCCTCACACAACCAAATTTAAAGACAACAAAGTTTTAGTAACAAAAACGGATCCAAAACACAGAAAATTGAACTGTATGGAAGTCCAACAACAAACCATTCATCCAGACCAGTAAGAGGGATGGAGTCGGCAGCTGGCGGAGCAGGGTCGTGAATGAAAAAGTGGCCAAACTGACCCAGGTGCACAGGGGGCATTGGCAGATCCCAAGTGTGGGGTGGCATCAGGTGGCCCCAGTGGGAGCACAAGGCAGCTGGCTGACCACAGTCACACATTCACGTTCAGATAAACTAGGCAAAGGAGCAAGCAGTGAGAAGACTGCACAGGCTAGGGCCCCAGCAACGGGAATTAAAGCCTAAAAGCACCAGTTGGAAAAACTTTCAGGGTTGAGGTGCCGGGAGAGGCTCCCAGGCTCACAGGAAGTTCATTGGAGAGACCCACAGGGTCCTGGAGGGTACACAGGCCCACACACCCAGGAGCTGGCACCAGGGGGGCCCGGTTTGCTTGTGGGAAGCAGCAGAGGGGACCGAAATCCCAGAGAGAGTGGAACAAATGCCATTGCCCCTCTCTGACCCTGCCCCACATACAGTGTCACAACCCAGCGACTTGGTTGCCCTGCCCTGGTGAACACCTAAGGCTCTGCCTCTCACATATAACAGGTGGGAACAGACCAAAACATATGGCTCAAGAACAGCTCAAAGCACCAGAGCCAATACTTCTAAGTGACCAAGAGATAGCCAATCTATCAGATGCACAGTTCAAGATACTCGTGATCAGGATGCTCACAGAACTGGTTGATTTTAGTCACAAATTAGAGGAACAAATGAAGGCTAAACTAAGTGAAATGAGGGGAAATGCACAGGAAACCAATAGTGATGGAAAGGAAACTGGGACTCAAATCAAGGGAGAGGACCAGAAGGAAGAAAAAAATGACCAAACAGAAAAATATGAAGAAACAAGAATTCAAAAAAATGAGGAGAGGCTTAGGATCCTCCAGGACATCTTTAAACGCCCCAACGTCTGAATTATAGGGGTACCAGAAGGGAAAGAGGAAGGGCAACAAGTGGAAAACTTATTTGAACAAATAATAAAGGAGAACTTCCTGAGTCTGGCAAAGGAATTAGACTTCCAGGAAATCCAGGAAGCTCAGAGAGTCCCAAAGAAGTTGGACCCAAGGAGGAACACAACAAGGCACATCATAATTACATCAGCCAAGATTAAAATGAAGGAGAGAATTCTAGAAGCAGCAAGAGATAAGGGGACAGTCACCTACAAAGGAGTTCCCATCAGACTGTCAGCTGATTTCTCAAAAGAGACCTTCCAGGCAAGAAGGGGCTGGAAAGAAGTATTCCAAGTCATGAAACCCAAAGACCTACATCTAAGATTGCTCTATTCAGCAAAGCTTTCATTTAGAATGGAAGGACAGATAAAGTGTTTCTCAGATAAGGTCAAATTCAAGGAGTTCATCATCACCAAGCCCTTATTATATGAAATGTTAGAGGGACTTATCTAAGAAAAAGAAGATAACAAATATGAACAGTGAAAAGACAGCAAACTCACAGTTATTAACAACCACACCTAAAACAAAAGCAAACTAAGAGGACAGCTAGATCGGGAGCGGAAACATAGAAATGGAGATCACATGGAGGGTTAGCAACAGGGGAGTGGGGGGAGAAGAAGGGGGGAGAAGGTACAGAGAATAAGTAGCATAGACATAGACATAGTAGGAAGAAAATAGACAGGGGAGAGGGCAAGAATAGTATGGGAAATATAGAATCTAAAGAACTTGTGACACATGGACATAAACTAAAGGGGGGAATGGTGGGGGAGAGGTGTGCAGGGTGGAGGGGAATGAAGGGGGGGATAGGACAACTGTAATGGCATAATCAATAAAATATATTTTAAAAAGAAACAAGTTCCTTTTCACCATTTAATACTGTTTATTTCTTGAAGGAGAAACTTTGGAGAAATGGTAGTAAAGTAGCAATAGACACACAATTTTAATGATCAAAACAAAATCTTTAAAAACAGGTTAAGATTTTATGCACTTTTACATGTCAGTCTCTTAATTATTCTAGATTCAGATACTTGACCTAGTGACCTTGATTGTTTTTGTTTAAATCCCAAAGTAATCAATATATCAAAATATTTGGATATGTTTGAAATATACTGCTGCAGCTTAACAGTGTGTATTTCATTCAGGAGTCTGAAACTATTATTACTGACTAACAAAATAATATTTCATTAACCAAGTCTGACCCAAGATTGTCAAAGAAAGCTATGTAGGAACCTCAGAATTCAATCTGGAAAAGGAGGGGAGTAGGAACATGAGGCAAAGTCTAGGGAACCAATGCATCTTCAGAGCTAGTTCTTATGCAAGTACAAATCTGAGTGCCCCAAGGAATGAAAGGAAATCTCACTTAATATTTTTATTTTACTGCAGCTTAATTGAGATGTAATTTGCATATAATAAAATCCAGCCATTTACAGTGTACGATTCAGGGGCATTTAGTCTATTATAGAATTGTGTAAACATCACCAATATCTGATTCCGAAGAATTGCCAACACCTCAAAAACCAGCCTCACGTCCATTAGTAGTCACACCCCATTTCCCTTCCCCCAGCCCTGGGCGACCACTCGGTGGCTCCTCGACATGCAGAATAGGACAAAACTAGGTTTACAGTTGTGCATATATGAAACACAGTATTTATTCTTGTATTGCTATTTATTAATTACTGTATCATTTTCTATATCAACAACTGTAAACCTAATTTTGCCCCACCCAGTATTTCCCTCTCTGGAAAATTCATATAAATGGGAACATACAATATGTGGCCTTTGGTGACTGGTTTATTTTGCTTAGCATAATGTTCTCAAGGCTCATTTGTGTTGTAACATGTTTCAGTACTCCATTTTTTTTTACTGCTGAATAACATCTCATTTTATGGACTTACATTTTGTTTGTCCATTCATTAGTTGATGGACACTTGGGTTGTTTCCATTTTTGAGCTATTATGAATAAGACTGCCATGAACAAAAATGTACAAGTTTTTATTATATGGACCTAGTTTTCTATCTTAGTTTTTCTCTTGGATATATACCTAAGAGTACAATGGAACATTTTAATCTAACGTTTTGAGGAACAACCAAAATGTTTTCCAAAGTGCCTACCCATTTTACAACTGTACCAGTAATGTATGCAGTTCCAATTTCTCCACATCCTCACCAACATTTGTTATTGTCTGTCTTTTTTATTTCAGTAATCCTACTGTGTGTAAAATGCCATCTTATTGTGCTCTTATTTGCACTTCTCTAATGGCTAATAATGTTCAGTATTATTTTATATACTTATAGGTCATTTGTATATTTTCTTTGAATTAGTGTCTATTCACATCCTTTGTCCATTTTTGATTGAGTTGTTTGTGTTTTAATTGTTGAGTTGTAAGAGTATTTATATATTCTGGATAAAAGCCCTGCATCAGATATGTAATTTATAAATGTTTTCTCCCATTTTTACCTTTTGGATGGCGTCCTTTGAAGCACAAGAAGTTTTTATTTTGACAAAGGGTAATTTTTAATTTTTTTCTTGTCACTTGTGCTTTTGGTGTTATATCTAAAACCACTGCCTAAATCTAAGGTTACAAAGTATTATGTCTATGTTTTCTTCTAAGAATTTTATTGTCTAAACTCTTAGATTTACATCTTTTATCCACTTTGACATAATTTTTGTGTATGTGTGAGGTGGGGGTTCAACTTCATTCTTTCATACATGGATATCCAGCTGTACCAGCACCATTTATTGAAAAAAATATTTTTCTCACATTGAATTGTCTTGCTACCCTTATTAAAAACAATTCAACATAAATAGAAGAGTTTTTCTGGGCTCTCAGTTCTATTTAATTAATCTATATCTTTATCCTCATGCCAATTCCACATTGTTTTCATTTCTGCAGTTTTGTAATCGAGAAGTGTGAGCCTTTCAATTTTGTTTCCAAAGTTGTTTTGGCTACTCTGGGTTCCTTGGAGTTCCATATGAATTTTAGGATCAGCTTGTCAATTTCTGCTAAAAAGTCTTGACTTAATCTTAGTTCACTCCAACACCCAACAGTTTCAGGGCCTGTGGAAAGGACATAACTGAAGATATCCACAAGCAGCAGTGATCACTGGATCAGTTGCAGTCTCCTGTTGCAGGTGGTCAAGTCAGTCCTGATTCCCTCAGCAGCATCCGGAAGAACAAAAGCAGGCTTTAATCCATCCAGGGAGAAGAGAGCTTATAAACTCTGGGCAGAATAGAAATATCAGAGCCAAGAAATACAAAACTCCAGGCTTGGAGATCTGCTATAGGAAAGAGCAATTGACCCCAGCCAGTGTGGCTCAGTTGGTTCCCAATTGGGACACATGCTTGGGCTGAGGGTTTGATACCCAGTCAATAACCTATTGATGTTTCTCTCTCACATCAATGTTTCTCTCTCTCTCTCTCTCTCTTTCTCTCTCTCTTTCTCTCTCTCTTTCTTCCTTCCTCTCTCTAAAACCAATAAGCATATCCTCAGGTGAAAACTGAAAAGAAGAAAAAAGAAAGAACGATTGTACACATCAGGTAAATATGGCCAAAAGCACTGTGTGCTGGCCATTGTGCTTTGTAAGCATTCAACGCACAACAATGATCACTACTGTAACTACTTTGTCAAAGAATCATTGATATAAATGGAAGTCATGTTAATTAGGTGGCCCTTCCACAATTTAGCACATAATAATTATAACCAATATTTGAGAAGCACTTTTTAGTTTATAGCACCAATCACATATACAATCTCACATGATCCTCATAACAACTTGCATGGTAGTTATTTACAGATCAGTTTTAAAACAGTCACTGAATTTCCTGATGACTGCTTTAGACACCAGGGATAAAAAAATAAATAAGGGAAGTCCCTTTCCTTCCGAAATCAACTTAATAGAGATTCAAACAAAGTCTGATAATTATATGTGCCAACTACTATTAAAAGTGACACTAATGGACATTTGAGTCAGGTGCTCAAAGGGGATATAAAGAAGCTCTTAGTCTGAGTGGGACTGTGCACTCAAGGTCACAAGGAGTAAATAAGGCATTAAAATTAAACCTGGATGTGATAATAATATAACCTATTATATTAGGGCTCTTCAGAGAGACAGAAGCAATAGGATTATTTGTCTCTCTCTCTATCTATCTATCTAACGACATTTATCATGAGAAACTGGATCATGCAACTCTGGAGGTTACAAAGACCCATGACTTGCCATCTACAAGCTGGAGATCCAGGAAAGGAAGTGGTGCAGTTCCAAGGCTGGTGAGCCAGAGTCTGAAATACAGATTCCAGTCAAAGTCTGGAGGCCTGGGAATTGGGAGCTGCAAGTGCAGAAGAAGATGGTTTCTGAGCTCAACAGGCAAGCAGAGAGGTAATTCTCCCTTCCTCCAACCTTTTGTTCTATTCAGAGCAAATTTTAATTAATAGTAGTCCAAGTTCTGTTCTAATTATCTCTTAGTGCTTAACAAAGGACCCCAAACCCAATAGCATAAAGGAATAACCATTTTATTATGTTCACTGACCTGTGAAATAGGAATTCTGAGAAGGCAGAGCAGGGACACATTTTCTCTGCTCCATGATATCTTGGGCCCCATCTAGAAAGACTGTAGAATGCTAAAAATCACTGTGAGTGACTCAAGTGCCAGAGGATTGGAATCATCTGAACTTTACTCACATTCTGAGTCTGGAAGACTCTAAGGCTGGGCTCAACTTAGATTGTTGATTGAGATTCCCACAGTATGGTGGTTGGGTGCCCAAAGGGAATGCCCAGTGAGGATGCATCTAGAGAGTGAGTATTCCAGGAAAACACAGTGAGCCATGCAACTCTTAGGATCTACTTTTGGAAGGCACTTTGGCACCATTTCTGCTATAATCTCTTGGCCAATGTAGTCATAACTCCACCCAGATTCAGGGAGAGGAGACATATATATCACACCACAATTAGAGTACTTTCCAATATTTTATGGCCATATTTTAAAGTCTCCAGAACATGTTTGGTGAATTACAAATAGTACCCGAGGGTAAAATGCCTCAGAGGGAGGCAGCTGGACATATCGTCAAAGCTATACTAGGGAGGGTGTTGCTTGACTTGAAACTCCTTAAAAAGGAGCTGAGATTTTGTTCTGTATGTGATTATACTAATTATCAACATCACTATAGGCAAGGAAAATCATTTAAGTTTTAAGTAGTAGAATGACCTCAGCATTCTAGCAAAATTACTGGCACATGGCAAGCTTTGAAGTAGATATTTTGGGTTGCAAGTAATAGAAAATGCAATTCAATCTGGTTTAAAAAATAAAGGTAACTTATTGGTTCACAGAACAAAATTCCTCAAGACAGACCGTAGGCGAAGTCTGAACCAGTTTCTTGTTAGGGCACTGGCTTCATTTCCCTGTGATTCTTTTTGGCTCTGCTCTCCTCTCTCTGTCTACGTTATCTTCTGACCACATCTCCTTGTAGAGCAAATACAGCTATTCCGACTCTAGGCCTCATGTCTGCATACCACACCATCTAGAGGGAAAGAGAATACCCTTATCCTAACATTCAAAGCAGAACTTAAGATTCACTCTAATTGACAGGCTTAAATCAAATGTCACATAGGAACCAACCCAAGTGTAAAAGGGGATGGAGCAGTCTAGGCCACATGCTACCATTGTAGAGTCACATGGATTTCAAAGTGGAAACAAGAGGCTTACAGAACACAAAAAGAAAAAAAAATTTCAATGAGTAAACAGCAATGTACGAGTCAGCCCCAGTAAGTATTTGGTAGGTAGACAAATAATTTCCAGCTTTAACAGTATGTGTAACCTAATACAATCTCTCTGGTACAAGTATAAAGGAGGTAGATTAGGCTATAAGGCTAGAAGCAAGGGAATTAGTAAAGAGAACAGTGATGGAAATGATGTCCAGAAGAAGAAAGAGTGAATATAACACTTTTGAGCTTGTATTTCATTAATGATATATCTTAGAAGCTCTGTTTTGTGCTATTATTTCTCCCTAATAATTTTAAATTTCCCATAACCTCAGCTCTCCCTCTATCAGAACTGAACAACACATTCCTATCTATCCTCTGGCTACCATTGTTCTTATAAAAACAATTCTCTCCAAAATCACCAACAATCTTCAGTTTGCCCAATTCGGTGGGCATTTTACAGACCTGTTATAGCAGCGCCCCTTCCTGTATCTGAAATTCTCTAAAAGTACCAAAACTCTGTATGACCTGGAGCCTGAAGAAACATGCTCTTCTAATTCTTCTAACCTTGTTTTCATTCTAGTTTCTTTATCCTACCTCAGAGCTTTAATTATGAATGATTTTTAGAGACCTCTCCTGGTCTTCCTGCTTTTCTGACTCCAGCCCATCACTGTGCACTATCGTACCCACGAGCACTTGTGGCTCCTGAGCATTTGAGATGTGCTAGTCCAAATGGGGATGTGCTCCTAGTGGAAAATACACTCCAAACGTCAAAGACTTTGTGCAAAAACAAAGAAAGTAATGTATCTCCCTATTTTTATATTGAATACATACTATATTTATATTTTATATATATTGGGTTAAACAAAATATATTATCAAAATTAAATTTGACTGTTCTTTCATTTTCTAATGTCATGGGTTCTTTTTTAATTCTTCTTTTTAATTTAATTTTATTTTATTTTTCCATTATAATTTACCCCCCCTTTATCCCCTAACTTCCCCCACAACCACCACACTATTGTCCATGTCCATGAGTCCTTTTTACTTCTTGCTTGATCCCTGTACCCCCTAACCCTACCTGCTCCCACTGAGACCTGTCAGCCTGCTCTCTATGAATCTGTCTCTGTTTTGCTTGTTAGTTCAGTTTGTTCATTACAATCTACGTATGCGTGAAATCATATGGTATTTGTCTTTCTCTGACTGGCTTATTTCACTTAACAGAATGTTTTCCATGTCTATCCACGCTGATGCAAAGGGTAAAATTTTCTTATTTTTTTTACAGCCAAGTAGTATTCCATTGTGTAAATGCCTCATAGTTGTTTTATCCACTTGTCTACTGATGGACACGGGCTGCTTCCATATCTCAGCCATTATAAATAATGCTGCAATGAACATGGGGGTGCTTGTATTCTCCTGCATTGGTTTCTTTGGATAAATTCCCAAAAGTAGAATTGCTGGGTCATAAAAATGAAACTTCATTTTTAATTTTTGAGGTATCTCCATACTGCTTTCCACAGTGGCTGCACCAGTCTGCATTCCCAGCAACAGTGCACTAGGGTCCCCTCTCTCCACAACCTCACCAGCAGTTGTCGTTTGATGATTTATTGATGACAGCCATTCTGACAGGTGTGAGGTGATACCTCATTGTGGTTTTAATTTACATTTCTCTGATGATTAGTGACATTGAACATCTTTTCATATGTGCATTGGTCATCTGTATATCCTCTTTGGAGAAGTGTGTATCCAGGTTCTTTGCATTTTTTAATTGAATTTTGTTTTCTTTTGGTGTTGAGTTTTATAAGTTCTTTTTATAATTTTTAAAATATATTTTATTAATTATGCTATTACAGTTGTCCCATTTCCCTCCCTTTATTCCCCTCCACCCTGCACACCCCCTCCCACCTGCATTCCCCCACTTTAGTTCATGTCCATGGGTCATACATATAAGTTCTTTGGCTTCTATACTTCTTAAACTATTCTTAACCTCCCCCTGTCTATATTTTACCTACCATTTATGCTACTTATTCTCTGTACCTTTTCTCCCTCTCTTCCCCTCCCACTTCCATGCTGATAAACCTCCATGTGATCTCCATTTCTGTAATTCTGTTCCTGTTCTAGTTGTTTGCTTAGTTTGTTTTTGTTTTAGGTTCGGTTGTTAATAACTTTGAGTTTGTTGTCGTTTTACTGTTCATAGTTTTTATCTTCTTTTTCTTAGATAAGTCCCTTTAACATTTTGTGTAATAAGGGCTTGGTGATGATGAACTCTTTTAGCTTGACCTTATCTGAGAAGTACTTTATCTGCCTTTCTGTTCTACATGATAGCTTTGCTGGATAGAGCAATCTTGGATATAGGTTTTTGCCTTGCATGACTTGGAATACTTCTTTCCAGCCCGTTTTTCTCTGCAAAGTTTCTTTTGAGAAATCAGTTAACAGTCTTATGGGCACTCCTTTGTAGGTAACTGTCTCCTTTTCTCTTGCTGCTTTTAGGATTCTCTTTAATCTTGGCTAATGTAATTATGATGTGCCTTGGTGTGTTCCTCCTTGAGTCCAACTTCTTTGGGACTCTCTGAGCTTCCTGCACTTCCTAGAAGACTATTTCCTTTGCTAGATTAGGGAAGTTCTCCTATTTGTTCAAATCAGTTTTCAATTTCTTGCTCTTGTTCTTCTCCTTCTGGCCCCCCTATGATTCAGATGTTGGAACGTTTAAAGATGTTCTGGAGGTTCCTAAGCCTCTCCTCATCTTTTTGAATTCTTGTTTCTTCATTCTGTTCTGGCTGAATGTTTCTTCTTCCTTCTGGTCCACATCCTTGATCTGAGGCCCAGTTTCCTTCCCATCACTGTTGGTTCCCTGTACATTTTTCTTTATTTCACTTAGCATACCTTCATTTTTTCCTCTAATTTGTGACCATATTCAACCAATTCTGTGAGCATCCTGATTACCAGTATTTTGAGCTGTGCATCAGTTAGGTTGGCTACCTCTTTGTCGCTTCATTGTATTTTTTTTTCCTGGAGCTTTGATCTGTCATTTGGGCAATTTTTTTTGCCTTGGGGTGCCTGTTATGTAAAAGGAGCAGGGCCTTAGGTGTTCACCACGGCAGGGCAACCCACATTGCTGTGTTGTGACTCTGTATGTGGGGGAAGGGTTCGACAGGGAACACTGCTGCTTGCTCTGCTCTCTGCCCATTTCTGGTCACTTCCCCCGCATCCCACAATCAAATTGGGCCCTTCTGGTGCTGATTCCCTGGTTGTGGGTTTGTGTATGTTCTAGGACCCTGTGGGTCTCTCCAGTGAACTCTCCTGTGAGGCTGGGAGTTTCTCCCGCTGCCACCTCAACCCCCACTGGTGTTTTCAGTCAGAGGTTCAAGGCTTTATTTCCCCATGTTGGAACTCTGGGTTGCAAGGTCTTTCTTGCTCCCCAGTTGTTCCTCCTGATTTATCTGCATGTGAATGTGGAACCCCTCAGTCCACAATCTGTCACCCTTCCTGTCTGCCAGCCACTGCCTTGCCAGCCCTGGTTCTCCAGCCCCTGCCTTGCCACGAGTCCTCTCCTCCTGGCTGCCCGACTCCGCCCCTCCTACTGGTCTGGATGTATATTTGTTCTTTAACTCATTGGTTGTCAGACTCCCATACAGTTTGATTTTCTGTCAATTTTGGTTGTTTTTTGTTTTTAAATTGTTGTTGTCCTTCTTTTGGTTGTGGGAGGGGACACAGTGTGTCTACCTACACCTCCATCTTGGCCAGAAATGATAAGTTCTTTATAAAATTTCTATATTAATCATTTACTGAATGTATTGGTGAATATGTTCTCCCATTTCATGGGTTTACTTTTTATTTTGTTGATGGTTTCCTTTGCTCTGCAAAACCTTTTTAGTTTGACGTAGTCCCATTTGTTTATTTTTTCTTTTGTTTCCCTTTCCTGAGTAGATATAACAGACAAAATATTGCCAAGAGCAATGTTTTTATTCTTTTTTAATTTCAAAAATCTTAAATTACATGTGTGGCTTATGTTGTATTTCTACTGGACAGTGCTACTCTAGACATTCTCCCCAGTGATCTCATCCAGCATCATACATTCTCTCAAAACTCTGTGAATTTAATCTCCCTTCTCCTTGACCTTCAGATTCATATATTCACCCGCTGGCTTGGCATTTCCATATGGATAATAGGTAATAACAGCAGACATTTATTTACAGTTTTCTATGTGGCAAGCAAGCAATGTTCTGAATACTTTACATGTGTTAACTCATTTATACTCAACAAAAACCTTATGGAGTAGGTACTATTATTATCCTCTATTTTATGGATGAGGAAACTAAAGCACAGAGAAGTTAAGAAGTGTGTCTAAGTTCTCACATCTGGTAAGTGGTAAATCCCATTTGCAAATACAGGCAATTCTGCCTGAGTCCACTACTTCATTAAACATTATACTATGTGTCCTCCAGAAATCGCTGACAAATCTCAAACGCTACCTGTTTGAGTGGGCTTCTTTACCCTCTACTTCAGCTCCCAGTTGAGCTTGGCCAACAGGTGACCTCAGTAGGAGCTCAGAAGGAGAACCCAGGTGAGTGTTTAGCTCTCTTCCTCCACCTCCCTGCAGGGCTGCAGCAATCTGGCTGCCTCCCTTTTTCCTGGACTGAGGTCACTGGAACCCTCTGTCTCCAGGTTCCAGTAGTTTTTCCCTTCAGGTCTTGAGTTGATCGCAGCATTCCTTCTCTCAGCCCCTATTATTGGTGGCAAGGGGTCCCTTATGCCTTATGGGTTCTTTATACCCTGCCCACATCCTTATAAATAACATAGTTACTAAACTCTCCTCAAATTGCCCAACCTGAGGGTGATTCCTGTTTCTTGTGGGAACCTTGAATAAGACATACATGCTCCTTTTTCTGTATGTATTAACTCAATTTGTGGGACCATAAATACCCAGTCCCCTAAGCTAAAACCTAGGAGTCGAGCTTCATGTTATCCTCTCCTCACCCTCTCCCTGACTCCCACATATAATCTGTATTAAGTCTAGCTAATTTTGCCCCCTCATGACACTGTCTTCTTTAGGCCTCCACCATATCTCCCTGCATTGCGGTACCAACCCCAGTGAGTCCTACCCAAAACCATCCTCAGTCACACAGACAAAATGGGCTCTCTAACATGAAAATCTCAGCAGGACTCTCCATTACTTAAAACCCTTCCACACCTCCATGCCACCAACAAGCCCGGCTTCCTCTCCAAGACCACATCCCATCAATCTCTGCCTTACAATTTATGCTGCTAAAGTAGCAGACTGTTTGTGGTTCCAAGCCTTATACCACTGACATGTCGTTTCTCACCTCTGTGCCTTCCTACTTCTACTCAGCACCTCCACCACCACCCCAACTACTGGCCTGGCCAACTCATCCTCATCCTACACCACTCTGTTTGGGGAGATGACTGAAGTCTTCCAAAGAGCATCCCTCACACATGCATTCACATAGCTTATTCTGAGTATGGTTCCCTTTCACGGCCGTGTGCATGCCTCTCCATTGCACTTACCACACTGTCCTTTCAGTACGTCTTTTTGTGTCATTTTCCTCTGAAGGGTGACAAAATATGCCACCCCAAATTAAACCACTTTGGCATAAGAATTATTTTGAGCTAAAAAAAAAGTTGAAAAACAACAGGTGCAAGAAAGGCACTCTGACCTACCCTTTTCTTCTAGAAAGCAGGAGATAAAAACTCCCACGTGAAAGATGCCCTCCTTATTCCAAGAGGAGGCAGAGACAATTCTCCACACACAGACCGTATAAAGGAACTCTTATCTCCTGCTAGTCTCCCCATGTATTTGAGCTACTTTCCACAATTGCCTCACCTTGTATTGCCATTTTAGGTGCTCATTTCTTTATGAGAGTTCTCTTGTCACATAAAACTTACACTAAATAAACATATATGCTTTTCTTTTACTAATCTGTCTTTTGTTACAAAGCCCTAGCCTAGAACTTAAGGTAAGTAGAGCAAACATTTTTCCTCCCCTATACCCCATTCACCTTCACATTCTTGAACTAAGCCCAGTACCCAGCCCCTAGTACATGCTGAAAGAGTGAACATATATAGGGTCAATTTTATATCCAACCACAGAGACATTGAAATTAAGAACAAACTGATAGTAACCAGAGGGAAGGTGGGAGGGGATAATGGGGAGAAAGGGGGGAAGGGTTGTCAGAAACATGTATAAAGAACACATGGACAAAGCCAAAGAGGGTAGGATCAAGGGTGGGAAGTGAGAATGGCTGGGGTGGGGTGGGGGGAATGGACAACTGTACTTGAACAATTAAAAGATGTGAAAAAAAAAGAAAGTGAACTCACTAAGGCAGGGGTGTCAAACTCATTTTCACTGGGGTCACATTAGCCTCACAGTTGCCTTCAGAGGGCTGAATGTAATTTTAGGACTGTATAACTGTGACTATTCCTTAACTAGGGGCAAGGAGCTCAGTGCTGCCGCTGGGTGGAAACAAGGTGTCAGACTGGATAGAACAAGGTGGAGGGCCAGATTCGGCCCATGGGCTTTGTGTTTGCCACCTATGCACTAAGGCATATAATTCTTACAGTGTAACTTCAGATTCAACTTCTACCTCAATTTTATGGCGATTCCAGGAATTTGTCTTTTGTAAAAACATAATTCAATTTATATTTAAAGACCTACCTCAATTTTGTCAATTACTTCAAGTCAGTGTCTCTATATTGGATATACCAGACATAAAATCTACCTCTCTAGATATTTAATATATTTTTTCTAATCCTTTCCCCTAAATTGTGTTTTCCTTGAGCAGCGTGCTTTTCTATGTAGCTAATCCTTCCCTCAATTTTCTGTTCCCTATTGCTAAAGTGTGCCCTCCTTTATTTCTTCACTAAATTTGGAAACTTGCCATGTTTGATCTGCTGCTTATCTTATTGACTGTATTTCATACTTTCAAAGGCAGCTTCTGCTTTCCACAATGACAGTTAACAAGCAAACTTGACCATCGGCCCTGGTGCAAAGGAAGGCATCATTCCTCTGGGTGACAGTTTTATAGCATTCTTTCTCTCCACTTCTTCCACCCTAGAACCCACCCAAGGGAAACTGATCACTTCATTTAAAAGCTCTAAACCACATAGCTTATTTATTTTTCAGGGTTCCATCAAGTGTGTATCTTTAAGCATTTTCAAGCTATGGCTTATTTAACTTGCTTATTTGTTTTAAATTTCCCTTCCTCTATTTTAAGGGCCCTGAGTAAAAATCTACATGGAAGCTAAGAAGGGAGAAGAAATAGTTCAAGGATTTATATTTCTTATATTCTTTACTTAGCAGTAGTTAAAATCTTAGCAGAAAGGGAATCTTTTAGATTTTCCTCTAAAATATAATTCTTCTAACTATTTAAACTGTTTTTTCCAGAAATATCTCCTTAAGAAAATTTCATTTTTTTACATTTTAAATAATTTGTCTATAGTTCTACATAGAAGACATGTACTATTCTTGGGTTTTCACCCTTCCCCTATTTCTCTCCTTACTTCTCTAGCTGGAGGGCAAATAGAGTGCGTGCAGAAACAAAGACAGACTCCCAAGACAAGTGCTTCATTCCACGCCTTGCTTAGGCCTTTCAGTCTCCTTCGGGGTGAGATTCTAGCTCAGTCTACTAAGCAATGACAGCTACCAAGATCATAAGTCAAAGTTTTTCTTTGCAAAAAACCCTACAATATTGTTACTTCACCTTGTTGCATTTACATTTGAAAATATTTCATGTGATCGTTGACTTAAATAAAACACTTGAGAGGCTTTCTAAAAGGAAATAGCTTATTGCATTTATGTGCCTATGTTCCTACGTTTTGTCTCTCGTTGCTTTGAGTGAATCTGACAACAAAAGCTTCAGGTATCCTTCCAGAAGCTCCTTAACCTGGCATCACTAAGAGGGCCAACTCCACGCTCACTAAGAATACTGGCCCCCTGGTTACACAGAGGTAAGTTTGTTACTGATGGTTCCCGGGAAACAGTGAAAGGCGGGCTGGGGTTCACACACTTGTGACCTGAATAGTCTTGTAGGACCCGCACTTAGAAGGGCCTTGCACACCCATTCATGTTCTGCTGCTGCTGTCTTGAAATTCTTAGTAGTTTTTTAACAAGGGGCCTTAGTTTTTATTTTGCACTGGGCCCCACAAATTATATGGCTAGACTTGCTGGGAGTTAGGAACTAACAAGCACAATATAGGGTACGGGGTGAGCATCCTGAGTCCTCTATACATTCTTTTCACACAGCCAAGCCAACTACACTACAGAGAGCAAGAAGATTCCTTTTCTTCACTTATTTTCCTCACCTAGATTCCTCACCTTATGAGAAAATACAGTGCCCTGAAGAAAGTATGAGAAGAATCAGAAAAAGGAATGATCAGTTGAAATTATTCTTATACTACAGAAAGTAATACTAGTTTGGGGAGAATAATTCAGTCAGTGTCTTTTTAAAATATAGATCATGAGACCCTTCAGATCCCACTTATATACACCTAAGCCATTATATCAACTTGTAGGAAACAACCGCACAGATTACTATCTTTTCAGTACATAAATGCAGTAAAGACTTCAATTTACTTAAATTTTAGGGAGAACTGTTTTTGAAAAATTTGATATTGATGAAGTCATTGATTTGGAAGTGAGAAATGTGATGGTTTTTATCCCTGCTGTACTCTGGGAGGCGGTAGAACAGTGTGAAAATCCAGGTCTCAAGGATAATGGATTTCCATTCCAGCTGAATGTCCTTGAGTGCAGGCCTTCAGGACTCTGAACCTCAGTCTCCTCGTCTTTAAAACTGATTGGCTGACTCACACGACTGGTTGTCCAGGGTTGTTGTGATGATTAAACAAGATCATGCATGAAAAGTATCTGACAAATTGCCAGAATTTCCATCTGCTGCTCTAGTTATTATTGTTATTATTTCTCTCTGTTCTTCTCTTCTAACAGAAGCACTGTCTAAAGAGACCTAGTCTTTCTGCAAATTTGAATATGGTGCTCAACATTCCATATCCTGTGAAATGGTTGTTAACCTAGCATAGCACTTGACAGTGGTACAGGCACTGGGAAAACAGTACCGTATGAGCTGGGGTTCCGGATCGAATAAGACTTTGGGAATATGTGACGCATCTCAGGAAGTGTGCACAAGCCATCTCCCTGAAATGGCTCTTATCTCTTAACTTAGTGTGATCTGTATTTGAAATTTTTTTGAAAGATTATTTTTTCTGACCAAAGCATACAGTATTCTCAATTCTCAAAACATTTTATAAATTACGTAGGCTGATGAGGTCACACAGCTGGTAATGACAGAGTCTGGAATCCATCTCCCAGTTTTGTGATCTTTCTTCTTCATCACCTGTTTGTTCAATCAAATACTTGGAGACACATTATAGTGCTGTCTTCAGGAAAATTACTTGTGCCAGATTACTTCAATAAGTAAAAGCACTCTATAGTCAAGAGTTATTCAGTGCCTAGAAACTAAGTTGCGCTCTTCCCTCAGCTGGTGTCCACGTGTCATAAGGTTGTCAAATTGAAGAGAACAGGATCTAGACTGGGGATACGGAGTGCCATTTAAAAGTCAGTGGGGACATACTGCAGATAAATTCATTTGCATTTCAGTCCTATCTAAAATCAGCCCTGAATTTATGCAGTGGTGTTTGTTTAAATTCCTAATTTTAAAAAAGCCTTATTATCAAGCACTGAATAAAGTACCCCATCCCCACAATAAAATCCTGTCTTAACCCTGTAAACAGTTCTTTATGGTGACAGCACTTGGGAGAGATTTGCCTCATCTCAGAGATGCTCTGTCTTCTGGTACTGGTCTTACTGCATTTGTCCTTGGTCTTCTGTTGGTATAGAACCCTGTGCTCCAGGACAAACTCACCTTGTTTGGGTTCAGTGATGTTGGGGCCAGTCAGGCAGAGCCTGGGATCTCTTACAGAACGGTGTCCTTTAGGTGTTTACTCTTTCTTGTGAATAATGGCCTACTCACCTCACACCTTTCCTGCCCCCCACAGGACCCAATTGGAATGGACCATACTCTAATACAACACTTTACATTATTTTCTCAGTGGTTGGCTTGCTGGCAAAAATTACCTCCTTCCTTCCAGCCACCGTACTATGACAAATGACAGAGAGAGTTCTTGTCACAGATTTACCTTCTCCTTTTTTGCTTGTTAAGTGTTAACTATTTGTAACTATTTGTATAATGGTGATAAACGTAAAGCAGTCATGTGAAAATCATTGCTGCGTATGTTATAAAACCTTTGAATATTATATTTTAACTAAGTGGCCCCTCTAGAAAGTTCCACATGAGAATTTTTAAAGACTTTATTTATTTAGCTTTAGAGGGGAAGGGAAGGAGAGAGGGAGAGAAATATCAATGTATGGTTGCCTCTTGCACGCCCCCTGCTGGGAACTGGCCTGCAACCCAGGCATGTGCCCTGACTGGGAATCAAACCTCGATCCTTTGGTTCTCAGGTCCGTCCGTGCTCTATCCACTGAGTTACACCAGCCAGGGCACACATGAGAATTTTTAAAATCTAGTTATAGAAATAAAATTTTGACCTCCTCTGGTAGAGATAGAGCAAGAAAGACATCATCCCTTCTGTCTTCTCCTGTCAGCAAGCTCAGAGATACTATAACAGTAGCAACTCTTGTGATTAGCGTATTTGCCTCCTCCTCCTTTGTTTCAGTTTTCCATTTTATCATCTTTTTAAGTTGGTTCAGGTGATTTTTTAAAAGAGAAAAGTAAAATTAAACCATTACATATATATACACACACACACACACGCATATATATGTGTGTGTGTGTGTATATATTTATATACATATGATGAAAAGTTAGAGTTTTCCAAGAGCTTTCACTACACCAGAAAGAGAAGGGCCCCAAATATTTTGGAAGTACACTTGGGTTATAAACAGGCAGATTAATCCCTCTTCACCCTTAAATCTAGGGCCTGGAGCTGTGGTTCTCAAACTCCAGGGAGCATCAGATTCCCCTGTGGGACATGTAAAAACCAGACAACTAGGCTCTACACCCCAAATTTTGACTCAGTAGGGCTGGGATGGGGTCTGAATATTTGCACTTCTAACAAGTTCCCAGGTGATACTGATGCTGATGATCAGGGACCAAAATTTGAGACTTGTTCACCTGAAATAACTTTTTAGAGTAACACATAGGTAAAGAAGATATTGATGTAGGGTCTACTTAAACATATGGGCAAAGTATAGGGACATGGAAAGTAAGTACTAGAGAGTAACACAGATATTGGGAAAAATAATGGGCAAAAAAGTTGGGCGAAGCCAGAGATCTGGAGCTGCCCACAAAGACTTTGGAAAAGATGAGGTATGAGCTAGACCTGTGATGGAAACCAGGAGGAGAAAGCAGGTCAGGTAGGGGGGCAGATTCGAACAAAGTCAGGAAGCAGAAATGTTTGCAGTATGTGCAATCAACAATGTCCACCGAATGCACCATCTGAAGAGCCCAGGCAACATGTGTTGAATAAATGGACCGTGGACAAATTGATTGGTGGAGGCAAGAATTCCTTCCAAGAAACAGTGAGGATAACAAATATTAACAAGAAAGGACAATTCTGAATATGAAATCAAAGGGTTAGAGTTTAGTTTTTTTAAGCAATGAGAATTCACTAAAGTTTTTGCGTTGAGTACACACTTGAGTAAGTAGCATTTTTGGATATCTTTGTTCATGATATTATATGAATGATTTCTTGTGGCTTACCACCCATAAAATCAATAAAAGGAAAAGATATTTCAAAGGAGGCATTAAAAGGAATTGGTCATAGACTGGTGGGTAGGGAGAAAAAGAGAAAGGGCGTACGTCTATATTTTCAAGCCTGGGTGAAAAAGAAAGACAGAATCACTTAATAAGAAAGTACGAAGTAGGAGATAGGTTTTGGAGAAGGAATTATGAGTTTTGTTTTAAAGCGAGACATCAGGCTCAGGTGGAGGTGTCCAGCAAGGTTGCCCACTTTGGTTTGGTGAGAAGATCGGGTTGGACATGTGGAGGCATTCGTGACAATCTAGTCATGAAAAAAGCGACACTAACTCTCATACCAGCCTTTCCTCCCTGACGCGTAGGTGTCTCCTGGGAACACTGGCAGTTGTGGCAGTGTGCAGCTGAAAGCCTTCCCCTCCAGGCCCATGTCCTGGGCTGCCTGCGAGAAGCACTTGGGTTGCACGGAACCAACCTTGTGGCCTGGCTGGCTCCAACCTGGGTCCAGAGGCCACAGGGCTTCCACGGCCTCTGCAGGGCCTGGAACTTAGCAATCCCATTCTATGGCAACCCTGGGGGACTCTAGCTGGCAGCAGTGGAGATGGCAACAGCAAAGCCCTCTGTCACTACACCCTGGGGACACATTCTGCCAAGAAGGAGAAGGGTCAGGCAGGGTTGGAACCCAGGCAGGCAACCACCTCCCACTAGATTTTAAATGCAGTTGGAGAGGATACTGCTCTGGTGGCCAGGGCAAGCAGGAATGTCAAGGGGAGGAGAGAATGTGACTGACGACATTGAGGGCTCAGAGATAAGAATCCAAAGATCCTTCTGGTAAAGAGAGAAGACAGGAAGGCATCCAGGGGAGATGAGAATGAAAAGTTCCTTTAAGTTTAGAGAAGAGGTAGAAGAATGAGGAGCATGAGGACTAGAAAAAGGTTTTGAGAACAGCATTATTCAGCAAACTGGAGGCTCTAGGGAAAAGCCAAGAGTTTAGTCATCCAAACAAGAAGCCTGAGATTATGCGCAGTGACTAAGAGTAAATTGGAAGAAAATAAGGTTCTTAGAAGATGTATAAAATGAAACAAAAGAAAGATGAGTATTCCTTTATATCTTTAAATTGGAGGGGATGTAGTCCATCTCAATGTGTGACAGATCACCATCCACATTCCTGTGTGCTCCTGAATTAGAATCCGCACAATTATCTAAACAGGGGGTGGGGCAAAAGCAGGTTTACAGCTCTGAGTATGTGAAACACAGAGTGTACTCTTATATTACTACTTATTAATTAGTGGATTATTTTCCATACAAACACCTGTGTACCTGCTCTTGCCCCACCAGGCAGATATATTTACATAGCACACGTATTATGTAAACAGCTTCCCAGTGTTCCTAATGTTCAGCCAGCTGCAGAACTGCTACGTAGGACACTGATCAGGTATCTTGATTCAGGATGCAATTCCATCTTCCTGGAAAGAAGAGCCATGGGAGCTTGTGGGGGCGAGGTTATTAGTTGCATGATATAAAATGGAAAGGAGCATTTTGAATATCTATCAAGTTCAAAGACTTGGGACCTAGAAAGCAGCAAGGAAGCCCTGACCAATTGAATCGTGAGGTAACTGAGCAGTAGGATCCGGACAAGACAAAATTTACACTTTTAAAATGGCCTGAGAATAGAGGACAATTTTGCTAATTATACCAATACACCTGTGGAAAGTGCCAGAGTATCTACTTTGTGCTAAGTACAATATAAGTAGTTTTACAGTCATGCTTTTTATTTAATCACAACGAAGACACCGTAAGACGGGTGTTATCGCCATTGTGCAGGGAGACCTCTAAAAAACAAAATGTCTAGATTTTTAATGCAATCCTGTGTTCTTTCTGTAACATTGTCCTGCCGCCACAGAATATTCTTGTGTTCCTGTTTATGTTCCTCAAAGCCGGGCTAGTGGAGACGGACTGTCTGATAAGAACTTTAACTCCATGGCTGCAGCCTGTGGGGTTGAAGAAACACCAAGATGATTGTAAGACAGGAACACTGCTATCTATCATGCTTTCTTTTGTGACAAAAGAATACCGTATTTTTCCTATTGAAATAAAAGTAGGAATTAAACAAATGTATGGGTTACAGTATTGCTTTTCTTCCATAATAGGAAACACGGGAAAAACAAAAGCAGACTTTGAACTCTCACCATGTTCTGTAAAGACATGTTACTTTAAAGTCAGAATGAGTCAGCCAAAGAGAGGTCATTCTTAGCTTTTCCTGAAGCTCTGTTTTCTCAAGCATACTCCCAAATATTAGACCCTGAAAAAAAGGGTTTACGATGTCCAAAGTAAACCAGCCAGAGGCAAAGTAGCACTCAAATGCCTTTTTAATCATTACTACTTTTCCTCCTACTTCTCGGCATGTAAACGTAACTGCCAACCCACTAGGTGGTTGTGACAAGCAATTCAGTAACTTAAATAAATGTAAGGACATCAATATCACCAACAAATTAAAATATGTAACTGTTGCCCAAAGGAAAACAGTATCACAATGAAATTCTGAAAATAATACGCTTTTAATTTCCTTCAGTTTATTTTTAGAATATACATGTGTGTGTAAACATAAGTGTACACGGTTACACACATGCACACACACTTTTTTTCAGTTCTAGTATAAAACAGGTGGTCTAAAAAAGTGCTACAAATATAAGGTTAAGCCCTAAACCTCAGAGGCTGTGGCAATATCTGGGAAGAAGAGAGAGGATCTTTGTCAAGTTTGGGCTGTGACCTTGGGTCTCTATGAACTTTCAGGAGCAGGAAAAAGGCGTGCGAAGGGCCAGGCAGCCTTCGTCATGTTGACAAAGTTCAGCATGTCCTGTTTTCATCTTCCGTGAACAAGACCCGGGTACCAGGTGTGATTCTTTGGTTCTCTGCCCAGGTTTGTAGGGACTGCAAGTGGTACCAGTCACATTCAGTCATGGCCAGAAAGAGCATCCTAATCCTGAGCTTATTGTACTGAGTGGGAGGAGGCCCCAGCCGGGCACAGAACTCTGAAAGACAGAGAGTTCCAGGCACTGTTTTAGGAATGAGGTAAAATATCCTTAGGATCCAAAGGATCCTATCCTAAAATATCCAAAGGATATTTTACCTCATGTTTTAACGCAGGAAAAAATAAAACTGTAATTTTTACACTTGAATTGCATGTGTGTTTTTCATAATGATAAATTCCAACTATATTCTTTGTCCTTCAGTTTTTGTAATGGTAGCTTTTCACACAGGCAACTGGATTGTTTTAATTGATCTTAGAACATATTGAAATGCTATCATTTCATTAAAGAAAAAAGAAAAAAACTGACATTCTGCAGAGCATCCCATCATGAGCAATGTTGATGCTGAAAAAACGTGACTGATCCTTCCTAAAATGGGTACTTGTTCATTCAGAAACATTTCTCCCCTTTTAAGTTTTAGGGCAATTAAAAAGAAAAAAAGCAATGACCCATATTAAAATGATTAAGTGCAAGGATGTTTGCTATTATAGAGACAATGCTTCAGAACTGAATAAATGTAAAAGTGAAAAATTTTACTCATTGTGTCATGGTGTTTTCATTTTGAAAATATATTCTGCAAATAAGCTTCTCAAAATATATTTTTAAGTCCTCAAGAATGTATGACTATGGAAAAAAATAATTATCTTTTCAACTTAGAGAAGGAAAGCTGTTGGAACAGTTTAGGCAATGCCTCGCCAATAATAAAAAAAATGTTTCTTGGACCACAATTCATTCTCTAAACCTTCAAAAGCCTATCATTTATCATTAATTTTGAAATAAAACAGGAAATACCTGTACTGAAGAGAACCTTTGAAAACAAGCAGAATAATTGGCAAGGAATATTTTGGGAGGCACTGACAATAATGTAATGCCTGGATTAGTCTTTCAAAAACACATGAAATTGTAGCTGGGAGGCATATGTAGCTAGAGATTCAGCATTCCTGTGCTGAGCATTGTAACTCAGTTCTCTTGATATTCTGACATATTATTTAACAAAAAGCACGTGGAAGATGTTCCCAGACCCCAACAGCAGGGTTCTTATGTGAATCAATTTTTTTCTGCTACAGAGCTCACAGATATGACTGGCACAAAGATATTCAAGTGCTATTGTTCCAGGCAGCTTTGACAATGAGGAAAAACACTTTTAAGAAAGGTTACATATGTATGTATGTATGTATTATGTATGTATAAATATGAGGCTACATATTTATGTATGTGTTTGTATGTATGAATGTATATATGCATGTATGTAATCCTAGACTGCTTCATTCAAAAAAGGACTCAGAGATGTCTGGACTTATTTCATTTTTAATTTGGCTTCATTCTCCAATTGCTAATATCAAATTTTAGGATGTAAAAATTTATAGAAATGCCACTATGATATCCATGTAAGATGTCCCCAAAGAGACTTTGGATTTTTTTCCCACCTCTGTGTACAGCTCAAGCTGTATTCTTGACTTAGAATATCCGCCCTTTGGGCTCCATGCAAAGTTCATCCAAATACTATATCCTCTCCTGATATCTACATTCAAACATGATCTCCTTTATTGTTTTTTGTCCCTTTCTTATGACATATTTTACTTTGCCTTAAATTAAGCTTATTAACTGGTACATTTTTTCCTTTATTCCCCTTCCCTCACCCCAACAAAATTAGGTACTACATTTCTTTTTTTTTAGAAAGTTTTTTAAAGATTATATTTATTTATTTTTAGAGAGAGGGTAAGGGAGGGAGAAAGAAGGGAGAGAGACACAGATGTGTGAGAGATAGACGGATTGGTTGCCTCTTGAACGCTCCCCAAATGGGGACCTGGCTTGCAACCCAAGCATGCAGCCTTACCGGGAATCGACCCAGTAATCCTTGGGTTTGCAGGCTGGCACTCAATCCACTGAGCCACACCAGCCAGGGCAGGTAGTACATTTCTTGAAGGAAGATACTTTCCAACAACTGAGACTGCTTATGACATTGACTTTGCATATAGCAACACTTGACAAAATGTTTGATGAATTAGAGTGAATTTTCCTGAAACTGAATTGCTGAACTTTTTATGTTCAGTGGAATGAGAGAATTCACTTTTGATGTTTTTTGGGTCTTGTTATTCAAAAATCACTTTTAAAAGCATTAGATATGAAGTATTTATTTTTCCCTCTGTTCTTCCCCATTATTACCAGATCTCCTTCCTCTGTCTCTTCTTTCCTACCGTCCAACGTTAATTGAATATCTGTTCTCTGCCAAGCAGTTGAAAGGCACAAAGAGGAGTAAGACAAAGATGTATCTAATGTATTTATCTTAACAAAAAAAGATATTTTAAAACGTTAACCCCGCAAAATGCTAAGTAGTCAAAATCTACATTCATTCAAGTCTTTTCTTAAACCACCGCACAATTTTTCTATAGGATAATATCATTCATAATGACAATGGCTTCGTCATAAACTACAAATCTTAGGAAACAGATTGAGAAAGGTAATTTTGTATCATACACCCCCCTACATTGAAAAGGCAAATTGCTTAATCATTCTGAACAGTCTCAAAGGTTAAAGGGGAGTTATCCAGTCATTCATTCACAAGTGTTTATTGAACACCTACTGCATATCAGACAACATGAAATTTCATTTCAGGTCAACAACAAATACAATTTTAGTGAAAGTATGTTCCAGGCAGTATCTGGAAGGTACTTAATCTAAAAAATTATTTCACTAAAATCCAGATTTCACTGGACACCCTATATTTTTGTTTGATAAATCTGGCATCCTTAGTGGGATGTGTTGCTGCCTTTCCTTTGCAGAAGATGGTTGGGGCTTGGGGATGGAGAGCTGGGACGAAGAGCCCAAAGTGCAGCAGGCTGGAATGAGGAGGATGAGGCTTAGAGTATGTGTGACTGCATAGTGAGGGCAGAGAGCGGAGAAGTAGAAGCTGGCTACTAGGCATAATAAAATTGTACATGATTAGGGGGCTGACACTGAATAAATAAAAGGAGAAGTTGGGTAAGGTAGTGAAATGCTGGAGCCCAGGGAGAAAAGTTCAGTTTTAGTTGTTCAAACTGCTGATAACTATTCTCCATCATCTTCCCAAGTCTATGGCCAAGTCTGCTGCAAATACACATTTATGTGTATTCAAACAGAGGAGTGGGGAATGTTTTATACAGTAATGCTCACTTCAATCTTTTAGGCTTTAACTAGTTCTTCGTGGTTCCAGCCACATTGCTTTACCAGGAATGTAAGTGAGATAAACTAGACCAAGGAGTTTTCAGTTTATTTCTACTTTGTTCCTGGTACATAGCTAAAGCTATAGAAAGCTTGGTCTTCTGGAGCTAAGATAGCACTTCACACAAATGGCAGTGGTCTCTGTCCGTTCTTGCCCAGGGTCCAAAGCCATCCCCCATATTTACAGTCAGTACCCAGAAGAAGTCTACCCTTCCCTTCCTAGAAGCCGAAAAAGTTTTCCCAGACTTCATGCTTGTGGCTCTCACTCGTGAGCATGTGAATAAATTGTTCCCAAAGACCGGAGCTGGTGCCTGGTCTTTCCACAGCACTGTCAGATGACAGGTCCCATCACAGCGTGATCAGCCATGTCTGCCTGGCCTTTTTTGATCCGGGCTCTCAGGTGCCTGCAGTTTCTCCATTCCCTCTGGATCTCTGTCTGGGCTTCTCAATCCCAGTTGGTTGTCGGTTGTTAGGTAGGATGCCCTGCCAGCCTGGTCTCCTGTCCTTATGCCGCAGGACCAGGAGAACCTTGGGTACATCCTTCATTCCACACTCAGAGTGCTCATTCTCTCCCAGATGCAATTCTGAAAACTTGCCTTTTACTCTGTTCCTTTCAGTTTGGAATCCCGCCCCCCTCAAATCTGGAACCTAAAATACATTGGATTAATTATGGTGCGATTTTTCAGTTTCTCTCTTAGACAACCTCTTTGGCTCCCATTTTGTCCACACCCCAGCAATCTCTTCCCAAGAGGCTCACGGCTCCCTTCTTCAATCTTAGCT
The DNA here is from genome assembly GCF_014824575.4 of Sturnira hondurensis. Classification (NCBI taxonomy): domain Eukaryota; kingdom Metazoa; phylum Chordata; class Mammalia; order Chiroptera; family Phyllostomidae; genus Sturnira; species Sturnira hondurensis. The sequence continues at coordinate 4,083,689 of NW_028086190.1, forward strand.
GCCAGCATAATTTGCCACCATTTATGGTTGTCCTCTAACGAGTCTCCTGAACCAAGATAATCTGACACTCCTTCATTCCATATTTCATTTTCGGTCCTGGATCTAAGATTGATATGCCTTATACAAGGTGTCAGCCTCGTTCCCTTGCACCTCTACCAGAGTGAGTGGAAGAAAAAGACAGCACAGAACCCATGCTTGCTTCTGTGACAGACAAATGCACAACCATCCGTGACTATATACAATAAAGTATTTGTTGCTTACATATAAGAATGGGTTAACAGCTGGCTTTTCCATTCCATGGCAACTCAGAGACAAGGCCCTTCCATCCTGCGGTTTCACCCCTCTTATAGGGCTTCAGATTTGCATGCATTCAGTTCACAGATGGGGCAAGAGAGGGTGGAGAATACAACACACATCTAGTTCTTAAAATTCTCTGGTGGAATCACGTTTTTACCTGGCTGCATGAGGGAAATATATGTGGTGCCTAAACTGGCTGCCACCATCCAATGACAACTCTACACCATGGAACTGGACGTAGGGCTGTTTCTGCCATGGGTAGTATCTCAACAGTCTCAGTCAAAAACACAGCTTCCTTCCTAAGATAAACTTAATATGTAAAAATGTTAAGGTACCTTTTTTCAAAAATATGTTTTTAATTTTCACCTGATGATGTGCTTTTATTAATTTTAGAGAGAGAAGAAGAGAGAGAGAGAAAGAAACATTGATCCGATGCCTCCCATTCGCTCCCTGATCGGGGATCAAACCAACAACCTAAGTACATTCCCTGACTGGGAATTGAACTCACAACCTTCACAACGTTTTGGTGTATAGGATGATGCTTCAGCCAACTGTGCCACTCAGCCATGGCAAGTCAGCTTTCTCCAAAGAGACTAAACAAATTGAGAATAAAAGGCTCATGTGAAAGAGAAATGGAAAACAAAGTGATTTGAAGATTTTGAATACTTCATGTATTTATAATGTCCTTTCCCCTGCATGTATAACAGATTATATAACAGGTTATATAACATGTTAATGGTTATATGTTAATGGTTTCTCAATCTCCTATGGCTAAACATAGGTAACTGACATCTATAGCTAAGCCCACCTCATTGAAATGAAATAAAGTAAGCCTGAGGGATATCTGAGAGCCTCCTCATTTTTGTTATTACCTATGGAGTGAAAGCACAGAGACACATAGTTACAAGAGTACTTGCTAAGCAGATTTATTCATTCAGCGCACACTGAGTGTCTATTATGTCTCCATCATTATTCTAAGCACTAGAAACATTAGAGCAATAAGCAGGGTTTCTGCTCTCAAATAATGGATAATAGAGTAAAAGTCCATATCAATGCAGTTCCATTTTTGTGATAGGCAATGCTGAGTTTATCCTTTGAGAAGAGAGAGCAAGATGTCAGAATCTGCTATGGTCTGCTTGATAAGAAAGGCCTTAAAAATGTTGTATAGATTAACTGTATTGTTTGGGGGTAGAATCTATGTCTTATCAGAGTTGGCAGTGTCATTAACGAGCAGGTCGCTGCCTACGTGATGGACTTTAATGAGGTATTCATGGTTCTTGATGGCACATCATTTCCCATTTCTAACTTCACTTAGAAGGCCACAATTTATTGGTAAGTTAACTCATTAGGGCCAGTATTGGGCATGATCACTCTCAGTATTATTAATCAAACTTGTAGCAGAAAGAAGGGCTATGAGAATGGAACAGGACCAAAAATTAAAATAAAGAAACACAGGGAAGCTGTTCTGGGCTGGCCCTGCAAGTAGAAGTCAGGAGTAATCCTGAGTCAGGAGTAAGGACAAAGTATTACTTTTAAGAGTCTCTGATATTCTAAGACTCTACCCCTCATGAGAATGCATGTGACTCCCAAACTTGTCAGGGAATAATAAATCTTGAATACTTTAAGAACTGATCATGAATCTTCTTCAGGATTTGGAAGTTGTGTGGTTGAATCGAACAGAGTTTTTTTAGACCATTAGGGCTAAAAAATTGTCATGAAGGTCCACTGGGAATGGCAATACACAGGCTTTTTTCCAGATTGCCAAGTCTGTAAAGTAGTTTTTCAGACTCTCAAAACCCGCATCTCTTGGTTTTTCCTGGCTGAACTCAGCTCTTATCAGGAACCTTATCATAAAATCCACTAGCTAGAAATAGTATCTCATCCTCCCACTTGCTCTTGATAACCTTTTTTATGGAATTTACTACATTTTACAATGGATTATTATTTGTGTGCAATGTCTAACTGTTCTCACGTAAAAATGTTTCACTGATGCCATGGTGCTAGAGTCATATATATTGTAAATGTATAAGAAGAAAAAAAATAGAATTACATTTTCTGAAAAAAATATATATAATAGTCTCTAAATTTTGTTTCTCTGAAGCTTAGGAGCTACAGAATATTTAATTTACTTTTGCAGACATTTCCTCCAAAAGCATTCAGATGGTGATGATGAAACCAAATCATGCTGAAATCTCTTTAGTTTAGTTATTTTTTCACACACACAAAAAAAGGGACAGGCAATGGAAACTTAAAAAAATTTAAATAGCATTATAATGCAAAACTGAGTTTGAATTTTTAAATAGTCTGCTTTGCAAAACAAATATAGCTCAGTTTTATCACTCATCTTTACTCGGAACAAATTCTATCACAATCATAAAATAGTAATTTCCTGCTTTTTTAAAAAGAATATATAATCACTGAGGAAGAATTAAAATAACAATTACTTTTAATTGTTCTCTGCTCAGACACTGACTGTACTTCCTAAATTAATTTATACCATTACAGAAAATAGTTTAGCTCTTCAATATTGAAATAATCTTTATTGCACGTAATATTTATAAATTTTCTCAGTTGTTCCCAGGTATTCATTTTAATGGAGCTTTTCTTTGGTCACTCAGTAATTCATCTAATATTTATTGAGTGCCAATTACGTGCTGTGCATGGTGCTCAGTGCTGAGAGAGAAAAGGCTACAAAGATACATTCCCTACACTCAACCTTCTCTCCGCAGACATTTAATGAATAATTTTATTTTCTTGTTATCGTAAAATAAGCAGAAACAAATTTCTTTAAGCATCAAGTCAACTTTATTTGAGGAATGTCTCTCTTGATGTAAGCTTCTACTATTTAATGAACTCGATGCACTATTGAAGATGTTTAACCCAAGTCTGATGTTTTATTAGTTTCATATTAAGGTACACTCACTGATGCCAATGAAGTTTTTTTTTGAGGGGGGTTATTCATTTATCTGACTAATAATTGAGTGTCAATACATTTAAGGCAACACACTAGTCTCTCTGCACGCTGAAATGAGTGGTGCATCCAGTAAGTGGGTGCAAAAATTTAACGGAAAAGGTAGAGACTTGAGCTGGGACTTTGGGTAGGTATTTCCCAGTTACTGGCACTTGCATCAGGGTTGATGAAGATGATACTCTTTTAACTAGATGAGTGTTTCCTCTCCTCAAGGGACTTGCCAGACACTGTGTCAGGCATTTATAACTGAATAGGATTTTTATCCAGAATGCTTTTCTGCTTCCTTACCCTAAAATAGCATGTAAATGACCACGGGGCCTCTGCACCCACTTCCTCAAAGCTCCTAGCCAGCTGCAGTCAGTTAGGTTGTAGATTCCTGTCTGGTCCCTCACCAGAGTCAGGAATATGCACCAAAATATTAAAAGGAGCCAGAATGAACAATAGATGAAAGTATCTTAATGTTCAATATTATACAATTCTATAATATTTTCACTTTTATAACTGAAAATGTATTTGTTCTTTTTAAAAAAGTTTAAAATTAAAAGATTATAAACCACACTCTCCAAAGTCAACAGCAACTCCCACCTCCCAAAAATGTGCCTCCCAAGTCTTACCATTCAAAAATGTAAAAAATGTAAAAGGACCCGGGGAAAGTAAGAGCTGTTACAAATTCAGAATTTCTACATTCACCCACTCCCCATCTTTCCTTCACTGAAGTGGCTCTTTCTCTCCACATTTGTTCAACAAGTGTGTCACCCACTCTCTCTATGGAAGTGAAGGAGTGTCTCCAAGTGGGTAAACGTTTTTAACTGAAGAGGGGGAGATGGGAAGGTGAGGTTGTGAGGTAAAGGGGGAGTTTTTAAACCCTGTTTATGGAAGTTGATCTCCAAGAGTTTCAGTTATTGGCCAGTATCACAGGAGGTGCATAGAAGCCCCAGAAACAGAATTCAGGTTCTCCCCAACCCCTCTCACCCATCTGCCACCCACCTTCACCCTGCAGGCGACTCTGGGTCTTCACACAGTTGCCTTGGAGGGGTCTTAGATTAAAGACTCCCAGTCTTAGACCTTAAAATCAGTTGTGAATAATGATTGATTACAGGTTTTCTGAGGACAAATTTACCTACTCTATGAGCACTTCTGTGAGTTCTTAGAAAGCTAGCACCTTTCAGGTAACCACCAGTTTATGAATAACGAAATGAATTTCATTTTTTGTTAAAATTCTCTGTTCTCCTCAAGCCAGTCATATCATGCCTGGGAACTGAGTGTTTTCTAGGATGGGTAGACTGGCTGAAGCCAAACCCCTGAGATGGAGGAAAACCATCTGGGGAGCTGACTCTCCTCCTCTGCCTCCAACCACGCTCCGTGGGAATCCTCGGACCGGGAGTGTCTGGCAGAGTGTAATCTGAGTGTGCAGTCCTCCATTTTAGCTGCTGCTCCAGTACCGACTTCCTTGGTCACACAGGCCTGTCCAGAACCTTGTGTGTGGTGTCTCAGAGATTCTGAGGATGAAAAAAGAGCAGCAATATGTCTTAAAGCCCCTGCGGATAAATTTATGTATAGGTAAGTTTGTACTTCATATCGATGTGTGTTTAGCACTTTATAATAGTAGTCTCTGTTGGTCAAGCACATTAGTATTCCATTACTGGAATAACATTTGGTGGCATGCCAAGTGTCTTCTAATTTGACATCAGAGTGGGAATGATAGCTAACTTAAAAGAGTAAACTAGCACCTGTGAAGTTTCTTATCACTGAGGTAACTGATTTTATATTGACATTTTCCAGTTTCCTCATTTGCTTTTGCTTTTCTTTCTGAGCAGCATATTTATTGTTGTTATTTTGGATCAGTTTTTGTGATGTTGGTATTAAGTGAGACAGCTACGTAAACAAGTCGCAAAGGATTATTAGTTTATCAGTAGAAGGATGTCTGGTCCATTGCCAAGATTCATTGATCTGTTTATTATGACTCTACCCAGTACAATTTTAGTGGCAATTTAAAAAATGGTCTTAAGGTTTCACTTACCGAAGTCCACTGGTTCATTTATTAACCCACATTTGAGGACTAACTCACTGTATAATCTTACCAGCATTATTATGACAGTTATAATTCACTACAGCCAGGGAGCAATATCCCAATTACATGTTCTATTGTTTCACTTGTGATATGAGAGCAATACAAATTGTTGATGATAATTATGTTGATTTTCAGCAGTTTGCAAATTAGTAAATTAGTACATTTAGAAATATAAATATACCCCAAGGCTAATATGTGTGTTGGGGCTAGTTAACAAGTATTTATTGAGTGCCTACAGTATGTGTGGTGGACTATAATACCCACAGTGTAGAGTATTGTACTGGCAATGGTGTAAAACAAAGATCATGCCTGGCAGAGGATACCGTTTGTGCTAAATAAAAATAAAAGTACCTTACTAATCAACTTAGTTTTTTCTGGCCGCACACAACCCTGAAACTTACTGGCATAAAACAATTTATTATTGTCCACAACTCTGCTGATTGGCTGTGCTGTTCCCCAGCTGCTTTCATCCAGGCTCAGTTAGGCTAGAAGAACATCCCACTGAGGGGGGCAGCTGGGTTGGAAGGGATAGCCTCCTTCACACGAATGGCAGTTGTTGCTGACTGTGGGCCAAGCACCTTGCTCTCCTTCAGGTGGCCTTTTATCCTCCAGTAGGCTAGAACAGCTCCCTTAGCTTGTTTCAGGGCAATGCTCCAAGAGGGTGAAAGAGGAAGCTGCAAGGCCTCTTGAGGTCTAGCCTCGGAAATCTCATACCATCATTACTGCCGTGTTCTACCGATCAAAGCAGACACAAGGCTGACACAAATTCAGTGGTAGAGAAACAAGCTCGGTGAAAAGAGTGGTGAAGACACATTATAAAAGTAAGTGCGTACCAAGATGGGTGGCATTAGAGCCGTATTTTGCAAATTATTACACTTGCCATGTAAAGATGAGTCCTTCACAAGGGTTGTCTTTGCATTTTAAAATTCCTAATCTGTTGTTATGAATGACCAATATTGGAGCAAAATCCTGCTCTTCTCAGACCTGAAGTTTATGGAAGTTCCTTTTCCTATGTCAATTAAGTGTCTAAGACCTTGTGTACATGATTTTCTTGTCAACGCTTCTATTTAGTGTTCTGAAAATAGTGGGCTGCTATTTTACTTAATATTTAGATTTAAAATAGTGGAATTTTTATGCTTAAAACAGATGCTAGATGGAGGTAATCACAGAGCCCTGGAAAGAGAGAGGAACTAAACTTTGTGCTTTCCAATGTTAAAGTCCATATATCTTTAGTTGTTTTTAATTTTCTAAACAAGAAATCACTGATTTCTTTAAACTTTTAAAGTATATTTCCAGTAAAATCAATAGTTAATAGTATAGTATTCTAGAAAATAAGGTATTAATTTATAGCAATTTAGATGTGCTCCATATCTAGAATAAATTTACTTATATTATTTTCTGTTATTATACATTTTTTATTTATAAAAACATCAGATTTGATTCACAGATCCTCAGGAAATAAGTCTTTTCAGAATTAAGTTGACCATGTAATTTATTTATTATTTAAGTTGTTTTCTGAATAGGTTACTCATTCACATAATTCCTAACTCAATTGAATATATCAAGTAATATAGTAATATATAGCAAAGTAATATATCCAGTTGAAATTTTCTGTCTCATTTATTTCTCCTGGTGATTAGTGCCATCAATTTTCTGTGGGTTCTTCTGGAAATATGTTATTCATAGACATGCAAATATGTAGAGATATCCCTTCCCTCCTTTTTATAAAGAAAGTAGCATACGATATATGTTGTTATTCACATTGATTTTACCTGTTACTATATCTTACTCCATTGCAGTATTTTAAAAGATTTTCATTTTCTTAGAGCCACATGATACTACTGCATGGTATAGTTGTAGTATACTTATTTAATCAGTATCCTACTGAGTGGACACTTATGTTATTATGAGATTTAACTACTTAGCATTTTTAAAAACCCTCCCTTATATATGGCACTGTAATTAAAAAACAGTATGATAGTTACTTGAATCATGTGACTTTGTTCAATGTCATTGAGCCACTAATAGTTCTGAACTTCCACCTTTTCATTTCAAAGATGCACTTTATTGTGTCTCTTTGGCGTATCCAAATTGCCAGCATCACTACTCTTGTGCTTGGGGCCATTACGAAGTCAAATGAGTTACCTGAACACAAGCACTGCCAGAGCGTAGCAGCTGGTCTAAAACCAACATGGGGATGACGTGACTGGTGGGCGGGCAGTGTCTGACGGCATGGAGACGCTGCACAAAGGGGTGACTCACATCCCAAGTGGGACAGAGCGGACAGCACAAGATTTCCTCACACGACTCAGGAAAGCATTCAATTTAAAACTTATGAGTAATTTATTTCTGGGATTTTCCATTAAATATTTTGGACCACTGTTGATTAAGGTAACTAAACCAGTGGAATGTGAAACTGCAAATAAGAAGGGACTACTGTAAATGGAATCATACAACATGTGGTCTTTTGTGTTTGTTTTCTTTCACATAACATGTTTTTAAGATCCATCCATTTTATAGCATTTATAGTCATCCATTCTTTTTTATGGTTGAATAATATTCCATTATATATGTATTCCACATTTTATGTATCCATTCATCATTTGATTGGCATTGGGGATATTTCCACTTTCTGGCTTTTATGAGTAATGCTGCTATACACGTCGCTATACAAATTTTTGTGTAGATGTATGTTTGCAATTCCCTTGCATATAATATACCTAGGACTGGACTCTATGTTCATCTCCTTGAAGAACTGCCAAGCTGTTTTTCCACAAGGGCTGTACCAGTTTTTCCACAGGGGCCAAAGCTGCAGTGTATTCAGCTTCTGATTTCTCCACATTCTTGCCAACATGTGTTATTATTTGTCTTTTTGATTATAGCCAGTCTCGTGGGTATAAAGTGGTATCTAGCTGCAATTTTGAAAAAAAAATTAATTGTGGTAAATGCACATAATATAAAATTTACTATTTTAACCATTTTTAAGTGTACAGGTCAGTATCATTAAGTGCATTCACAGTATGGTGCTACCATCGCCACTATCCAGCCACAGAACTCTTTTCATCTTGCAAAACTGAAACTCTGTACCTTTTAAACAATAAATTCACATTCCCTTCTCCACTTACTCCCTGGCAAACCATCAATGAGTTTCACTACTTTAAATACCTTACATAAGTGTAGTCATACAGTATATGTCCTGGTGTGACTGGCTTATTTCACTTATCATAATGTCTTCAAGGTTTATCCATGTTGTAACATATGTTCACTGTGTTTTTTTATTTACTTGTTTGTTTATTTATTTTTAGAGAGAGGTGAAGGGAGGGAGAAAAAGAGGAAGAGAAACATCGATATGAGAGAGAAACCTCGACCAGTTGCCTCTCATATGTGCCCTGACCAGGGACCAAACCCACAATGCAGGCATGTTTTCTGACAAGAAATTGAACCAGTGACCTTGCGCTCTGGAAGATGATGCCCAATGAACTGAGCCACACCAGCCAGGACACACTGTGGTTTTTATTTATATTTTCTTGATGACTAATGATGTTCATGTGCTTATAGGTGATTGGTACATTTTCTTTGGAGAAATGTTTGTTTTCTTTTACTGTCTATAATTTAAACACTACTCTCAATTAAAACCTACTTTTTGGATTGCCTACCACATATTTAGGCAATCTAGAATTCATACAATGAGGTATATCACTTAATTACTATCTTTGGGAAAACAGAGGCTCAGTAATAGTTACTGTTTGGCATAACTGAAAGTCCTGATGTACATTTTGACATAATAAAGATAGTGTTAATTATGTTTATTACAAATGTAAATACTTTTAGAGTTTATGTGTATTTTTAAACTATGTGTATTCTTGAAAATTAGTGATGGATATAGATTCCAATTAATCTTTTGTTCCTATTTTTCTGCATTTCAGTTCATCTTAAACATTGCTGCCTGAATAATTTTCAAAGTGTAAATGTAATTATATCACTCTGTAGCTCAAAACCTTCTGTAGCTCCCCATTGCCAACCCAAACACATACAATCTCCTATAATTCAGGTCTTTCCATCTTTTTTTATTTGACTGAAGGGATCAGTAAGAAATACATTTTATATTGTACAAAGAACCAGAACACAAACATATACTTAAGAAAACAGACTCTCAAAAAGTAAAAACAAATCTTTCACAAAAAAGTTCCTACCCTATTCTTATATTTTGAAAAAATATTTAATGAGACTCACAAAATTGACTTCCAAGCCTAAAATATGAAAATCACAATGCTGTAGTCATGGCCAACTATGACAATGTTCTTCAGAGTTTGGTAAAACTCATTCTGGTGATCCCCAAACCTAGTAGCACATTAGAGATGAAATAACTTAATCTTTAAGAAGCAATATAGTCTAGGTCTCTACCCTCGAAAATTTCCATTCATAGAGTCTAGGAGCCCTAACTAGATAGCTCAGTAGGTTGTAGCATCATCCCCAAATGCCAAGGTTGTGGGTTTGATCCCTGGTTAGGGCACATACAAGAATCAACCAATGAATACATAAATAAATAGAACAACAAATCTCAGTCTCTCTCTCTTCTTCTATCTCTCTAAAACCAATAAATTAAGTTTTTTAATTAAAAAATAAAAATTTATAAAAAGTCTGGGAAAAAGCCCAGAAATCTGAATTTTTACTAAAAGCTCTCCGATGAATTCATTTGTGCAGCCAGGTTTGAGAACAACTGCTCTTACTTGCCTTTCTTCTTCCATCTCAAACAAATATTTCTTGCTTCTTACATATTCTTTCTTTGCACATTCATTTTCTTCCACTTGCAATTCATGGCTTCTGCCTACTGGAATCTTTCCAGGTCCATCTCAAACACCACTAGCTACTAATTTCTCCAACCGGAATGGTCTCATTTTCCTAGACCAGCAATTTTCAACTGGTGTGCCACAAGAATTTTTAAAATATTCAATACCTGAATATTTAGGCAGGGGCACTGACCTCTTTCCATTTTAGATTGTCAAATAAAAAAATAACAATAGCCATCCAGTGTGAATGAATCAAAATTATACCTATTTTTGTCAGATCAGCAAAAATGCATACTTCTTGGTGGGCCACAGAATTTTCACATTTAGTTTACACACTCCGTGAGATGAAAAAGATTGAAAATCATTGCCGTAGACCTTCCACAAGTCTTTATTTGTGTTTCCTCGATGGCACTTCTCTTGCCCCACCTCACTGTGCTTATTATCTTCCTATTACATCGTAAGCAATCATATTGTAATTGCCCTCCAGTGGGAATACAATGAATGGCCTACTCAAAGTCAGTATTTGATCAAGTTCCTTGGACTAGACTTGGAATGGAACCTTTAATTCTGGCGTCAAGCAACATCAGACTCTGTTATATTTTAATGTAATATTATGGGCATAAATATAACAAACTAATGTTAAGCCTTTCTTCATGGTATAGTCACGCAATGTATCCTTTTGTTAGCTTTTCCGCAACATTCTTTTCATCATCGTCCTCCACAAGAAGAAAGAATGGCTAGATCTAAATACCCATATCTAAGATAGACTAAAACTCTCCCCATCTTCCTTGGTGTTAGGCTTTCTTACGAGTTCCTAGTCTCTGTGGCTGGAGGATTCCAGGTTGTGTCTTTGAGCTTAAAGTAGATGAAATACCCCGAGCATTTTGCTCTCATCAGATTTGGCTGCACGTGTTCAGAGCACTGTTACAGTATTATGTTTTCCATTTTGCATGGGTATAAATTAAAGTACAGAGAGGATTTGATTAGCTCAAGATCCCAGAGTGACTGGCAATGATGGGAATAAAGACTCGCTCCCCAGATTCCTGGCCCAGTTCACTTTGTACCAAACCACAGGTATGCCGCCTTTTTGCTGATGAGGCCACACAGCGTTCCTTGGAGGGGATACCCATTAGCTCTGGGAGGATGAAGGCACATAGGGAGGCTTCCAGAGAGCCATTTGGAGAGCCAGAGTAAGATCTGATGGCATCCTGGAAATTTAAGTGAACATTTCTGAATACGGTTTAGAAACTATGTGGTTAGCAAATACTTAATGAGGTTTGGTGATATTTATTTTAAATGTCAAGCCACTTTGCATTTATGGGTAATATCAGGTCCTGCATATGCATCTCTTACTCAGACTATAATGCAAACAAAATGAGAAACCAATATAATGTTTTTAAATGGGCACTGTCACATTGACTGGTGTGGCTCAGCTGGCTGGGTGTCATTTCACAGTGTGAAAGGTCACCAGTTCTCAGGACACATGCCTTGGTTGTGGGTGAATTCCCCAGTCAGGGCATGTACCAGAGGCAACCAGTGGATGGATGTTTCCCTTTCACACTGATGTTTCTCTCCCTCTCTTTCTCCCACCTTTCCTCTCTGTCTAAAAATAAGTAATTAAAATCTTTAAAAAAATTAAAGAATGCTGTCATTTGAATTTTTAAGAAAGGCCAGAAATATAAAATGACACCAACGACAAAGAAAAGGTTGTGTTAGGGATCAAGTTGTAGAATCTGGGACTGGCAATAGCAATGACTGGGAATTTGGATCTCCAATATAAGTCTTGGAAGATGGAAAAATCACTGAGGTTTCTTACCATGAGTCCGAGGTCTTGTGTATCCCCAATTCAGCAGTGAATTCTCTGGTTGGTAAATCTCATCTCATCTGAACTACAGACATCTTTGAGTCTTTCCTTACTTACATTGAAAATTTACACTGAATACACCTGTTCTCTCTGCCTAGCCTCTCACTACAACTTTAACCCTTGCCCTGATTTCTCATCCCTCAGGACAAAACCAGTCACTCTGACCTTCTTTAAATTCCTTTCTCCCCTCTTTCTTTCCTCAGGGCCTTTGCAGGTATTGTTTTCTTTGCCCAAGAGGAACTTCTCACTAATCTTTACAATGCGGAAAAATCACCTTCTCAGAGACTTATTTAACTATCCAATATGTTTTACTCCACCGTTAGCTACTACCAACACCCCACTCCTGGGCACTCTGGATCACTGCACCCTATTCTACTGTCATTAAAGCTTTTATTGCCATTTGAATTCTCATTTTTTAACTTGTTCATGTGTGTCCCCCACTAGGTAGTAAGCTCAGGGAAAGTAGGGGCCTTTTATACCCTGGTCACAACTTCATCCTTAGAGTAGTACCTGGCATCTAGTTAAGTGCTAAATATGTAAGTGTTGAGTAAATGAAATACCCATCAATGATGTCACTGGGTAAAATGCCTCTTCAACATGTGGATTGCTCTAAGAAATTGTCTAATAATGATCTTTGGGATGATTTCAGCTAGTGCATTAGGTAATATCCCCCAAATGTTGGACGGCTGCATAGTAAACACTAGCCAGGCCTCACAATTCATGCAGGAAGATGAACTAAGAGTTTGAGTAAGTAGTGGGGTCAGCTTCCTACTGGACAATCTTTTACATACAGGCAGTAAAGGGTGGAGGGCAGGTGTCCTGGGCTTCAGGGAGCAGCTGTACCCCAGCGTGCTGTGCCTGTTGCAGGCAGCGAAAGAGCTCTGATGAAGAACAGAGAAAATTATAGTTGCTGGGCCTTGTGGTCACAAGGGGATGTGCTGCATTTGCAGGGTCATCATGGGATAATTCAGGGTGTAGCTTGTACACATTCTGCTGCTGAAGGGGAGAGTTTTTTTTTCCTACCACATCCGACACATGGTTTGCCAGAGGAAGGGCACGAGATCAGCACCACTGATGAGCTGGCTTGGTGTTTTTAGGCCACAACTGTACTAAACCAATGACTCCCTTATGACTCCTCCAAAAGAGCCAACAGAATTTATTAGCAAGTGTGAACAGCAATCACACATAGCCACCAGATTGCTTTTGCCTGCTATACCAAAAGGCACTTCTCAAAAACAAAAAGAAGCAAACAGGAAAAGCACACACACAAAAAAACCCTAAATAACAACACTGTCAATGCCTATCATACTAAAATCTTAAAATCTTTTGGAGAGCCCTGGCTGGTGTAGCTCAGTGGATTGAGCATGGGCCTGCGAACCATACGATCAGGGTTCGATTCCCAGTCAGGGCATATGCCTAGGTTGCAGGCCAGTTCCCAGCAGGGGATGCACGAGAGGCAACCATACATTGATATTTCTCTCCCTCTCTCCTTCCTTTTCCCTCTAAAGATAAATAAATAAAATCTTTAAAAAAATTAAATCTTTTGGAGAAAATATGTTAAAAACTTCTAGACTACAACTAAACAAGTTTTCTTCATTATAAATCTAGAAATTAAAAGACAGCAGAGAACAATAATATAAAGTACAGGGTGCACTTAATATGTATGAAGTAGAGAGATAGAAGGCCAAATGCTCATCCCTGTTTGCTGACTAGCAGTGCATAGTAAGGCTATGTAACTAAGTGACTGGGACTTCCCTAAAGTCATCGGTGACATAAGTCTTAGAGGGCATGAGACCATATGGTTGATTAGTACATATGTCCATTAGCGAACAAAGCACTGCCATAGGAATTAGTCGTGTATGCTATCATCTGTATTTTCTATCTTTGTGCCTTTGAAAAGTTCATCTCTCTTAACTCTAATTTATTTATCTGAAAAATGTAAATGATAACTACTTTACAGAGCTGTTGAGAAAATGAAATGAAATCATTTAGGGAAAGAATTTTGTAGGTAGTCAGTAAGTGTTAGCTCCTACTTTTGGTTCCCAGAAGACTCACTCAGCAGGGCAGCCGGAGATAAACAAAGCTATCCCTAGGTAAACTATGTTTTAAGTTCAAGCAGCCACATTTTTACACCTGCTCTAAAGCTCTATGGTGTTCTAATCTCATCAGCTTTATCACAATGGCCAGCAGTCTGTACTTGTTGACTTGATGGACTTGTATAGATTATTTCCCCTGAGTTTTATTTGGCTTCGAACCAAACTGTTGAAAGTGTTTAACTTTGGTAACTTGGGGAAAATTCAAGACTCTTGCATTTTTTTAAGGCTAGACAAATTCAATCATAGTTCTATAGAAATGAATAGCATTAGTCCAGCGAAATAATTAATGCTTTCACTTACGTAAGGCAAGTTGGAGGGTAAATGCTTATAAGTGTAGGATAAGAATTAGGCCTTAAAATTTAAATAACCAAGCACATTAAAGTGTTGTCAGGAACCACTAAACATTTTTTAGACTTTATTGATCTTTTAGAGAGAGGGGAGGGAGAAAGAGAGGGAGAGAAACACTGATGTGAGAGAGACACATCTATTGGTTGCCTCTCAGGTGCCCCCAACCAGGGACCTGGCCTGCAGCCCTGTCCTGTGCTCTGACCAGGAATCAAACTGGCAACCTTTCCGTTCACAGGCCAAACTGAACTTGTGAACCCACTGAGCCATACCAGCCAGGGCAACATTAAACATTTCTATATGGATACAGCAAGAAGCATGTGGTGATAACTGAGATACATATTTTCTTGGTAGGAGAGGTGGCTTGGCTATGTAAGCTGTGAGAACACAGGAGACTGAGTGTGTGAGACAGCACAGGGTCTGGCAGAAGTAATGCCATTGAATGTGATTGGTAGGATACATGAATGTCTTGCACAAGATGGGCAGCAATTTGAATATTTTACCTAAAGTGTTATATGGTGGGCTTGAGTGTGATATTTTTATGCTACAGAATTATATGCTTGTGATTTTGTAATAAAATATTTTTATGCAATAAAAAGGGGGCATTATCTGTGTCAGACCCTCTGTTTGACACAATCACACAGTAATCACCCACATAACTCAGAAGAAATGAGGCTTAACAAAGCCCCTTCCTACTCTAGAGCTGACATAACTGCATGAGTGAAGCAACAACTGGACACATCAACACCGCATGCAATTAGAATAAAGCAAACAAAAAGTCGACGGGTCTTAACATCCACATGACCAGATACAACTAAGGTCAGAACTTATCATAAACACATGTAATGTTAGACTCTGTGACGAGAGAACTTTAATTCCTACAGAAATATGTTTTTCATCTAAAATTATTTCATGACTAGGACTTAGTTTTCATAAATTATGCCATTAAACACTTTTCTTTGTTTATGTGCCTGTCACTCTACCACAGATTGTGGGGAACTGAGATGTGTGCAATCAATGGGGTCTCTGCCCTCAAAGAGCTTGCTTTCTCATTAAAGAGATAAAACGGACACACATAAAGCAGCCATAAATACATAGTGGCATGTGATTAGGTGATAAATCAACGACCCAGACTACAAATGCTGCAGGACCTCAGAGGAGAAAGAGAGTCACAGAAATAAAAGAGGGTCCCATGGAGGATGTGGCAGCTGATCAAATCATTGAAAGATGGGTGGAATCTAAAGACTGGAAGATAAACCTGAGATGCAATCTTTGCTCTAACACTTATGTGCTGAAGTTTCAGAGACTCTTTCTCATTCATGTACAGGGATGATAACTGTAACTCTGCAGTCTGTTTGGATGATTCAATAATATCTGTAAAGAAAAAGAACATATAATAAAGAACTTAGCACACAGTAGATACTCAGTAAGTCAAACCCTAATTATAAATGATCTTAAGGTAGTTACATCTCTTTTTCTGAACAGTTTCAAATGACCATGGGATGTTAGGAGAATTGGCACTTACATTAATTAAGAGGAAGGAGTACACCCAGTTGGGAAGTCAAGAGAAAAATGTGGAAATTATCATGCATGGCTGTCAGAAAGCCTATCTGACTAGAGCAGCAGGCTTGTGTAGGGGAAAACACTGTAGAGATGTGGTGAGTCACTCATTCATGCAACACAAATTTATTGAGGAACTATTAAGTACCAGGCACTGTACCAGGTATGTGAGTAGAATAAAAGTTAGCCTTGAAAGGCAAACATTACAATTTGGTTTAACATAGTAGAAAAGAGGGTGAGATAGAAGATTTATTTATTTAACCACTATTATATAGGTGAATGACAGAACAAATCGAGTTGAAAGAGCTAAAATCTGGCAAATGGATAAGAATGATAGTGAAAAGTATACATGAGTAGTATAACTGAAAAAAATATGGCAATAGTTAACCTGAAGGCATGGTGGTCGTATGAATAAAGTGGGACTGGATGGACATGAGGAATAAATGGCAGAAACTTCTAGGTGAGTTAGTAAATGGCTTAATTTGGGAAATGAGGGCAAGGAAAAAGTGATTCAGTGGCAAATATAATGTTTTTTTTTAAATAAATGAAAGAACAATAAAAAGAGAAATAAAGGAATTTTGGGAAGAGTAAGTTGGAGGTTGCTGAAAATTTCAGTGTCGTTAGGTTTGAGGTGAAAATAAACTATTTGTTGAATATTCAGTGAGCAAAACCAATTTAGACAACAACATAAGCAAAGGGACTAGAATTTGGGAGTAAGAAATGAATATAGAGATTGGGTTGCAGTCTGAATGGTTCTAAGACCATAATAAAGAGAGAGGAAACAGGGAACTTCAACATTTTGGGCAACTCCCACCTTGTGTATGGGGAAGAGTGAGTGTGAAGGTGCAGAAAGAGGGTGTGACGGAGGGAAGGCAGGAGTCAGGACAGGAGAGTGTGCAAGAAACCACAAGAGGAGAGGAGTTTGGGGAAGAAGTTGACCAACAATATCAAATGCATCTTAGAGTCAAAGAGAATGGGACTGGAGTTTATTGCTGCATTTATTCACAAAATGCTTAATGGATAACTATGGAATAATGCAGAATTTTAAAAATATTTTAAGGTAGAACCATTTAAAAACACTTTGGTATGACAAACATAGATCTAATATTTTCAAACTCCTGAAAGATATCAGTCTTTATTTTTGTTTTATTTTTTAAATATTTTATTTACTTTTATTTTTAGACAGAGGGGAGGGGAAGGAGAGAGGAAGAGAAACATTAATGTGTGGTTGCTCCTCTTTCTTTGATAAGGGTAGAGGGTTTTCTGAAAAAAAAGTAATAATGTATGGTTTATTAATATTATAAACCAATATATCTGTGAGAAGATTATATATTTAAATAACATGTAAAAATTAATTCTACCTGATATGGACATTTAATAATAGAAAACACTAAATAAAAAAACATGAACATAAATGCCAAATAAAATTTATTTAAAATTACAAGATCAAACCAGATTTTATTTATGTGGGCAATAGTTTATTGGTAATTATTAATATTAAAAAGTTGCCATTGTTAAAGTGAAGTTGTAAAACTTGGAAAGTATTAAGTGCTTTATGTGGTAGTCATGGTATTTGTTTCATAATTACACTTCAACTTTACAAAAACTTTTTTCATTTTGTATTAACAATGCTCAAATTTTAATTGTGAGTCCAAAAACATCCTTAAGTTGAGCATTAGGGTATATGTTGTTTCACCCAAACTCACATTTTTAGTGATGAAAATATTTTGTTTGCCCTGATTTTGTTTTGAAATTGATTTGCTTTTTTAAGTTTGCGTTTATTTCACAGTAACATTTATATTTCTTTCTCTTTACAGTATCCTATCCTTAAAGAATTTGCAAAGACCAGTAGTCCACTGTGAATATATTGGGCAATACTTGCATAATATAACATTCAGGATATCCTATTATGGTCAACAGCACTACACAAAATCACTTGTCAATTTAAGAACTTATTTGGTTTCCAAATAATCTTATTTCTTTTTTAAAAAATAAATTTAATTTATTTATCTTTAGAGGGAAGGGAAGGAGAGAGGGAGAGAAATATCAATGTGTGGTTGCCTCTTGTGTGTCTCTCGCTGGGAACTGGCCTACAACCCAGTCATGTGCCCTGACTGGGAATCAAACCGCTATCCTCTGGTTCTCAGTCCACTGAGCTACACCAGCCAGGGCCAAACAATGTTATTTCTTGGTAACAAAACTCATAGGATCTGTACAGAATATACTATGCAATAAAATTGTATCTACTTAATTTGCAAGAATGGCTTATCATTAGCAGCATACAGGGCCATGAATACATACTTGTAACATGGGCACAACTATAAACAAAACTAACTGATTAGATGGTAAACACTTCTTGAAATGTCCCCCATAACCTTCCACTCTGTTGTCAGCATTCCTGCTTTTGCGTTCATTTGAACTAGTATTGTCTCTAAATTGACTGTTAAGTTTTAACTCTTTCTCACATGAGAACTGTAATACTTTTGAAATCCCATTTTACCAATTTCTTGACAGATTTTTCTCATGATTTGAAAAATATATAAATATGATGAAAAATGATAGGAAAAAATTCCCACATGGAAATGACACAGACATGCAATTTTTGTAATATTTAGGAAGCTTTATGTGGCAAATAATAGAAAGACAGCCTCAAAATGGCCTAAATGATAAGGGGATTAATTATATCCCATAACAAGCAGTCCCAGGCCATCTGGGGTTAGTTAATTAAGTTAATAACAGCATCAAGAGCTCAGGTGATTTCCATCTTCCTACTTTGTTATCTCAGGTGTATATAGGCTCCCTTGTGGTCCTGAGACAGATTTAGCTGTTTGAGGTTCCACATTCTCACATACTAGCATTCAGAGCAGAAAGGGGACAATTCATTTGTCAGTCTTTTTTTGTTGTTGTTTTAATGAGCAGAGTAGTCTTACCCAATAGCCCTCACCCAACAACCTCCCCTTATCCTTCGTTGGCCAAGGCCCCTTTCCAAACCAATCACAGCAAAGGGAAGTGGTCCATCATAATCAGTTTAGTACAATCTAGTCTAATCTGAGGCATGGAAGAAAGGAAAGCAGCTACTGTGTAGGTCTGCGATTCTCAGATTCTCAAACTCTTTAGTCTCATGACCTGTTAAATATTACTGAGATTATACAGAGCTTTTATTTATGTTGGCAATAGTTTATTGGTAATTATTGTATTGGAAATTTAAACTCTGGAATTTAAAAGTAATTTATTTATGAAAATTTATAACTATTATAGTTATAAATTTATTGATCTATTTAAAATAACAGCAATAGCCCTGGCTGGTGTGGCTCAGTGGATAGAGCATTGGACTGAGAACTGAAAAGTTGCTGGTTCAGTTTCCAGGCAGGGCACAAGCCTGGGTTGTGGGCAAGTTCTCTAGTTGGGGCATGCGAGTGGTCACTGAACCATCAATATTTCTCTCCCTCTCCCTCTCCCTCCATTCTCTTCTCTCAATAAATAAGTAAATAAGTAAATAAATAAAATCTAGAAAGAATTAAATAATAGCTACAAACCCATTATTTACTACTAAACTGTGGTAGGCAGGATGATGGCCCCTAACAATGGCCCACATTCTCATTCCTAGAATCTGTGAATATGTTGCAGATGTGATTAAGAATTTTGAGGTTGCCAGATTATCCCGAATTAACTAAACAAGCCCAATATAATGACAGGGATAGTTATAATCGAAAGAAAGAGGCAGTGTCAGGGTGGCGTAGTGTAAAAAAGACACATCTGGTTATTACTGGCTTAAAAGATGGAAGGGGACCACTAGCCAAGGAATGCAAGTAGCCTCTGGAAGCTGGAAAAGATGAAGGAGTGGATTCTCCTTTAGGTTCTCCAGAAAGCATACCCACCACAACTTGATTTTATTTTATAGAAACCAATTTTGGACTTTTGAAATGCAGAATTATAAGATAGTGATAGCCCTGGCTGATTATTAAAAAGATAACAAATTTGCATTGTTTTAAACCAGTAAATTTGTGGTGATTTGTTGTAGCAGCAATAGGAAATGAATACATACACATTTTAACATAAAAAAAACTACATTTTCCAAAACATAAATTAGAAGAGTGGCATTGACCTACATTTTTTGGCAAATCTCTTCAAGATTTAATGTTAGAAAAGATAGGTGAATTTTTATACCTGCTTCTGCATTTGATCTGTTGTGATATCACATTGTCTCTGGAAAATTCCATGGTACATTCATGAAAAAAATGTGAGTAGAAACGCAAATCATTTCTTAATTTTATGATAAAAATAGTTTTGACCTCATAGCCCTCTTTAAGAGGGTCCTGGGGACTCACAGGGCTGCCCAGATCACACTTTGGGGATCTCTGGTGCAGGAAGTCAACACTTTTTGCCCCACCCTCCAAAGAATAGATAGGGAACTTTTTTCCCCATACTTAGAGTAAACTTGTGTGACTTTAAGATTATCACTGATATAGTGTAATGATTTTCACATTTCTTCCTTACTTCAAACAATGTTTCTAAGTTTATTTTGTGCCTGGGACTTCTTTATGAGTTGAGGTTACATAAGCAAACACAGTGGATACAGCTCTTGTCCCCATGCTGCTTACATTTTAGTTGAAGGAAACCAACCACATAAATGACAATTTCAGATATTGCTAAGGGATATAAAGAAAAGTAATGGAAGAAGGTGTGAGGGTGTTTCAGGTGTTGTGCAAAGAGGCACTTCAATTAGAGTCTGAAGAAGTGAAGTTAGAGCTGAGATGTGACTGCTAAGAAGGAATCTTTGGGAAATATGGAAGAATATTCCAGCTAGAGAGACCAGCAGGGGGAAAGGTCAGGAAGGAGGTTGGCAAGGTAGAGAAACAGAAAGCAAGCCAGTATGACTTTAGTGCAGTGTATGAGGGGAATGAAAAAAATGAAAAAAACAACAGCTGAAAGAGTCAGGCAGGTGTAAACCAGTAAGGTCTCACAGGACACAGAAAGGACTTAAGGTTTATTTGTTGTGCCACACAAACCCACTGGAGGAAATAACAGACTGTGGAATTCTACTATGTGCTAGGCTTTGCTTCTATAAATTCTTTCGCCTTCTCCAAGGGCTGCTCTTCAGCCTAACACGTTCCCAATCTTTATAATGATGACTCTCCAGAAAGGTACAAGACCCCAAATAAACACATCTTATGTCACATAAATTGTTTGTACACTAACATCAAAAACAGATCTGCCACTGACCAGGGGAATTTAAATTACAGGTTGCTTAATGTGGAATAACTTTGGCCTGTTGGCCAGTGTAGGTGTGCAGCCAAAAATGCAGTGTGTATACAATTGTTTGGCAATTGCTGGTCTGTCACTTGTCCAAAGTGGTAAGTGTGTGAATGGATTTGTATGGGTAATGAGTCTGAAATTAGCTTTTCTCATCTCCTCATAACACAGGAAAACACATTGGACCTTGGCTCATTTCTGGATAATTCTTGTGATGATCCTTAGTTGCTCAGAATGCACATTTGGTCATCATTATCCCTTGTGTAATCAGTTTCTACAAACTATAGGATGATGTTACAGTAATGTTTACAGAATAAAGGAACATGCTCCACACCTTAATCAAATAATTTAAAGATGAGCTTTCCTAGATAGCATGCATTTATATATACACATATATAGTCATTAGTTATCCAGCCTATACTTTTACACTTTAGTGAGACAAGTTATCTTTTGTTCCCCTCTAGAAACCTCCAGATGAACCATGTGCCTAGAACTCCAAGATATTCATTGTAAATAACACGGCACAAATGTTTACCAGACAAACCTTTCCACAAGAAGATGATGCAGAGGATTTACAAACGAAGTGAACTGAAATTTATTTTGAAAGGGCCTTAAAAAAAGGCCAGGAATTTGGACTGAATCAGTACACGGAACTACAGGTGCCACAGCCGCACTGTTAAAAAGCTCACCAAGTGAAGAAGCCTAATCACATTTTCAGAACAGCTGTGGCTACTTGGGCCTGAGTCAGTCATGGCTCCTGAAAGAAAATTTTTAATTATTGTGAAAATTTGTATTAAACTTAAGGCCAGACTGCACATCAAAGAAAAGAGAACTAGGTAATTCTAGGGCTGCATATTTTCAAAGGAATTGAATTCTGACCTGCGAGTGCAATTAAACTGTTTCTCCCTCTCTCTCCTTCAGGGAAGAGAGAAAAGAAGGAAGGCTGATTTTCTCTTTTCAGTGGTAACCGGTAACCAAACCTGTTGTTCTGCCAAGCAAGTCTTCGCCCTGGCGGATTCTGATTTCTAAGTGCTCGGGGAGTATGCTTGAAACCTGTGCCTTCCTCTCATGTCCGATAAGCACAAAGTTTGCTCTAGCTATGATAAATCTGCACAAGGCGGAGATGTCATGTTTCTGGCCCAAAGCGTACGTTAGAAAGAAGATGATTAAACTCGCCCTCCTCCCCTTGTTGCGGCCGGGGAGTGTGTTTTGCCTGCATTTAAGAAATGTCCTTCAGCTACAGGCTTGTACGCGCGGAGCTTGCAGCCTGCTGGTTTTTGCGTCTCCGGGGCAGGGCGACTCGGGTCGGCTGAGTGTCATCCACAGATGTGACTGGCCGTCCCCTGCGGGCGCCCGCGGAGGAGGCAGTCCCCTTCCGTCTTCTGCGCGAGGCCCTCGGCCCCGGCGGGGGAAGGGGAAGGAAGCCCTCGCCGCAAGCCGGTGTCTTGGCCGGCACGAAACGCGCCGCCACCAAAAACTTTTTTCTCCCAGCTGCGCGCAACTTTTTGCCTTTTCTCCCAGCACCGTCTCGTCCCGAGTTTCTGTCCCCTGGGGTTTGTTTCCTCGGCTTCCCTACCCCTCTCCCCAGCGCGGGGAACCCGGCCTGACAAGCGAGGGGCGCGCGGGCCGGCGAAGCGGGCACCGAGGAGGAAAAGGGGAAGGGCAAAAGAGGAGGGGGCGGCCGCGGTGGCTCGGGAGGAGGAACTGGTCAAAGGGGACGAGACGGGCGATTGCCCGAAAAGGAAAGCGACGCCGCGGTTTGCTGCAGTCGGAATAAAGTTCGCGCCCTTTCCTCGGCGTTTGCAGCCTCCCATCCCCGCCTCTCCTCTCTCTCTTTTTTGACAGCTGGGAGCTAGAGGCCACCTCCTTGTCCACGCCCGCACACCCCGGGGGGCGCCAAAGTTGTTTTCCATCCCCAGAAAGAGCGGGGGAGGGGGGAGTAACAGGGCGGGAGGTGAGCGAGGGAGAAATATACATCCTCCTTCACGAAACCCCTAGAAATCGGAGGACAAACAACAGCAAAACTAATCCGACTTTTATTTTGCGAAAGGGAAGCAACATTGTAATCACGACAGTTTTGCAGAGAGAACCTTGTGGGGTTTACATATCCGCCCTAGGTCACCTCGCCCGCCCCCCCCCCCGCCCCCNCCCACCCGGGACAGTCCGTTCCTTTTTTTTTTTTTTTTTTTCCTGTAAAGCCGGGGGAACGCTGCAGGCTCCGACTTGGGGAACGAGGGCGACCCGGGGCGCGTGTGTAAATCAGTCACCTGAGCGCGGAGGGGCCGCGGCGAGGGCGCGCGCGGGCGGGCGGGCGGGGAGAGGCGGAGGCGGCTGGAGCGGCGGCCGGGAGGAA
Source organism: Sturnira hondurensis (assembly GCF_014824575.4). Classification (NCBI taxonomy): domain Eukaryota; kingdom Metazoa; phylum Chordata; class Mammalia; order Chiroptera; family Phyllostomidae; genus Sturnira; species Sturnira hondurensis. Next base: position 4,107,289 of record NW_028086190.1, read on the forward strand.
ACCGGGAGGGGGAGGGAAAGAAAGGCCGAGACTGAAGGAGCGAGAAGCGGCCGAGGGGCTGGTCCAGGCACGGCCGCTAAGAGGAGACCAAGAGGCGGGGGCTGCACTTGACAACCAGCATGCCGAGATGGTAAGAAGTTTCCACCCTCCTTTTCCTTTTCTATTCTAGACTTCGTAAGAAATGAGCCCCGGGGCCGCCGGGGGCCGTGTTTTTCTGAAGTCCCGCGGCGTGAGGTGGAGGGGGGCGGTGAGGAGGGCGGGCAGGGGAGGAGAACCCCTGTCCAACCTGGCCCCTGCTGTGCCCTTGGTATCTCCCCCCCAGAAAAACTTGGCCCAAGTTTCTCAAGAGAGTTCCAGGTGGGAGGGTGTGTGTGAGGGGCGCTCGTGAACGTCGCCCCCTCTCGCGGCTGGCGGGGAAAGGTGAGCGGCAGGCTCCAGGGAGTTGGGGATGGGCTGGGGAGAAGGTGGGGGAATGAACGGAGCCCTGGAAGGAGCTTGGGGCGGAGAGGAGAGCATTTTGGAGAACGGGAACTTTTAAAACTTGCCCGCGAGTGTGGGACGGGCGGCTGGGCGTGGGCGCCCGGGCGCGCTGGTGCGCCGCGCGGTGAAATGAGTTCTCGGCCACCGCGTCCCCGGCACCTTGGCTTTGCTCTCCGCTCTCCCTCCTGTCGGGGAAACCTTCCTTTGTAAATGGAGAAATTGTAGGAAGTGCTCCTGGGGGCTTTACGTAGAATTTGCAAAACGCAGGCAGGAAAATAAACCCCAGAGACGGATTTTGAGGCGCAGTTCTGGAGGAGCCTACTTGTTTTACTTACACGTGGATTACGGGATAGCGTTTGGGGCCCGGGGAGGGGACAGAATAATTTTAAAAACACACACACACATAAAAAACAAAACAAAACCCTGGATGAAATCCTCTATGAAGAGAGGTTGAGATTGAAACAAAAAAGTTCCAAGTGCTGGTAGAGGCGGAGAAGCTTCGGAGCGAGATGCCAGCACAGCCTCGCTGCACGGGAAGCGGCTCTCGGCACCGAGGTGGCACGCGGCTAGTTCGCCCGCCGACCGGCGCTCCGTCCGCTTTCGGGGAAGTGATTTCTTAGAAATGGGGCTAGACCACACCCTTCCTTTTAGTTTGTTTCCACCCAGTGCTGCTGCTGTTACCCCCACTTGGGGATCTCACATATTGTGTTCCACATGTAAATGGAATATGTAAGAAAAGGGCAGGTATCGAGTTGGCAGTTTTTTCCTTCTTCCCTTCCCCCTAATGTGACATCTCTTGTTTCAGTGATCAAAGTCACGACTGGAGTGTAGGAGATGCGGCTGTCAAATGCAGGCACACACACACAAAATAGCGTGTGCCCAAGACTGTGGTTACAGTAACGCTGACAAATTAAAATGGTTTTGAAAGCAGCATGCAATTTATACTGCTTCCCATTTACCCTAGAGTCAAGCTATTGTAAAACTGATGTACAAAAGACATCATAAAATAATCCTGTGTACCCAGGATTAAAGTGGCAGAAAGTGGCCTGTTTCATTATTTTTTATGTACTTCGTGGACAGTTGCAATGGTTGGAACTTGTGTTTAAGTGGAGGCGTCAAAACAAAATATTAAATATATCTGTTTAGCACTTGAGAGTTTTTCATCTAGCAGCATTTTATACAAGAAAACTGTAAAAGCCGGCTGTAGGTATTATTTTTCTTCTCCTTGCCCTTTGCCTATATACTATTTGTCTACACATCTATTCCCAAATAGTGATCACTTGGAACAGTGACAAAGCCCATTTGTCATCTACTGCTTTGTGTTCTGCAATTTCTGATGTGACTGTGCACACACATTCTTGCTTTAAGTGGGAGAATTTATTTCTGGCACTTTTATTTAGTATGTCTGATTTGAGGACGTACTCAAGAGGAGTGAGAACTTGTACAAGCTAATAGAACTTCCTTTATCCTTTGGAATCACCCCCAAAATCCCTTATGAACCTTTATAAGGTATCTGCATTTTATGCTATATTTGTAGCTGTTTCATTTAAACTGTTCAGCCTTAATGAAGTTCTCAGTTGTAGCTACTCCTCTATTCCCGGAGAACAGAGTATTTAAAATCCACATTGCTAATCACTTTACCAAAGTACTGGAGTATCTTCACCTGAGGGAAGTAATACAGAGCCTGAATGTGAACTCTGAGAATCTTGTGAGAAAAGTTTGAAAGTGTCTTCTTTCCCCTTGAGAATATTGAGTTTGGAGTTTGCTTGTAAATTTGGGAAAAAAGCAACCTCGTGATTTTAAAAAATAAATATAAAGAAAATATTAATAGTAATTGTACATTCCTAATGTCTTATGTTTTTCTTTTTCTTTCTACCTGAAATGTGAGATAGCTGTCAGGTAGGGATACGTGATTACAGAAAGAAGCAGACAAAAGCAGAGCTGACTATTGCTGTATTAAAATGTAAGTGTTACAGTTTGAATTTTCAAGTGAGAGTTTTTGAGTTCAGTGCTTTACATAACATTTTGTCCTAATCTTGCTTGCTGTCAGGGATGTTTCATGGTTGTGCAATTGCTGCAGTCAAGAATGCCAATTTGCATTCCAGGAGTGTCATTTGATTACTTTTATCTGCACAGCTCCAAGACCAGCCCAGACCTCTCGTTTCATCTTGCCATGTCACGAGTCAATGCTGTGTCGTCTTTTCAAAAATCTGCCTGATTTAGACAAGAAAGAAAAGTACTTTCATGTTGCAGCCGCAGTCCCCTGCTAACTTGTCAGCAGCAGGATATGATTCACTTGGGCCCAGAAGAATGGAACAGAGAGGTGGGTTAGGCGGTTCAATAAAGCCCATGGACAGGTAGTGTGTGACATCCCCAGAGAGCAGCAGTTAATGAAGAACAGGTCTGCTTAGTTCTCCACACGCTGACCTGGTGCTGTCCCCACAGTTTTCTCATTTGATCTTTCCCAGCAAATTGATCTTTTCTTGTATTTTTTTGCCTTCCAAGTTAGTCCTTGTGGGACTGAAATTAGCAGAGCAACTTAAGTTGGATAATACAGCTGTTCAGAAAAGAAGAAATTGGACACTGGCTCAAAAGGGGTGGGGGTGGGGGTGGAGGGAGCTATTCTTTTTGTTGTTGTTCCTGTGAATATTCCTTATATTAAGGGAGTCCAAAGTAGGTGATGACTTGAAGTTAGTGCTTCCCTTTATTTTTAATTTTAGCGTTAAGGTTCCACACCATTTTAAATATTTCTTACGTATTTAAAAGATGGTCCTAGTGAACACGAGGAGTTTGATGTAGCATTTTTCATATTCACTTGTTTGAAATGATTTGCCAGTCGACTATATGGCTTTTATGGCTGTTGTAAGATAGAATAAATATCAATGGCATGCTTCAACTACGTTATTTATAGTTTTCTAAATAACTTCAATCCCAAAATACCCAGTACTGAATAACAAAAAAATAAATAAATAAAAAATCATTACCAGTGTTGCGCATAAATGTAGTGCATGAAAATGTTTTCTACAAATTACCATGAACATCTTTGTTTTCCATAACCCCCACTGATACACTGTTAGTGACACTTAAAAAAAATTTAAGATTCTCCATTTAAACGTAGATTTTTAGGACTGGAACCAGATTATAAGTTTGAATTTCTATAGGTACTAATATATACTGTTGCTTGTTTTTAGGGACTAACATTAATTTTAGGGAGATGGATAAATCTAAGTTGGGAATGTAGATGTAGTTTAAATAGGTTAAAGTTTTATTATAGAATTTTGTGTATAAAGCTTAGCTTGGAGGCAATTAATAGATTCTTAATTTGATGTGGATATAAGGAGCAGTGTTTTCTGAATTCCTGTGCAGATGGCCTCATTTACCATCTACAACCTTACAAGAAACAGTTGAAAACATTTCTTGTAGAAGGGGAAGCAGCCTTCTCAAACCTTTCCTGTTGGCTGGAAATTACATAGGGCCATTGGTTAGTAAACTCCTCTCTAAAGAGCTAGAGGGAGCCTCGTGATTTTATTAGATATACCTAAGGTTAGAAAAAGTCACTCTGGCAATCAGACTGTTGTAGAAAAAGTAAAGAATACTGGCTCAGTGTTTAGGCTTGGAGAGGCTATTGTAGGGTTTTTTTTTAAGCTCAGACAGAAGCAACAGAACTTTCTATAAGAACAGTCATGTAGTCAGCTAAGATTTCTAAACTTCTACCTTTTAAGTGACTTGAAGATCAAGCAAAATCCAACCAAATACATTTTAAATCTGATTTTGGTTTGCTAAATTTGTCATTTTGGTAACTGAAGGAGTTCTCTTGTAAGAGGCCAACCTTCCAAATTCTATTAAAAGTAATTTCCTACTAAGTCACTGAGGAGGGGGATACCTTCCCTCAGTTCACTAAGGACAACCTCCTTTCTGTATATAATGGCTTTGAGGTAGTTCTACATGTAACTGCCATACTCGAGAGAGCACTCCTTTGAAATAATTCCCTCATGTGATAAGCATAAATAGCAAACCATTTATTAAGCTGATATATTAGGAATCAACATATATGTTAAACTTAAAGAAATAGAACTCAAGTGGTATTAAATTCAGTATTTGTTGTTTAATTTTACATTTGTTTCAGCCTTCCCACTAAAATTTGTTACATTAAAGAGTCATTGATCCTAATTGCTCTTTAATATTTATATACCAGTTTTTAGTAGCATTACTTTAGACAAACTTATTTGCCATTTAAGTAAATGATATAATCCAGTGAGATAAACTAGCCAGATTTGTCTTTTTTTCATCTTTTGCACAGTAGCTCTCATTATATTGCTAGCCAATAAAAGTCTTTATTTGTTGCTTATTAGAACCCTCAGTACACTCAAGAGTTCAAGCTATAATTTAATTTGGCTGTTCAAAGAGACTCCCTTGTTTTAAAACATATTCTCAGTATGCTTTTACCATTTATTATAAACCTATAACTCATGCATATGCATAGGAATGATTTTACAGATTTATAATTTTTTAAAGTTTTGCCACAGCAGAGTCATAACTTTTAAAAAAATATCTACCTAGCAATGTCATTCTTTCTTTTTCCTTTATGTTCCTTTGACATTCAGGAGCATTTTTTCCCCTTGGTGATTTAAGTAGTCATGCTATTATAATTTAAAATCAATTCCACAAGGAATACAACCTTTCATTAAGGTGTAGTTGGGATGGTCACTAAAAACGCAAAATCAGTAATTAAGAATTCTAGTTGAGGGCATTTTGCTTTGCAGCCACTTGAAATTACAGAAAGTTTGCCTTGTATTTCACACACATGGCTAGCATGGTAAATTCAGTTTCCTTACAGTAAATTGCTGAGAAGTTTTGCAGTGAGTAGAAGGAAGATGGCTTGAGAGTTTTGGTGATATTTGTAGCAAATTGCGTTCACTAAAGACTAGGACTTGACTGTAAAACTCTTAAGATGAATATCAGGAATTCTTCCACAAGAAAGGCAGAATTTGGGACTGCTAAGTGAGTCACTGCATGTACATCTTACCAGTGGGAATTGCACCAAACCAGCCCTCTAGATAGAGTATTTAGTAGTTATCAAAATGTATAGTATTGCCTTGGAACTTGTGGTTCATGAGTTCATAGGCCCTGCTTTTTTGTGTTTAGTACAAAGATGTAACAACCCACACAAAACATTTTTCTCTTGTTATGACCTTACATTTGCCGAAGTGCCCCATGCTGAAATTCCTTTTCAGTATCTTTTTTCTTTTTTTTTAGTCCAAAGCCAGACGTGTACCCAGACACAAAAGCCTCTGTGTATAGCAAGCTGTTTTAAATATTGTGACTCGACGATGTGCTGTCCTTTCTCTGCTTGAGCCAAGGATCTCTGCTCAGTGTCTGTGGATTACCAAGCTCCTTCTTTATTGTACCTCTTGTCAACTATTCCTATTCATTTAACCTTTCATTAGTGTCTGTGCAGCTTCACTGTCTAGAAAGGCAAGGAAAAACCGAAAGGCCCCACTGTCACAGTTATTAGATTTCTCGGTTACATCCCAGCAACCATAAAGAAGTGAGAGTCGACACTATTGTCGTGCATACTGCTGTCCTGGGGTGCAGCTCTTCTGTGCGTGTCAAGGACATGTGCCACATGTTGATATGCGTCCCAGGGATAAATGCACAACACGGGGGATAGGTCGGTGCTGCCAGTAATGAGCTTTGTAGGAGTTACTGCGAAGACCAACAGTTTGTGGAGGAATTTTGCTTAACAGGCCAAGGAGATAGAGTTGAGGGCTGCCAAGATTTGCCTGTGCAGAGCTTGTCAGTCACATTGTTTTCATCTAAACTTCATTTGAGGGGAAAATTGAATATGTTTGACAGCATTGAAAAGTCTTATTTTCATTTTTAATCTTTCAGCAGAGAAAAGTGTTATTTCTGGTGACTATTTAGTGTATAATAACTATTTTTAGACTGCTGAATCATGTATATGGAAGGATCTGTTAGCAGTTACCTTAATTTTTACATGTCTGAAAATGAATTGAGATATTTTATAGATGTCATATATATTTTTTAAATCTGTTTAAAAATAGTGTACCCTGTTAGTTTTCCTAGACTACTATGTTCCCCTTTTGGTTCTCCTCTAGCACAGCCTGCTATTACCGTTTGATTCTTTAGAAACGCATTTGCCTTGCTGCCTCAGTGTAAAGGGGGGAAAAAAAGATGATCTTCGGATAATTTTGAAATCATAATAAAGATAAATATTTGCAGCTTTTGAATTGGAAAATATTCAACGTCTTAGATTCATAGAATTACTTTTAAGAATTCTCAAAATGTTTGAATAGAAAGTAGTAAATTATAACACTTTCATCTCTTTCTATCCAAAAATGCATTTATTTATTTTTTTAACTAAGAAAATCTTTGTTACCAAGAATGGATAAAATATTTTTGTGATTCTAATGTGAATAATTTTTCTCAGTTTTCCAAACTCTTTGGGGGCCCTCTGATAACATTGCAAACATATTGCTGATTTATTACCAGTTCTTATAAAGTTATTTGTAGTTTTTACTTGACCCTACCTTTTTTAGCGACATACCAGTTTTTAATAGTTGTACCTAATGGTTTTTCTGGTAAGCTTTTTATGGTGTCTTGTAACTTTTAGTGGCTTAGTTATCTTTGTTTCGGGGAAGAGAGATGAGCTATTGTATTTTTCACACTCCTTCCCTTAGGTGGGATGCTCCCTTCCAGAAAAACATATTCAATAATTGACAGTTAAGTGCCTAGCCAGCCTAGGGCCATGTTCCAGTCTCTTGCCCATTGGATGGAAGTTCTGTGTACATTATATTAGATGAATTTGCCTTAATCGTTTGAGGTGATCTGGTGACTTTTTCCCATAGTCAAAGCAAGGTATGTTAACCTTCCCCATTCTAGTAGTCCTGTTTCCATTCATTATAGTTGGTGTTGGATGAAGAAGAGGAAGGAGGGACTTATGAGCTATAATTTTAGCCACTACCACCAACCCCCCCAAAAAAAACTTAGAAAATAGGCCAGTGCTCTGTGGTAAGGAAAGAGAAAGGGGTACACGGCAGTAGCTACTCTCTGTAGAAACGCTTCGACTCTTCATCTAGTCAGTAAATCAGTGCAGCTGGCTGACCATGCTTTGGGAGGCAGTTGTACCATCATCACCCCAGAGTGAGGACAGCCCTGGAACTGGGTTTTGAGACTGACCCCGTTCTGTTCCACCCAGGTTTCAGAGCTTCCATTTCATCATTTGTACAATAAAACCAGTGAGTTTGGTCATTTCTAATTTTCTTTTCAGTTGAAACATTTTATACTTTGTGTGATAAGACTATACAATCTTAATAACAGTTTAATGTATTTAATAGCAGAATTGAGATATCCATATACTGTACAATTCATCCAGTTAAGATATATAATTAATAATATAAGATTGTATGGATATATCACCTTATATTTATCCATTCATCCAGTGGCAGACATTTGGGTGGTTTCCACCTTTTGGTGGTTATGAATAATGCTAATGTGAACATTTGTGCACAAGTATTTTGTTCTCATTTCTGTGGGCTCTATACCTAGGAGTGGAATTCCTGAGTCATATGGCAACTTTGTCTTTAACCTTTTGAGGAGATGCCAAATCATTTTCCAGAGCAGCTGCACCATTTTACATTCCCACCAGCAGTGTGTAAGTTTTCTGATCTCTCCACATCCTCTCCAAACTTGTTATTGTCTGTCTTTAAAGATTTTATTTATTTATTTTTAGAAAGGGGAAGGAAGGGAGAAAGAGAGGGAGAGAAACATTGATGTGAAAGACAGGCATTAATCAGTTGCTTCTGTCCCAACTGGGGTCCGAACCCACAACCCAGGCCTGTCCCCTGACCAGGACTCAACTGGTGACCTTTTGGTTTATGGAACTATGCACCAGCCAACTGAACCACACTGGTCAGGGTGCTATTATTTGTTTTTTTAATTTTAAGCATCCTAGTGGGTGTGAAGCGGGTTTGCTTTGAATTTTCCTGATGGCTCATAATGTTAAGCATCTTTTCATGTGCTTATTAGCCATTTGTGTGTCTTCTCTGTGTAGCAGAGAAATATATATATATATTAAATATATATATGTTAAATCCTTTACCCCTTTTTCATTTAGGTTGTAATAGTTTCCACAGACTTCACTCTACTAGTTAGTGGGGGACTAACTAGACTCTGTTAGACTCTGTTAAGTGAGCGTGTGTACTGTGTGGCCGTCACATTCAAAATGACTGAGCATGTAGAGCTATGAATCTGCATTGAATTTTGTGTTGAGCTTGAACATTCCTCTACAGAAACTATTCGGATACCTTTTCGTGGTTGAGTTATAAGAGCTCTTTATATGTTCAACACAAATCCTTTATTGGACTTACAATTATTTTCTCCTATTTTGTGGGTCGTCTTTTTACTTTTTTTGTGTCTTATGAAGCATCAACACTTTAAATTTTGATAAAGTCTAACTTAACTGATTTTTCTTTTGTTTGAGGTCTTCCATTTAAGTCTTTGATTATTCTGGTTAACTTGTATAATAATGTGAAGTAGGGCTCCCAACTCCATTTTTTAAAGTGTGGCTATCTAGTTGTTCCTAGCACCATTTGTTGAAAAGACAGTACTTTACCTATTGACTTAATCACTTAATCATGGTACCTTTGTGGAAAGTCATTTGACCATGATGTAAGAGTTTATTTCTTGATTGTTTATTTGGTTTCATTGACCTATATCACTATCCTTAGGCAAGTACCACACTGTCTTGATTGCTGTAGCTTTACATTAAGTTTGTAACCAATTTCATCCCTCATTTTCAAGATTTTTGCTATTCTTGCTTCCTTAGCAGCTTACTTAAATTTTTTTATTGTGGTAAAAAACACATAATATAAATTGAACAACTTAACCATTTTTAAGTGTACAGTGGTTAACAGTGTTTTGTGCCACAGATTTCTAGAACTTTCTTATCTTGCAAAATTGAAAGTCTGTTGAACAACAGTTCCCCCTTTTCCCTCTCCCCATAGCCCTTGGTGACTGCCATTCTACTCTCTAAGAGTTTGAGTACTTTAAGTACTTAATATAAGTGGAATCATGCATTATTTATCCTTCTGTGTAAATGCCTTATTTCACTTAGCATAATGTCCTTGAGGTTCATCTGTGTTGTAGCAGGTGATAGGATTTCCTTCTTTTTACGGTTGTATGCATACATCGTATTTTCTTTACCCATTGTCAAGAAAAAGTCCAGCTACTGTTAATATCACAAGAACAGTTTGTACAATATCGATGTCACCTGGCAGCCAAGGAGACTGGCCTGAAGTGCACTTGTGTGAACAGTGACGACTTCGCTGTACTAGTCAGTGGGGGCAGTAGATGCTGCTGAGTGAAAGTATGCGCTGTGTAGCTGTCACATTCAAAATGACTGAATGAGTAGAACAATAGATCTGCATCCAATTTTGGGTTAAGTTTGAATGTTCCTCTGTGAAAACCATTCAGATGAGGTGACTCAGCCCCACTACAGTCCAGATTTAGCACCCTGTGACTTCTTGCTTTTCCCAAAACTAAAATCACCTTTGAATGGGAAGAGATTTCAGACCTCCAGTGAGAGCTAGAAAAATATGATGTCTGGGAGGATGGAGTGAGGTCCCAAGGCACCTACTCTGAAGGAGACTGAGGTGTCATTGTCCTATGTACAATGCTTCTTGTATCTTACATCTTCAGTAAATGTCTCTTTTTCATAGTACATGGCTGCTTACCTTCTAGACAGACCTCAGTCCATAAATAGGATTGCCTGATCATATAGTAATTTTATTATCAAGTTTTTTTAGGAACCTCCATTCTATATACCATAGCTGCTGCCCATTTTACATTCTCACCAACAGTGCACAGGGGTTCAAATTTCTGTATGTCCTTGCCAGAACTTTTTTTTAAAAAATAGTGGCCATTTTAATGAGTATGAGGTGGTATCTCATTGTAGTTTTGATTTGTATTTCCCTGTTGATTAGTGATGTTGAACATCATTTCTTTCATATGCTTATTGTCTACTTGTATATATTTTGGGAGAAAATTCTATTCAAGAGTTTTGCTATTTTTTTAATTGTAGTTTTTGTGGTTGTGTTTCATGTTTATATATTCTGGATGTCACCCCTTGTCAGGATTATGGTTTGCAAATATTTTCTTCCATTTTAGTAGGTTCCTTTTCCAGTTGGTTGATTACTTTCTTTGCTGTACCGAAGTTTTTATGTAGTCCTATTTGTCTGTTCTTTTGTTGTTGTTGCCCTTATCAGTTTACTTTTAAAACAAATTTACCTGATCCTCAAAGAGTTAAGGCTACATTAAGAAAATGCATCCATTGTTTGGGTAAAAAACTCTTGGTGGTACAGCAGAGAGGACAAGAAAAACACCAGATAAGAAATGTGTCCTTTGGTATCCAAAAGATGATAGCTGTTAGTTCCCTGTGAAATACCCTGGTTTTACTTTGATGTTTCTTAATTATCATTGCATTTAAAAGCATTCTAGGTGTTCTGTATAAGAAAGACAGTTCATGCCCTGGAGGGTGGAATTAAGTACCTAGAAGTAATTGTTTTTGGTTTTATAAATATGTCAAAAGGAAAAGAAAAAAATTATGATTAAGAAAATTTCTCTTCCTAGATATTTAATCGTAATGGGAAAAACACCAACAGTGATTAAAACTAAAAGTTATTGTAGGGTCTCAAACCCAAACTAATTGAGTTTTAAATAACTACCATGTTCAAATCTAACATATACATTTGGAAACATGAGCCTGTTTTACAGTTTACCTGGAAAATACTGTAATTAAAATACCTTGTTGAATTTAGAGAAACTTGACAGCAAATGAAAGGTAACTTAATTTGGAAGCAGCCGTGTTGTATCATTGTTGAATTTTTTTAAAAAAGTTCCCTTAAAGTTCTAATTTCCTTTTATTCATGGTAATAAAAACCTTTATTTCCATCCAGGTAATTGCTTTTCTAGTGTTTTGGTGGACCAATCTTCCTTAACTGCGTTTTCTATTTTTGGCCTTTTGCCAGTTGTTTTGGAGGAAAGTTTTATTTTTCATTTAGTATCAACTATTAATTAGATGGCTGACTGATCAAACAGATATGTGCAGAGTATGTCCTTTTTTCTCCCCACATCAGTGTTTACATATTTAAGTCGTAATTAGCTAATTTATTTATTTTCATTTTTAAGCATTTTATTGAATTTATTGGGGTGACCTTTGTTTATAAAATTATACAGGTTTTAGGTATACAGTTTTACAGTGCATTATCTATGTTTTGTATTGTGTGTTTACTATCCCAAGTCACAGCTCCTTCCATCACCATTTCTCTCTCCTCTACCTTTCTCTACCTCCCTCAAAGCCCCCTTCCCCTCTGACAATCACCATACTGTTGTCTGTGTCCTTGAGTCTTTTTTCAAATCATCTTTTTTTCTTTGCTTAATACCTTTATCTCTTTCATAACCATTTTGAGAATTTACTTTTTTCCTGGTGAAAATTTTGTAAAGGATTTAAAATAATTTATAAAAATTGGTATGGTAGAAAAATTTATACTTACTGGACATTTAATTTTTGATTATATATACATTTTAGTATACCAGTGGCACATTTTCGTAATATTGAACTAGAAGTTAATGCTACTTTTCTGTTTTTTAAACATGTTTTGACATGTGTACGTATGTATATGGAATGAAGACTATCTTTCATGGTTTGAGGACTTAAAGAGGTAATTAATTAGAACAATACAGCCATACAAAGAAAGTCCACTCAGTTTTCTGGCCTGTGGTATCTAATCTCCCTGTAATACACATTTCACTCTAGTGGATTAGGGAAGTTTATTCTATCAACATCTACATACCTAACAGGTACGCTGCTGGAAGTACAGTGTGTTCAGAATTTGCTCTCATTCTGAACGGTGATTGGAAACAAAACATTGATTTGTTTGAATTGGTTTAGTACAAACCAAAACATTAATTTTGCTTCAGAGTACACTAACTTTAAATGATGTTACAAAATAAATGTTTTGAAACCTACAAATTCTGCCCTAGTGGTATCTCTGGTAAGAAGTATATTCACATAATGGATCTGTGTTTGTTCACTGGTCTTTGCAGCTTCCCCCTGTCCCGCACCAGCAGCCCGTCATTAACATGACATTTCTGTGTGGAGCACAGTGATGATTAGATCTAATGAAATGTGTGTGTGTGTGTGTGTGTGTGTGTGTGTGTGTGTGTTTAAAGTGTCCGTGAGAAAACCGATGGTTTCAGCTTCCTTGTGGGAAAGGCAGAATAGTGTGGTTTACTTAAATTTTATTTTGGGGCCGAATAGAAAGGTTTAACATTGTTATATTTTCATATTGCAGTAAGTAATACCTGGTACATTGTTTTGTTTTTTGTAGTTTCAGGTTCATGTATAGATGGCAGGAATGTTTATTGAGTGTATCAGTGAAAGTTTTACTAATATCAAACTGTATTTCTGAAATAGAGATAGGTCAGGGTAATAAATCTGTTAATAGCCCCAAAGTAAATATTTGATTACTGTATGTAGAATAACTTGCTGTAGATTCACATGCAACAATATTGGACAATAGTGTATTGATTTGCTAAGAATTGAAAAAGGTGCTTTAAATTTTTTCAGAGTTTTGTGTTCAAGCTGTACATTTGACATAGGTATGTTCAAGTTGTCTCCATTTTCCAGTCTAACACACTTCTAATTATTTTAGAATATAATAACAGACATTTGAATTTCTGTGATACACATGAAACTCTATTAGTTGCTATAGGTATTGCAGATGAAATAGAAGCTGTAACCCTAACATTAAGGAGCACAAAATTCATTGGCAGGAAGATATTCATTATATTAAAAAGAAAAACCATAGACCAGGGCCTTCATTTGCTTAGAAATTTGATTTTGTCAGTACACTTTTGAAAGAGATCGGTTATTCATATACTCATTCAACTTGTTCACTGACAGAGGGGTGGAGAGTACCCACGTGCATGCACGGTGTGTGAACGTGTATCTATCTGTATACCATATTAGGTGGAATAGTCATATACTTGTATTGGCATGTGCATTTTCTCTTCTGCAGGCAAATTCAAGTAGAGAATCAAAGTATAACCCATATGTTGCTCATTGCTTTATGAGTTTGGGAGTTGAACAGGAAATATTAGGGATGGAGGTGAAGGGTGTAAGGGCCTCCTCACACTATAGGGAAAACCTTTCCAGTGGCCTGTTATTTATAAAGCACACTTTATTGTTATTATTTTATTGTTGTTTAAGTACATCTGTCTCCATTTCCCCGCACCACCATTCCTTATTGACCAACCCGTCCCCACCTGCCACCCATGAGCCTACCCCCCTTTGGATTTGGACTCCTATTCCTGGACTGTGTCTGGAAGAGCACTGACAGAATTTACCCTGCTTGTTTTTTCTACTTCCCCTTTCTGATTGACAAATGCCTTTTTTCTTTAGATATGTTAATATTCTTAAGCAGATACTAGCCTACTGGTTTGGGAGCAACTTGTTAAGGTGACTTTGAATCTGTTTCTTTTCTTACAGATCTAATGCAGATGGCAGTCTCGTTTAATTCATTTTAAGGTCATTGTGAGATACCTCACGGTACTACCTTACATGTATGCTGTATACGAGTGGGCAAGAATAGTGGGAGGCCATAGGATAAGATAACAGTTTTCTGGAGGAAAAAAGATTTTTTGGCTTGTTTGGTTAATAAAAGGCTTTGAGACGAGTTAAAAACTTGGTAGAGAAAGTTTCTATTGTTAAATGCCCTGTAGAGAAATATCTTGATCTGAGATTGGCCTTACGCATTGGTGTATTAAACTGCTCAGTGATTGAGTGCCGGTAAGAGAATCAGAGGGTTGCTGGTTTGATTCCCAGTCTACGGTACTTGCCTGGGTTGTGGGCTGGGTCCCCAGCAGGGGACACACAAGAGGCAACCACACATTGGTGTTTCTCTCCCTCTCTCCCTTTCCCCTCTGTCTAAAAATAAATAAATAAAAGTAAAAAATGAAAGCTTCCTTTTAAAAAGAAATAAGCTGCAATCTAGAAGTCAGTAGAGGTGTTGTGTCTGTGTGTATTTAGTCTCTGAATCTGTTTTCTATGTGATAGGAAAGTTCCTCAGTGTCTTTGGGCTTCTCTTTTCCATTATACAATTAGGGTCAAGGTGAGATTTTTAAGTGTTCTTAATAATGTTTCACATTGCATGGTGGTCAACTTCTCTTTGTATATGGTATTATTTCACAAGTGCCAAAAAGGACCAAAAAGTTAAATGTATACCATTAACTTCATAATGGTTGATTCCAGCAACTTTCCAGTTTTATTTTATTTTTTTACTTTAGTCTTTTGTTCCTTTTAACATGCTGTAATATGAATTAGATTCTGACTGGATAGACACGTTTGTTAAGAGAAGAGAAGGTAGTAAGACGAGGCACCGAGTATCTACTGGACCCCCAAAGGGCAGATGTGGGTGAACAAGGGAGCCACCCGTTGTGACCCCCTTGGGTGTAGTCTGACTTTTATTTTTAACACACACATTTTCAGTGTGCAGTCTGTAAGTTTCAGAGCGATCACTGTACGGTTGCGTAATGTAAGAATTTTATTAGGTATGTAAACCCATAGGGTTTAACATATTTCAAAATTTAAGCTTGAAAAGGTGTTAGAACAAAAAATGAAATGGGAGTGGTGATGAAGAGAATGTAGACATGGTGCAGGAAATGATGAACATTGATAAAAATGTAGTTAGAAAGACACATTGAAAAATGAAAGGCCAATTAAAAGGAGTGGCATGAAACTTGTTTTTATGTGCTTCCAAACACCCACATTTACCATGTTTTTTCCAGGATCTTTGAGGGTCTCCTTATCTTGTGCCCCCTCATCTACTGGGCACAGTCCTGTTAGATCTGCCTCCTGATTGCCTGCCACCCATTTACTACCCGGCTGCCATTACCCTGGTCCAACCACCAGCCCCCTTCACCTGGAGTACTCAGTATCTTCTCACTGCCCTAGTGCTGCCATTTTTGCCTCTCTTCTGCCCATTATACCCAGACTTTTCTTTGCAGAGAAATAGCTTCCCTGTCTCAAAACCTTACAGTGACTCCTTCCTACACTTGTAGTGAAATCCGAAATGCTGCTGTGACTGAGAAGGATATGTGAGATGAGATCTCTGTCCAGTGCTCCAACAGCATTTCCAACCACTGCTCACTCTGCTGCTGTTACACTGACCCTGTGTTCCCTACACACGCCACACTTGCACTTACCTCTGGCTTTTGCACACCGTTTTCCTCGGCCTGGCCTGATCTTTGCCCAGATTCTTGCATGACTTCCCACCTCATTTTATTCAGTTCTCCTGTGAAATGTCACCCTATTCAAAGAGTACTTTGTAAGGACTTCCTTCCCCTGCTGTGTCTGCACACTGTATGCATCTCTGACCTCTTAACCCTGCTTTTTTTCTTTAGTGCCTTTATCACCACTTGAACATTTATGTATTTATTTTTGTTTATATGTGCTTTACTATTTGCCTGCCACCCACCCCCAAGGATATCAAACTCCATAAGAACAGGGACCTTTGCCTGTCTCAGTAATTTTTGAATTTGCACTATCTGTAGCAGTGACTAGTATGGGAAACAGTCAACAGGATATTTAGTGAATGAATGAATATACATTCTTTCTTTCATAAACAAATTATCAGTTTTCATCAGCGCTGAATTTTCTGTGGAGGATTATTTATAGCACCTGCTGTTGCCATATTTTGAACTGTTTTTGGAGCGCTGGTTTCTAGCGTAGATGTGTAAACATCTCAAGGGGTGTACAAATATCATCCTATAAGATGTGGGGAAAATACATTAGAAGTTTCAAAAGAGATATTATTTATCTATTTTTAGAGAATGGGGAAGGGAGGGAGAAAGAGAAGGAGAGAAACATGGATCAGTTGCACCCCAGGCGTGTATTCTGACTGGGAGTTGAACCCGTGACCTTTCGCTTTACTGAACACCCATCCAACTGAGCCACAATGATCAGGGCTACAAATTGTATTTATCTCATTCTTCAGTTCTTACGTTTTATAGTGTACAGGGTATCTTAGTACAAATACAAGGGATGCACTGTGCAGTCAAAAAGATTAGGACTGTGGATTGAGCATGATCTGGGCAAGAATGGTTAACTTTTTTTCAAGCAAAATGTATTTCCATAGTTAGGCTGCCTCACAGATAAGATGGTGGTGGTACCACTACTGAGAGTATATAAAATTTTTCCCATTATTCAGAAGATCGCACAGATCTAATATTTGGTTATAAGTGACCCAAAGGGACCCCAAAACCCTTGGAATTTATTTATGAAAAATTGTGTATAATATTTATTCTGACATGTCTAAACTTCAGTCAGAAAGGGAGAATTCAAAGTATTCTCCCTTTGATGCAGTTCACCTATTGGTGCCTTTTTTCCACTGCTCAGAACGGTTTTTGAACTCATCAATTTCTATGCCTTTTAGCGCTTCTGCCATTTTTTGTCTTCTTTCACATTGGTAAAATATGTCCCTTTGAGGGCTTTTTTCATCTGGGGAAACCAAAAAATGTCTCTTGAGCAAGATGGGGTGAATAATGAGGGTGGGACGCAGGGCTTCTCCGTGTTTTTGGTGAAAAACTGCTGACCAGTCAGTGTGGTGTGGTCAGATGTGCTCGTAAATCACCCATCATGAAATAGGCAAATGCGTTGAAAGAGTCTTATTTATTTATTTCTTTATATTTCTTTATATTCTTATATATTTATTTCTTTATACTCAATTTCTTATGGAATTTTCAAGTCTTTTCAGTTAGAGTGACCTGTGATGGGGCCCTTTGTATCTATGTGTAAAAGTATGTGAGTTATTTCAGTGATGATTCAAAACTGCTACCTAGTTGGTCTGTTTCTGGATGATCTCTGCTTTTCATTAATCTTTGAATAAGTCTTTTCCCTCATTTTGGATTTCTGTGTCTTCAGTTTTTTAAAACAATATTATTGAGATATAAGTCACATACTATACAATTTACCATTTTAAGTTTTCCATTGTGTTTTGTAATTACAATTTATGCCATTTAGCAGACATAGAGAAATAAATAAATGATAAACTTAGAACTTGGAAGGAAATTTAGTTAGGTAATCATTATGTAATATATTCTCAAATTCAAGGAAGTTTTATGCCCTGGCTGGTGTGGCTCAGTGGATTGAGCAATGCCCTGCAAACCAAAGAGTTGCTGGTTCGATTCCCAGTCTAGGGCACATGCCTGGGTTGCGGGCCAGGTCCCCAGTAAGGGGCATGTGAGAGGCAACCACACGTTGATGTTTCTCTTCCTCTCTTTCTCCATCCTTTCCCCTCTGTCTAAAAATAAATAAATAAAATCTTAAAAAAAATAAAGCAAATTTTATAACATTTGAAGACTTGTTTATAAAATATTTGGCAGGGTTCACAAATATAAATAAATCACTGAAGTAATTAATGTACTAATAAATATCCTAAGGAAACTAAAAAACCACAAGTAAGCAGATATAATTAAGTGTTATACCTTTATTAGCAAATCATACACTGGTGGTGGCATAGCTTCATTGGATGTTGGTTTCAGACAGCCTATGTCTAATTCTTCTAAGTGTGCTCAGTGCTAAAATTTTCTGTGACATTAGTTTTTATGTGTATTTTGTTGATTATACGATTACAGTTGTCCCAAGTTTTTCCCTTTGCCCCCTCCACCCTGTATCCCCCTTTTTTCCAGCAGTCCCCTGCTTAGTTCATGTCCATGGGTCATGCATATAAATTCTTGGCTTCTTTGTTTCCTATACTATTTTTAACATCCCTCTGTCTATTTTGTACCTACCCATTGTGCTTCATAATTCTTGTACCTTTTCCCTCATCTTCTCCCTCTACCACCCCACTGATAATCTTCCATGTGATCTCAATTTCTATGATTCTGTCTCTGTTCTAATTGTTTGCTTAGTTTGTTTTTGTTTTAGGTTCATTTGTTGATAGTTGTGAGTTTGTTGTCATTTTACTGTTCATAGTTTTTATCTTCTTTTTCTTAGTAAGTCTCTTTAACATTTCATATAATGAAGGCTTGGTGATGATGAACTTCTTTAACTTTACCTTGTCTGGGAAGCACTTTATTTGTCCTTCCATTCTAAATGAAAGCTTTGCTGAATAGAGGAATCTTAGTTGTAGGTTCTTGCTTTTCATCACTTTGAATACTTTTTCCCAGCACCTTCTTGACTGCAAAGTTTCTTTTGAGCAGACAGTATTATGGAACTGCTTTGCAGGTAACTCTTCGCTTTTCTCATGCTGTCTTTAAGATTTTCTCTTTATCTTTAATCATTGGCATTTTAGTTATGATGTTTCTTGATATGGTCCTCTTTGGGTCCAACTTGTTTGGGACTCTCTGTGCTTCCTAGACTTGTATGTATATTTCCTTTGCCAAATTAGGGAAGTTTTCTTTTATTATTTTTCAAGTAAGTTTTTAATTTCATAGTCTTCCTCTTCTTCTGGCATCCCTATGATTCAAATGTTGGCATATTTGGAGATGATGTGACATAAATTTTGATTTTCTGAATCGAAGTTAAGCCTGATGAACATGGTGGGTGATAAAGCCAGATAATTCCATTTTTGGTAAGAAAAAAATCAGCACAATCAATTTTTATTATGTAGCTTATACATTGGCTCTGGAAGTAGTTACAAAGGAAGAATTCCAGAAATGTTTTGAACTAAGTTACATCATTGGAATAAGTGCAGTGTTTGGAGGTAACAACTGAGGTATATTAATTATTTTTCCCCACTAGTAATGGAATTTTTAAAGTCCATGGAAACTCATTTGGCTATATAAGAATCAATGTAAAATTTTATGCATGTGTAGATTTATACATATGTGCATGCTTATGAACCTTTGCACCCACAAAATTTTGTATTTTTATTCTGATATAACTCTGCTTCATGTGACAAGTACATAATACTTTCCTTATATTTTATAACTAAGATGTGAGACTGTGCAACTATACAAATAGTTTTATGTGAGGTCTGTCTAGAAAAAGCCCAGCCATTGTAATATAATGAAAATGCTTTGCACTACGTTGATGTAACTTGGCAGCCAAGGAGCGTGGACTGTAATGCACATGTGTGAACAATGATGACTTCACTGTGCTAGTCAGTGGGGGTGGAGATGCTGTTGAGTGAGCATGTGTACTGTGTGGCCATCGCATGCAATGTGACTGAGTGAGTAGAGCAATGAATCTGCATCCAATTTTGTGCGAAACTTGAACATTCCTCTGTGGAAATTACTCTGATGATTCAGAAGGCCACAGCAGTGGGCAATTTGGTATCTTTGTCACAACAGCATGCTCCCACTAGTGCATCATATCTCATGCAGTTTTTTTTTTTACCAAGCCATGAAATCACCCAGGTGTCTCTGCCCCTTTTCATCCCAGATTTGGTGCCCTGCGACTTCTGGGTTTTCCCAAAACTAAAATCACCTTTGAAAGGGAAGGTATTTCAGACTATTGATGAGGTTAAGGAAAATACAACAGGGGCAGCTAATGATGATTGGGAGAACTATCTGAGATCCCAAGGTGCCTACGTTGAAGAGTACTGAGATATTGTTGTCCTATGTACAGTGTTTCTTGTGTATTGTATCTTCTTCAAGAAATATCTCTTTTTCATATTACATGGCTGATACCTTCTGGACAGACCTCATCATGTTAGAGCTCTTTGGTTAGAAATTAGAAGGGTCATCACATGGCTTATATTGTATAATTTTTAAAGAATATATTTTATTGATTATGCTATTATAGTTGTCCCATTTCCCCCCTTCACTCCTCCCCACCCTGCACATCCCCTCCCACCCACATTCCCCCACTTTAGTTCATGTCCATGGGTCATACATATAAGTTCTTTGGCTTCTACATCTCCTATACTATTCTTACCCTCCCCCTGTCTATTTTCTACCTACCATCTATGCTACTTTTTCTCTGTACCTTTTCCCCCATTCTCCCCCTCCCACTCCCCTGTTGATAACCTTCCATGTGATCTCCATTTCTGTGGTTCTGTTCCAGTTCTAGTTGCTTGCTTAGTTTGCTTTTGTTTTTGGTGTGGTTGTTAATAACTGTGAGTTTGCTTTCCTTTCTCTGTTCATATTTTTTATCTTCTTTTTTTTAGATAAGTCCCTTTGAAATAGTAAGGGTTTGGTGATGATGAACTTCTTGAACTTGACCTTATCTGAGAAGCACTTTATCTGCCCTTCCATTCTAAATGAAAGCTTTGCTGGATAGAGCAATCTTGGCTGTAGGTCTTTGGATTTCATGACTTGGAATACTTCTTTCCAGCCCCTTCTTGCCTACGAGGTTTCTTTTGAGAAATCAGCTGACAGTCTTATGGGAACTCCTCTGTAACTAACTGTCTCCTTTTCTCTTGCTGTTTCTAGGATTCTCTCCTTCATTTTAGTCTTGGCTAATGTAATTCTGATGTGCGTTGGTGTGTTCCTTCTTGGGTCCACCATCTTTGGAATTCTTTGAGCTTCCTGGAGTTCCTGGAAGTCTGTTTTCTTAGCCAGATTGGGGAAGTTCTCCTTTATTATTTGTTCAAATAAGTTTTCCACTTGTTGCTGTTCATCTTCTCCTTCTGGTACCCCTATAATTTGGATGTTGGAACATTTAAAGATGTCCTGGAGGTTCCTAAGCCTCTCCTCACTTTTTGAATTCTGGTTTCTTCTGTTTGGATGTTTCTTTCTTCCTTCTGGTCCACACTGTCGATTTGAGTCCCAGTTTCCTTCTCATCACTATTGCTTCCCTATACATTTTTCTTTTACTTAGCGTAGGCTTCATTTTTTTAAATCTAATTTGCAACCAAATTCAACCAATTCTGTGAGCATCCTGATCACCAGTGTTTTGAACTGTGCATTTGATAGGTTGGCTATCTCTTCATTGCTTTGTTGTATGTTTTCTGGAGCTGTGATCTGTTCTTTCATTTTTTTTTCCTTGAGGAGCCTGATATGTAGTGAGGGGCAGAGTCTTAGGTGTTTGCTTGGGCGGGGCGACCCACGTCTGCATTGTGAAGCTGAATGTGGGGGAGGGGTCTGAGAGGGAATAATGGCATTTGCTCTATTCTCTGCCAGATTTCAGTCACTTGGTCTGCTTCTGACAGGCAAATTGGGCCCTTCTGGTGCTGATTTCCAAGTGGATGAGTTTGTGTATGTTCCAGGACCCTGTGGTTCCCTCTGTGAGGCTGAGAGTTTCTTCCGCTGCTGCCTCAACCCCCACAGGTGTTTTCAATCAGATGTTTGAGGCTTTATTTCCCCATGCTGGGGCCCTGGGTTGTACAGTGCATCCCGCTCCCTAGTTGTTTCTCCTGGTTTATCTGCTTATCTGTGTGGGAATGTGGGACTGCCCACTCCATCAGCTGCTGCCTTTCACACCCAGCTCCACAATCTGCTGCCTCACTGGGTCTGCCAGCCGCTGCCCTGCCCACCCCAGTCCTCCAGCCACGGCCTTGCTGCGAGTCCTCTTTGCCGGTTGCTGGTCTCCCCCCCTTCTACCAGTGTGGATGAATGTTTCTTCTTCAACTCTTTGGTTGTCACACTTCCCTACTGTTTGGTTTACTGTCAGTTCTGATTGTTTTTTGTTTTTAAATTGTTGTTTTTCTTTTGGTTGTGTGAAGAGACACAGTGTGTCTACCTACACCTCCATCTTGGCCAGGAGTCTGTATACTTTTTCTTATAATTCAGCAAATCTGTATGTTGGGCATAAATAAATCCTACAGATATCAGAAATAAGAAAACTAGTGAAATACAAATTTGTGTATGTAACTGTTTCTGTGGCAGTCTTATCCATACTTATATTTGACAAAAGACAAAGGCAGAGTAGTTGCTAGAGTAGAATATGATTTTGTTTTGTTTTTTTTGTGCTTTAAGATTTGTTTTTGGATCCCTTTAAGTTGTGGTTTGAAGTAACACTTATAAATCAATTTGTTTATGATTACTTCCTGATTATCAGTTAAGAATAGCATTAATTTCCTGTTATTGAACTTCTAATTTATCTTTCAACCTCTTTTTAAAAATATTTATTTATTTTTAGAGAGAGGAGAAGAGAGGGCTATAATGGAGAGGAACATGGATATGAGAGAGAAGCATCAATTGCTTGTTTCTCGTATGCACTCTGACGGGGACTGAACTGGTAACCCAGGCATGTGCCCTGACCGGGAATTGAACAGGCAACCTTCCACTTTGCTGGACAATGCCCAACCAACTGAGCCACAGTGGTCAGGGATCATCTTCCAACCTCTTGTTCACAGCATAAGATGCCAATTTTAGCATGAAATCTGTAGATCTCAGCATAATTTTATTTTTTAAATTATCAAAAGCAATTTTGAAAATCAGTCAGTTTTATTAAGTCACAATCACACCCTGTTTTTAAATAGGGTGAGAATTCAAGGAATAAGAATTCAAAAAATAAAAAGGAATGGGATAAATTTAACTATAGAAGAGTTCATTTTAGATGTTTCTTATTCCTCCCCACCTCCTGACTTCTCTGAAACTATAGAACTTTCTGATTTGAAAGAAAGTTAAGACTAATAAATGTTAGGGTCAGCTTTTCTTATGTTAACTATAATCTGCTGGGTATTTTCTTTCAGCCAAATATAAAAGTTTAGTTATATATAACCAGCATACTAGGCTTCTTATATAGTTCTGTGAAAGTGGAGAGGGCCATTAGCAGGTCCTGTTATAAGGCTGAAGGCTTTGCTGGACCAAAACCTAAGTGCATCATTAACAGTGCCTTAGGAGGGACCACATGTACTGTGTTCATGGACCATTTGGCTCATGAGATGGGATTTGTCATAATTCATTGTCGTGTGCTCTAACTTGTGGGAGTATAAGGTCTAGCTACTTTACCTTGGATGGATTCTCAATGTTTTATCTTGTTCCAGGAGTATTATCATACTTGAGAATGTACTTAATTACAAGCTTTATGTTTTCTAACACCTATTCACAATACCTCCTCTTCACTACACCTGTCTTCATTCCTGGAATCATGTACAGACTGAGGGCAGTATATAACTTGGAAGATGGAAGCTATCAAACTTGAAACCTACCTCCATTTTTTGGTGTCTTCTTTTCATTTTGACATTTTGGAACTTTTTATTTAAAACCTGTTTGGGGGGGTTAATTTTATCAGAAAAATAAATTTATATTTGATAAGAGACTAGTAAACACAACTTATTATTATTGGGAATTTCTCAGTATATCATTGTAAGAGATTAATTTTGTTGTGTTTTTATGAACTACTGCATTATAGGTTTTGTTTTAATAAAATTTTTGACTGAATTCATGTCTAAACTGAGACTTTTCCTTTGAAAAGGAATGCTTTGGAATATTTCTCATTACAATCTTTTGAGATTAAACACAGTAGGATCTTAGGGATAGTTTTTTTATGTATATGTGTAATCTGTCTCTTGAGTTTCCTGAATTTGCCCCTCATTAGAGTTTATTACACTTTATTGTCATCAACTTTGTGTATCTATTACATACATTGCTCTGTAGATTCTCGGGTATATAATTTTGATCTTTTTATTTTTCTGTCTTTATCAAGGAACAAAGATCCTAAGTGGATCATAATTAAAAAAATTTATTTAATAGTTTCATGCTTTAATTTTGCTCAAAATTTATGGTTTTGGGGTATCTTGGCATTATATCTTGGACAAACTTTTAATGGGCAAAGTTACATTATACTGCCTTGTATATTCTATTTTTATTTTTCTTTTTATGTATTTATTTATTTATTTGTATATTCTATTTTTGGAGTTTAGTGTTATCCTTCATTGAGAAACTCATGACTAGAGCGATCAGACTTTTTAAAATGTGTTTGGTCAACATGCAGTCTTCTGTGGAAGGTGATTCTTTTTTACCAAATGAATTTTGTACAGCCAACTCCCTTCATTTGTACCGTAGGCTCAGTGAAAGCCACAGGGTATTCCCACCCACCCTGGGAAATCTTTAAAGAGATGTTTAAACAAATCAAGATATGCTTATAACTTAAAAGAAATAATTTGATGTGGCAAGTTTTAAATTAAAATAAAAAGACATACACACTGCATAACCTTTCTCTGAGTCTTTGGTTTAAGTCCTCTGTCATACAATGCCAAAGACTTTGTTCTGAGCTACGTGTGTGTTGAAACATGCATGCCTGCCCTAGTGTCATAACTAATTATATCTCTTGTATGCCTACTCCTA
Source organism: Sturnira hondurensis (assembly GCF_014824575.4). Lineage (NCBI taxonomy): Eukaryota > Metazoa > Chordata > Mammalia > Chiroptera > Phyllostomidae > Sturnira > Sturnira hondurensis. Next base: position 4,132,027 of record NW_028086190.1, read on the forward strand.
GTAGTTGGAGGGTAGACCTACCGCAGCACACAGTTTAACATCTAGTTTTAGCTTGAGGACCTGCTATACACATCAGATTTTCTACTGTGTAGCAACTTGACGTTGTAAACCGATATTAATATTTTAACTATATTGTCCACTTTGTGTTTTGCAGAAATGGTGTACTTTAAGAGAAGAAAAATTTCAGGGGTTCTTAAAAGCTCATCTGTGTTTACCAGTAATTATATAGGAATACTGATTCACTTTTAGTTTTGACTGAGTTATTTTATCTGTGAATTAGAAATTGATGGTCTAGTGTAGGCAAAATTTTATGGGATTTCCTTTTTACCCAAAGTCTGGCAAAAGATTGTAGCTTGTGACAAACCTGCTGTTGCTTTGGTCACTTAATCTTCATGGATTGGGGTAAAATAATTTGGGGCTTATTCTATGAAAATGCATTGAGTAGAATATTCACAGACTTAGAAATCCTGTCTTGGACATGCTTGTGACTGGGGCAGCAAACAGTTTCTTATATGCACCAGCATGTACGAAAATATGTGGTCCTTGTCCATGCCTGCTGAAAGAGGACTTTCCCATTCTTCAGTCTCCGAGCTGCAGCCTTGTCGCAATTAAAGTCTTAGAACTGGGAGCAGTTAATGCTGCTGATAGATTGTGGTATTTATCGTTGCGCTGTGTTCCATGGTGATCTAGTTCTGTAGACTTACAGGATTCTAGTCAGAACTTGGGCAAGAGTACGCCAAAGAATTTGTTGCAGTTTAATATTTTTTACAGAAGTACAGTGACCTTTCTTATTAATAATCAGGTTTTTAGATGGGAGAAATAGTGAAGAGATTGTGCACTGCTGTTATTGATAATTGTTTAAAATTTAACACTGAAAGTTCTGGGATTTTCTTTTCTCTTGTTAAGCCAAAGCATTTCTTGCTTTGAAGTTTCTTTCCTTTCATTCTTTTATTATAGGTGAAAGTAAAACCCTTCAGTATTGCATTTCAAACTTAGTTCTATCCTCTTATATATTAAATTAGTTTTTATAAATTCTGTATTGTTCTGTCATATGCTAACTTAAGTATACATAGGCATTGAACTTGAATGCTTTACGTTCTGAAATGTGGGATTTGGATTCTTTGTATAATTTTTCTGTTTTGAAAACTGAACCCCCAGCAGTTTGTTTCTAATCAGTATATCAAGACCTCTTACATTAAAAAGTTGGATAGCTTAAACCTAAGCACCTTGGGTTTAAGCTATCTAACTTTTGAAGACTATGACTGTAAAAAGCATGTGTTAAATAATGAGAGTGTCTTTCTGTTTTTTAAATATTTATTTCTCTTAGAGATTTTGGTGTCTCAAATTCATGCAGTTGTATTTGCTTTTAAAGAATAACTGATGATCAAATCTGAATTTGCAGTGGATAGACCACTTAAGAGAAAGGGTTATTTCCAGGTGTGGGCATTCTGGCAGTGCATGGGAGGCTGGCCTCTGGCCTGCTGCCTGACAGGAACAGGCCTTCCCACTCATCAGTGACTGTGAAGTACTAAGAGGTGGAAGATGTTAAGGCTTGTTTGCTGTTCTGAACCTGGAGGTGCTGCCACCTGCACAGGGTGCTTAGAAATTTTGGGAGATGTTTTTGTTCATCACAAATGACTGAAATGTGTGTCTCATGCTATGTAGTAGGCCAAGGACACCTCATTGTCCTATCTGAAGACTGTACCCACAATGATGACCTGTTCTGCCTGAAATATCAGTGCCTCTATTGAGAAACACTGGATAGTTATTAATATAAAAAATGAAAAATATTGCCCTGGCTGGTATAGCTCAGTGGATTGAGCGCGGGCCTGTGAACCAGACGATCGTGGTTCGATTCCCAGTCAGAGCACATGCCTGGGTTGCAGGCCAGTTCCCAGCAGGGGACTCACAAGACAAGAGGCAACCATACATTGATATTTCTCTCCTGTCCTTCCCTTCCCCTCTAAAGATAAATAAATAAAATCTAAAAAAAAAGAAGAAAAATAATGGTAAAATGACTTTCGGCTCCTAGAATTCTCTCCTTACATCCTATTTTATTTTTTAAAAGAATTTAAAAGACTTTATTTATTCTTAGAGGGGAAGGGAGGGAGAAAGAGAGGGAGAGAAATGTCAATGTGTGGTTGACTCTCATGTGACCCCCACTGAGGACCTGGTCTACAACCCAGGCATGTGCCCTGACTGGGCATCGAACCAGTGACCACCTGGTTCACAGTCTGCACTCAATCCACTGAGCTACAAGAGGTGGGGATCTTACATCCTATTTTAAAAGGACTGTTTCTGTGTCAGTATGTACTTGATTGTAGCTTCACAGTGGAACCCCAAATACCACTTCTTAATGTTCTTGAGTAAATGTTATTTCAAAAGGCACATGGATATTTTATACACTTGGCATATTGAAAATATTTAGTCATGAGCCCGAAGTCAAACTTGGAGATACCCACTTATGCAAATACCCATCAAATTGTGTCAGTGTTTGTCATATCAGTACATTATAAGTGAGTTGAAACTCATCTCTAAATTTTTATAATTAAAAAATTAACTTGGTGAGAAATTTCTAAACTGTTGAAAGATTTTTAAATCAAGAAAAAAAACAGTAAATAAAAATGGGATTTGATGTAAACAAGTATTTTCTAATACTCATTGCTTTCTCATGTTAGTGCCAGTTCTGAAATTTCAACTGGGAAGAGAAAGTCTAACATAAGGCCCCGTTTTTGAGTAACAATTGGGAACCACTCTTTGTTGGATAGCATAGTACTCAAGCTTTCTCTTCTTGCACACAGATTTATAGTCATGTGACAGGCTTAAAGCAGCTCAGAAATGTTTAATAAAACCCATTAGTTATTGGTAGAGTTTCAGTTCTAAAAAAGCAGCTTAATTGTGTGTATTAGCTTAAGAGTGGCCATAAGTAACATTTCAGTACAATCACAGGACAAACAGAATAATACACCAGCTCTTTCTGGTCTTATGACAAAGTGTATTGCTTTTGGAGACGAAAAGATATGCTTCTGAATATGGATATCACTACTTATTATGGTAGAATCTTGTGTAAAATTCCATTACCTGTTTATATGTTGCAAAAATGCATAACATAATATTTACCCTCTTGACCACAATTTAAAAAAATTCTCACCCAAGGATATGTTCTTACTGGTTTTTTTTTCTTAGAGGAAGGGGGTGGGAGGGAGGATGTAGAGAGAAACATTGATGTCAGAGAGAAGCATCTATCAGTTACCTCCCATATATGTCCTGACCAGGTATCAAAACTGCCACCTAGGTATGTGCCCTGACCTGGAATCAAACCCACAACTTTTTGATGTATGGGATGATGCGCCTATCAATTGAGCCACCTAGCCAGGGCTTGATCACTTTTAAGTGTATATAGTTCAGCAGCATTAGCTATATTCTCATTATTGTGACATTTAAAAAATTTATTTTGAAATAACTTTTAGCTTATGGAAAAGTTGGGAAAATAGTATAATGAGTTTCAATAAACCCTTCACCTAGATTCCCCAATATTAACATTTGTCATGACCATGTAATTTTAAAAATCAAGAGATAATTCACATACCACAAAATTCATCATTTTAAAGTGTATAGCCAGTCTTTTTTGTATATTCACAAGGTTATGCAACTATCACTGCTATTTAATCCTAGAACATTTTTATCACCCAAAAAGATGCCCTATACCTGATAGCAGTAACTCTCCATTCCCACTTCCACCTAGGTCTTGGCAGCCTTTACTTTTGACCCACTGTGAAATGTAATAGTATTAATACTGAAGTATTTTGAGATAGCATGTGTGAAAATGCCTAGCATGGTGTCTGTCTAATGCAATCCAAATGCCCTTTAGTTTTTTTCTCTTATCATAGGAAAACAAAATGTCATATGTAGATATATATGGACTTTTGGGAACTGGGATGCCAGTGAAAACTGTTTCTTTTCTCAGGGAGAAATCTTGTTAGTTTAGCAGACCAACATTTCCAAGATACTCAGAGATGTAATGGAGGTAAACATTAAAACAGCTTATGTAAGGTAAAATAGCCTGTGAACCTCCAAAAATATGTTTGTAAAATTATGTTTTGCACACAGAGGGTAGGAGAAATCTTTTGCAAATAGATGCCCATCATGTATGCCAATCTTTTTATTGATTAATCTTTGAAGTCATCTCTTTTTGGATACATTTTATATATCCATTGTTTAAATATTTTAAGTTTTCTGTGTTTCACTTCATAACAAGGCATGGTAAATACCACAGTGTAGTGAAACTAGTCAAAGTATCTTAAGAGTTCCATTGTTATCTTACATGACAGATATGAACACCTCATCACCTGGATTTAATTAGCCTTTGATGCTGTGATGATTTGATTGTGAGCACACTGTGCAGCTAAGATATCTGCATTTTGAAGAATACTTAGTTATGGTTCTGAATACCTTACCACAAATATTGCAGATGTTCTAAATATTTATCATGTGATAGGAAGCAGCATAGGTAGTGTAGGATAAGGAAGCATATGACTGAGAAAGGCCTAAGTTGGAATCCCAACTGTGCTGTGGGAAGTGTGTGAAGGGACAAAATTTCTCAAAGCCTCAGTTTCCCCATTTGTACACTTGGAGGGTAACAACCATCATTGCACAGGGTTGGACTGAAGGTTAAATTAGATGTAGTCTGGGTTAGTATCAGCACAATGCCTGATGTAAAATAAAAACTTCTGAAAATGGTAGATGTTATTCAGATGTCATTATGTGTTGCTTAAAGAAAGGACTCTGCAAGTCCTGTGATGCTGACTAATTTATGTGACCTTGTTATTTGATTGGAACATTACAGATTTGGTCATTTCTTCTTGAGATAGAGATCTGCAGTGTCCAGATGGAAGAATCTGAGGACCAAAGCATATTGATCACCCTGGCTGTTACCCCGGGTGACAGTGGTGGGACCGGTGGGGTCATTTCACCCCAGAAAGGCTGATTTTCAAAAATATCAAGATAGAAGACTTACGGTTTAAAGTTAGGCCTGCCTGTTGTGAAGTGGCTAAAATGTTTTATGGTATTTTTAAAAGTAAAAAAATACAGTGAAATTGTCCAGTTTGAAAATATACTGATAGGCGGTAACCCTTCTCAGATGAGCAATCTTAGTCTCTCTTTACAATAGAACTACTGAATTAAATATGACTGAAATGTTTTTTTTGCTGTCAGTTTCACAAAACATGTTTATATATGGTTTTTGTGACTTGCAAGAAGCATAGGGTTATCAATTTTTCCCCAGTCACTTGACCTGGTAATTTTTTTAAAATTTGGTTATCTTACTAAGTTCTTGAGTCTTAGTGACAAAACTATGTAAGTGTTTGTCACAAAGCTGCCTGTTTGGAAAGGTATAGATAGTGCAGTATTTTGCCCTCATGACATTGAAGGAAAAACACTTTTTATAATAGGGTGAATACTTGTGAGCAGAAGCAAAGATCAAGCTATGGAGTGAACTTTTGAGTGACCGCTAATGTTAGCATGGCTTAGGGGGAGATGCCAGGTCAACTGTGGGCATTCATTAGCTTCATGGATATGAAATGGACAGTCTGTTTTGCCTTTAATGCCAGGGATACCAAATTTTCTTTTAAAAGCAAAGGGAAGGAGTATATGTGGCAGCCAAGATGAGATAGTAGGAAATTAAATGGTCAGGACACAAAGCATCCAAGGAATAGTAGGGGTTAGGGTGTGGGCGAGATAAACATTCCAGATAGGCACTGTGGTATGGACTAGAAGGCACAAGGTCTGTTTTTTTTCTAACCCAGACTCTTTCTCTGACTAGCTGTTTGATCTTTGTGACTTCTTTGTTACTTCTTCAGAACTCCTTATCTGAAGAGTAGACGAATGAAGGATGGAAAACAGGTTTCAACTCTCATGCGGTACTGATAGATGGGTAATGACTGTTTGAACAGAAGGATTCTGAGACTGTGCCTTGGGTCATTGGGAAGGGGTTGAGCAGTTGCTTTTGATGGTCATAGCGAGTGAGTGTGTGCTTATAGGCAGACACGTTTGCATGTAGATACATGTACCACATTTGTTGACACATAATTAAAAATCCTTTTCAATACCAGTTATATATCAGAGATTCTTCTTCTTACCTGTAGGGCTGAGATGATTTTCTAATCAGCCTTTGAATTTCTGTCTGAGATTTAGCCTGTGTACTTCTGCTTTGGGGAGGGGATCATAGGCCACAGAGCCAGCTGCCTAATAGGCATACAGTGATGGCATCTAGGAAGGAGTGAAGTGGTTGTTGCCAGAGCTAAAGAGCATAGAGTATGCTTTAAATAGACTCATGGGTTCCATTCTAACCTTTACCTTGAAACGTGTGACTCAAAACTAATAGGTCCCTTCAGAAAAGCCCCCTAATGAACCACGGTTAACTTAAATGTTTATCACTGCTTAATATTTGATATAAGGCATTTATTTCTATTCTAGGATAACTCACACAACGAAGTAGTATTTTGAGGTATTTTTTAGTACCAAATAGAAGGAAGGCAGGTAAGAGAACTGGTGATGGTATGTAACTTTTGCTAGGTTGATAGCGTAATATAACAGGACATTAAAAGATACAGCATCCTTAGCAATGAATGCCAGTTATGATTGGTTCAGCAATACTGAAAGCAAATAAAATTGCTTTCAGGTGTATAATATATAAAAACTGTTGGACAATTATGTTTGACTTTAAGGAAAGAATCCTTTTGTTTTTAACATCTTTGATTATCTAAGAAAATTACACAGTTATTAAAGACAATGTACTGTATTAGAAACTATAGTTTAGTGACTTTTTTGTATTAGGCCTTTATACAACAAGGGATCAGTGTAAGAACTAACTTTTGTAAGCTCACCTCCACTGACCAACAAAATTAGTTTTCCTTCATGTGCATTTAAGACATTACATGTTGCAAACATATTTGTGGCACACGCTTTTTAAAAAAATGTCTTTGTATATGTCTCGACCAGCATTAAAATTGTCTCTGCCCAAGAGCAAGAGCCATGTTTTATTCATATTTGAGTCACCAGAGCTAGTGTAAGCCTGGAATACAATAATTCCATAAATTTGAATCAATAGCTGAAAGTCAGCTTACCTAAGAGCAGCCGTGAGCTACCAGGTGAAGAGCATGTTCACTTTGAAGTTGGGCAATTTGTAAATATACTGGATTTTCCATTGGGCAATTCATGTAGGTTAGCCTGTTCTGTTTGATCAATTTTTATGGAGAAATACACAAAACCTGGAAAGTGAGTGGTAACAACTTGCCATTCTTTTGTCTTTCCTGTAAAAGTCTTTCTAGACTTCAAATGTCAGAGATCTGTGCATAAAAAAAACTCGGAAGAAACATATTTGGTTAAAAATATGTGGTAAGTTGAAACTTGTGTACAGTATAAATGCAGGGTGAGATATGCATTTTTTAAGTAGACCTAAACATCTGGTAGTCTGAGCCATCAGGCTTGCACAGCTGCAAAGGACAGTTGTGAATCTTGTTAGGTTTTGGCATCTGAGTGTTTGGTTGCCTTCCATGGTTGGTGTTTTTACACCACAGATCATAAAATACAAAAAGCAGTGCAAAAGTGAAAGACTGGTTGCCCTGAGCCTTTTAAATCATGGGGCCTGGGTGTGATGGTAGGGAGAACAGTGCCTGGGGAACTCGAATATCAGGCTGGTTGTGGCTCTGATGTTCTGATTCCTCATCTTTGAAATGGCATAAGAATACCTCCTTGTATACAGCTTAGGTGGATTAATGTGATAATGTATTCTTTAAAGACTGTGCTTCTGAGGTTTTGTTTATCTCATTCTACAAATATGTTTTAAAGATTTTATTTATTTTTAGAGAGGAAGTGAAGGAGAAGGAGAGAAACATCAATCTGTGTTGCCTCCTGCACACCCCCAGCAGGGGACCTTACCTACAGCTCAGGCATGTGCCCTGCCCAATAATTAAACCATTGAACCGGCAACCTTTTGGTTCACAGGATGTCACCCAAATCGCTCAGCCACACCAGTCAAGGCTCATTTTACAAATATTATTTGAGGACCTTTTTGTATGCCAGATTTTGTCTTTGAGGCTGGAGGTAATTTCCCAAGGACTTTGCAGTCTGGTGGGATTATGGTTTTCTAAGACTGCTTCATAGTGTTTCTGTTGTATGCTACTGAGAACTTTGCTGTGGGTCAATTTTTAGCTCCAGGATCATGAAAACAAAGAAAAAATTAAAAATGTTTTGTCGCTTCTTTATTTCTATGCCTTATACAAAGTTGACTCTTAGAATTTACCTAGATGGTCCCCTATATCATCTAGTAGGACAGAGGGAGGAATTTTATGATAAGGTAAAATAATTTTTAGCCAAACAAAAATATTCTAAAATGTGTTGAGTCAATGTGTAAGTTGACTAACTTTTTAGACTAGTTGTCATTATTAATGTAAAAGAGGCTTGCCATTGCTCAAAATGCTGTGGACAGCCCAAGGGCCTTTTCTGAATCCTCTGTGAGCAGGGAAGTTTAATTTGTATGGGTGTGGGCTTCTCTACCAAAAACTAAAAAAAATCATTAGTTTTACTTTATGAGATTTGTTAGTTCTATTCCTTGCAGCAGTTTCACCTTTTAAAAGGTGATTAGCCTATAGTCTTTTTTTTTTGTTCCTAATGCAAGGGTTAATTAGAGAGAAATTAGGATTCACTCAATAGGGTTAAACTTAATAAACAATATGGGAGACATTAAATTATATACTTTTAAAGCTTTTATTTATTTTAGACAGAGGGGAAGGGAGGGAGAAAGAGGAGAGAAATATCAGTGTGTGGTGGCCTCTCATGCGCCCCCTACTGGGTACCTGGCCCGCAGCCCAGGCGTGTGCCCTGATTGGGAATTGAACCAATGAACCTTTGGTTCCCAGGCCGGTGCTGGATCCACTGAGCCACACCAGCCAGGGCTAAATTATATTCTTGAATTAGTTTTCTAGGTATTTTGTTTCCTGGGAGGAGGGGTTTAACAAAAGTTTTAAAACTCAAGGTAAACTAGAGATTGTCACATTCATGGCCACATTATTCTTTGGGAATCTATTTCATCTGCTTATTCATCTTTATGTTTTTAAGACTATGTCACTGATGATCTACTTTATTTATGATTCATTGGACTCTATGAATAGTAATCATTGACTTTAACTTAAAAAAGAAATGACCTCCATTCCTTTTCCAAATCAGAACAAACTGATTTTGAAAGCAGGGCCATCCGGATACCTTGACTGACTATAGACTAGGCCCACAAAGGAAAGGACATTATGGAAAGAAGGGAACCATGTCCTTGGTCCCTCCAAATCCTAGCCTGGGAACCATTAGCACGACCATCTTGCTGTGCGGCACATTCATAGCGTGAGAGGCAATTTCTAAAACTGCTAAAACCAATCCCTGTAGGGTTTTAGAGATTAAACTCACCACCCTGTGTTATAACCAGATGAAAATGATTATGTCCTGCAGCCTGCTGCTGAGTGGGGTGGAATGGATTTCTAGTGCCAGGATTCTTAACTAGGTGAGATGGGCGCTGTGTTCTACTGAAGGCTCCCTGCCGTTGAAAGCCTTATCCTATTAGAGCAAGTCTCAAAACTGGTAAGACTGGGAAAAACAAAACAACTTTAGACACCAGTTCTTTTAAAACCTCTTCTAACTTAAATCTGTGTTTCTTGGCAAGACATAGAAATCTCATATTTAAAATATGATATCAGAACTTTGTCTTGCACATTACTAGATTTTTCCAAAGTAGATGTTAAGTGAAAAAAAATTTGTAAGCACAAAGGCAATGCAGGCTCAAATTCCACCTCTATAAAATAAGGATAATAATGGCACCTAACTCATGGGGTTGTGGTGGTGAGGATTAAAAGAGTTCCTACATGTAAAGTGCTTGTAAAGGTGCTTGACAAATGGAAAAATCAAACAATTTTGATTGATTAAAAATTAGTTATTAATTAAAATACTAAACAATTTTGATTGCCAAATAGAATAATTAGACTGTTTGCTATTGTTACTATATTAAGTCACTGTGGCTAACATCTCATCCATTTGAATTGTTTCTCCATTTGTGCAGAGGGACAATGCAGATTATTGCACACACTCTAACTCAGTTCTCCTTTTGAACAGTGGCATGAACTGTGTTATCGTGATAAATGAAACTGTTATCACTCAGTGAGACTCAATGACCAGAATTTTCTTAAGTACTCATCGGTATACATGATTGACTTTGTCCCAATGAACACTGACTTCTATGCAGGATTATTAATCCACCATGCATAGGTGGGGATACCAAAGATGTGTTACCCATTGAAGAATCATTAACTTCTCATTTGAAAAAGAAACCAAAACTAACAAAATGGGGATGGAGAATGTATTCCATTTTGCCCCATCTCTTTCTTAGTTCATTTATATATAAATTATTTGTTGGGAGCCATATATATATATATATATATATATATACACACACACATACACACACACACACATATACATACATACATATATAGTATATATACATACACATTATATATATAATATATAATATATATAATGTGTATGTATATATGCTATATATGTATACACACATATATATACATTCACACACATATATACATATATATATAAATATGTATATATATTTATGGAGTTTACATGTGGATGAGGAGGCTAATATTATTTAAGCAGGCAAAATTGTAAAATGGTAAATGGGGTATAAATGTTGACTTCCAGAGTTCTCTGAGTTGTCTTCTGAGTTGTCTGAGCAAGGACTTGTTTTCTTCTTCCTACAAAAGGGAAAATAGGCCTTGAGGGAAAAAAGAGGGCTTGCCTAAGGTTAAGCAGCTGGTTGGTAGCAGTTTGACTTTCATCTGATTCTAAGCCTTTGTATTTTTCATTCTTCTCCAACTGCTACTTTCTATAACCAACATTGGGAAAGAAGAAATAAAGTGACCACAGTTTATGTAAGTATTGATCTAATTTTGGAGTGTTTAAAATAAATGAAAATTTTCCTTAACAATCAGAGTTGGGTATCTATAAATTTATAACATTGAATCATCTGTTAGTATAATTTAACTGAAGAGTGGAAGTTAAATACTATAAATATTGAAATTATTTTTGCTTTAAGGGACTTTTGAAACTGTCCAGTGATGAACAAACTTCTTCTGAGCCTTGGAACTCCCTCTCCCTTTTCCAAATGGAGGATTAGATCCCCAGAATGTAAAGCATGGGACACGGAACAGTTTATGGGGTCAGGGAAGATTTCCCAAAGGGCTGTATGAGCTGAGATTTGAAGGATGGAGAGAAATGAGGTTGCTTGAAAGTGAGGTGGAAGGTGCTGGAGTGTTGCAAAAGGACCCATTGCCCTGAGATCAGGAGGAGCTTGGAGCACTGGAAATGTGAGCAGAAAGCTACTGTAGCTGTTCTGGGGAGACTAGAGTGAGGTAAGGCTGGTGAGTCAGTGCCAAACCATGGAGGAGCGGCTTGTAGGCTATGTTAGAACCATAGTCATTGTTGTAAGTGAAATGGGAAGCTATTGAAAGTGTTAAACTAGAGTTGAGCTGAGATTTTTTTTGAAGGGCTTGCTCTTCCACCTGTTAGTCCATTTGAGATGTTCTTTCTGGAGCCAGGGACACTGTCTCACATGTAGCAGTAATGATTCCTTAGGGCAAGCAGCCAAGTAACCAGCACTTCTCAGCATGTCAGGGTCGTGTGATGGGCCTGCAAGGACAATAACATTGAAAACAGCAGAGGGAAAAAATGTTCCTTGTCCTTAGTGAAATAAGCATAAAGGAACAATAAAAAATGTAGTCAACCATTACTACTCTGGGGCTAATGACCCCAAAGTGCTCAGATTTTCAGTCCAGCTTGGCATTTCATTGCTTGGGAATACCTGGTCCAGGAAATGGAAAAAGAAATGAGTTCAAACTCAAAGCAGATATTTTCTTTATTTGTTAACAATCCTGGTAAAATGCTTATAGGGACAAAAGGCTGGAATTGTTCAGAAGAATGTTAGATTTCTTTGTTAATGTGTTTTCTTTCTTTTTTTTTTAAGGCAGAGCTTCTGAGAAAAATTCATTATCTGGGGAATTCAAATCTGTTGTCATTTGGGAGCAGGGTGTGAGGTTGATTTTGGCGTGGTGGGAATGGGTTTGTGGTGGGGCGTCACTGCCATGAGGGGTTTGTTCTGATTTTTCTCCACATACAAAGCTGTGACCGGGAGCCAATCACTGAACTTTTATAAGACCAGTTCTTTGTGTGTAATAAGAAAGAATGTGGATACAGGGACTTCACTCAAGTTTTATTCAACACTTTCCATTTGTTTCTCCTCCCTTCTAAACACTATATGAAAATGTTTATTTTTAAAATTAATATGCATTGTTATGTTTTGTCTTGAGGAATTCAGACACTTTGACAGAATATTCTGTTTGTTTTAAAACTTGGTTGGCATTCCTTGACTTACTTGTTTTATAGTGAGGGCATGAGAAGGGTGGATTGTTTTAGAAATTTTTCCAAAATTGATTACTTTATTATAATCAGATCAAATGTGATAGCTATGTGTTCTTGACAAGGAAATCTTAAGTTGTGGACCTGTAAAATTGGGCAGATCATACTTGATCTTCGTGCTTCATTTTATAGACTGCCTGCTTTTCTTTGGAATTCTATGGTGGCTCCTTTTCTCCCAATAGCATGATGCTGCCAAAGAACATTCGGGATTTTCTTCTTTTATTCTATTGGCATTTAAGTACATGTAATGGCTTCACATTTTTCCTTCAAAGCCTTCCTTGTAGTCTTAAGGGCTCAGTAAGCAAGGAGTTCTTGTTCATATTCTTTAAAATGCCTTTCTCGAGAATCCATATTTCCTTCTTCAACAGAAATCTGAAAATCATTGCTTTAAGTCTAGACCCTGGTTTCATTTATTCCTGTAACTTTCTTTTGTTTCCGAGTAAGAGACGGTGCCATGTGAATGAAGGCTGTTACGTGACCCGTTCAAATAATCTTGCAGCCAGAAAACTGCATTGCAGTGTTTTACTCATAGCCAGCTGGAATTTAATAGATTGACTTACTGGTTGCCCTTTTAGTTTTTCTCTTTTTTCTTTCTCCCCCCCTTCCTTCCCTGTCTCCCTCCCACCCTCCCTCTATCCTTCTTCCCTCCCTCCCTCCCTCCCTCCCTCCCTTCCTTCCTTCCTTCCTTCCTTCTTTCTTCCCTTCCTTCCTTCCTTCTTTCCTTCCTTCCTTCCTCTTTCATTTTTGGCTCAAGTATTCAACTTATATGGCCTTCCTTAACTTGTTAGTAGTTATGTGCTGGTCTGCAATGTTGTATTGAATGCTAAAAGAATTGTTGGTAAACTCTCAAGTTTCCTAGATGTTGCCTGATGGGTCTGCTTATCTAATAGTCTGTGCATGTTGTAAGCATCACCATTCTTTGCTCAGTGGAGTGGATTAGATAAAAGCATTAGAAAGAGTCTATATGGAACTTATGTTGTGCTAAGAGAAGTTGGTGGTTTGAGAAATCTTCCATGTGCATTTGATTGGGTTTTGAACACAGTGAAATGACAGAATGTATGTATAAAGTTTAATTTCAGCCACAGGCTTAATTATGTGGAGTTTAGCCACCAAATCTATTCATATAAGTTATCATGTGACTTTTGTAACTTGACTATTTCCTACATTAACTCCAAGTTTCATCCCATTCCAACTTTTTGATAGTCTGAAGAACCAAAAATGTAAAAGAACTCTCACTGAAAAACTATTACTCTGAATTGGAGGAAAGATCCAATGCTTTACATGTCTTCTTTCTTACAAGTTCACTGTAAGAAATTTTAGATGGGAAAGAAGCATCACTTGAATGGATACAAATACATTCCAGTTTTTTGAATACACATGAACTTTTTGTTTATTGGCTGAATACTAAGGTCAAGACAAATGAAAATGATCATTGAAACTCATCCATCTTTTGGACATTTGGCATCTCATTGTACGCATGTGCACATTTGTGATTTTGGCTCATAAAACTTTTAAATATTTGGAAATCTGTCATCCCTTTGTGAAGTTTTTTAATTTGGGGGGCTAGATTAGACTGGAATAATAATAAAGTATGGTCTGCAAATAATTGCAAATATCAAGATTATTTCTTTTTTTATAGATTGCCAACAAATTTTATAAATTGCACCTTGGCAATGATTATTTTAGGTTGTCTAACTTGTCAAGAAGTACAGTTTCTGTTACAAGAAAATAACAACGTTTTTACTTAGAGGAGTATGAAACATTTTCCACAACCGTGAATCTGTTATTGGCTTCATTCAGCCAGCTGCCAGTGGAATCCAATTTCTAGAAGGCAGAAGCGATGCCATTCACTCTTGCTATTCTTTCACCAATGTCTTCAAATTTTTAGTCCTTTGGTCTCCAAGCATCCTTAGGGTCTTCCTCCGCAAGGTTAAACATGTGAATTACAGAGTAAAGAGTACATTGAAGATTTGTTCCATTTCTTGCTCTTAAATAATAATTTCTCACAGTTTTATTCTTCCCTTTTGTGATCTACTTCAGAGTCTTAGACAGTAAATGAGTTTTATCAAAGGAGGAACATGTACTTAAATACATAGAAATTGAAAGGAGAGTCATAAATTGACAATCGACTTGAATGCAAGTACTTACCAGGCAAATGTTGTTGTCCCTCAGCCCAGGTGATATAATTTATTGATTTTAATGAATGTTAACATAAGCAATTTAAAAGTTTTTAAGTACTGTAAGAAATTTTATATCTTACTGGTGTATTTTATCTAAATAAATACCCTCTAATAGAGTTTTGTTCTTCGTTTACAGCATGGTGGAAAACTAACTAGAAATTTTATTGGAATATAATTGTATGGAACTTTTGAAAGAAAGATCTGGAATATGTTGCTTGAAAAGCTTTTGACATCAATTCTAAATTTCTGCACAAATCTTTGTAGCCTTTTCACAGATGCAAGTATTTATGGAAAGACTGTAGTGAATAGTTTTTTACATATTCGCTAAATCTTAAGTCCATTCTACAAACTATTAAGAGTACGAGTAGGCATTAAAATGTGATAGATTCATGCACAAGTAAGTGGTTTGTGTACTGGAGTGGTATATGGTGTTTCCTATTTTCTTTGGGGTGGCATTTTGATGGCCTGGGGAAATAAACTTTCCGTTTATTTATCTTAGGTATTTTTAAACTGGGTTACTTATTTTTTAAGTACTCTCTGCCCCTATTTATATGTGGCACCCAAGAAACAATTTAAGATGCATCTTATGTGTTAAAAACTACGTTGTTTGATTCAGCAGATATTCCATGAGTGCCTACTGTGTGCTAGATATTTGTAGAATTGCTGTTTTGTTTGTGAACGTAAGCACTGGGCGTAGATCTAAATCCTTTCCTCTTGCAAACACCTCTGAGAATAAAACCTAAGGTGAAAATGTATTTTGGCCTATATCATGTTTTCTAGTCCTTTCTATGTATTTCACTAGACAAATATTAAAAAAATGTTTTGGTTTAGGGAACCAACCCACCAACTTGTGACAGTCTAACGAACAACACCTGTATCGAAAAAGACAACATTTTCAGATCAGGAATGTAATCACCCAGTCACCTAATAAAAAGAGAGCTTCAGAGTATGCATATAGAGCAAAAAGGAAAACATTCATTTGGTAGAGGGAGGGTAAGGGGCCTGGAGACAGCCCTCCCCTGAAGATAGAATGCTTTAAAAACATGTTACCATTAATATTTAAGACAGAACGCATTTTGAACCCTCTCCTCTCTTTTTTTCCCCCTTCCTCTCAGCATTCATGTTTTAGTTTGCTCCCAAATGCTCACAAGTCCGTGCCAGACGGAAATTCGCAGCGGCCCCTGCAGTCCCACAGAGGCCACTCAGGGGAGGGACGCAGGCGGAACAGTCGCGCTCAGTGCTCCAGGGCACCCCAGGCCCCAGGTCCTGCGATGCCTTGCGCGGCTGCAGACTCGCTCCCTTCCCCTCTGCCCGCCGCACCCCACCACCTCTCTGCTCACAGATGCGGCCCCTCCCCGCTGTCCGAGCCTCTGGAGTCGCTTGGAGGCCATCTAGTCATACGCTGTCCATCAGATGTGTTTACTTTTTTCCTGACAGCCGACACATCTGGAGCACATATTCAGGTTATTCCAGTGCCACTAGACACATTCCACAAGATCATTTCAGCGGTTGTTATGGCGATCTTCCTCCCTCCAGTGATTTTCAAGTTGCATGACAGAAATAGCTGGAGCTAACCAGGGGGACAAAAGTCAACGGGATCAGGAAGGCCTTCTTTCACAGAATGAACTAATTAGTGACCCTGCTTTCTTCACAGGGCAATGAGCATATGGTTTAATAAAGTGAGTCTATGACACTTTTTTTTCCTCTGTAGGCAAAGCTGTCACTGGCTGAAAACTTTCCTGTTTTTACTGGTGGGACCATAGTCTGCTGTCTTTCAACAGAGTTTACTTCACAAGTAGAAAATATTTGCTCCTGAGAGTTAAACTTCAGAACTTTTTCTTGGCTTCATACTACCTAGCTATAGTAGGTCCTTCAACTTAAAGAGACAGTATTCATTTTATATTGTTTCAATGAAAAGATTTATGCTTATTCAAGACTAACCATTTTCAGGTAGGTTTTTGTATTATGAACTGGTGTCTGGGGTTCAGATACATATAATTTGTTGTGGTTTTCCTATCAAATATAATCAGTATTTTTCACTGGATTAGTCACACTTACTTCTACCTATAATTTTGTTGGGCACAGTTACAGTATATTTGAGTAGTAAAAAAATTGACTAATTAAGCAAACTTTTTATCACATTTTAAGTAATGCACAGAGGTCTGGTTGTAATTCAGTGTTTTTTTTTTTCTGAGGCTTAACTCTTTACATTTTGTGTAGATTTTCTGACAGCTTTATAGTGTGAACATATCTTTATAAACACGAAAATTTAGACTTGAGGTCATTTTGTATCATGAAGTGGAAATACTACTTGTAGTTTGGAATAGCTGTGTAAGGGAAGGTTGTGAAGCATTGTTACCTTTGATTACTGTGTGAAGATGCAACATACCTTAAAAATTTTTTTGCCAAGTGGACATACAGATAGCACAGATTCATACTAAATGTGTTGCCATGAACTATAACTGAAGTTTATTAATCACAGGGCTCAATTTCTTTCCCATTTTCATTTAATATTCCTATACTCTCAGTCTTGAAAAGTTTATTCTCCTTTACATATTTCACACTTTCCTCACATGTACCAGAAAATGTCCTTTTATACATGTGTACATGCAATAATATCTCCCTTTTTCTTGTGCTGTCACTAAAACTCACAAATTTCCCCTTACTTGTACCCACCCATGTTTAAGTTTAGACCCAAGGCACTGGAGTCACTGTGAACAGCAGAAGTCGTATGATTCCTGTCTGAATTACTCATATGTTGACTGAGTTGTCTGGGTTCTGGGAATGTGACAATGGTGACAAGTAGGAAAACCAGAGCTGGATTCTTTTGAACACATTGTCCTAATTCTTTTCCCATTGGTACAGTCCCTCTTTCCCCCACCCCATGCTAAATTCTTTTCCATGGGTCCTGCTGAGACTGGTCACCAGGCTGCTTTGGAGTACCTGCTCTCAGCAATGCCAGGAGGACACAGAGGGGTCACATAACCATATGTGATTTTAATTCACAGAGACCTGCTTGTTGCGTCTCCTGTATCCTTGCTAGTTAAACATTATTAACTGTGGTGCCTTTAGAGTCTCAGTTACTTGGGTGAGTGTGTATCATACAGGGACTGGGCTGAGGGTAGTTATGGAATTGTGTTTCCCTTTCCACTTGTAACTTTGCAATAAATAGATCTAGTGTAATTTAAGTGTTATAGTCAGTGTTGTGGCTGTCACCAAGTCTAACTGGTAATAGCACTTATCTTGGCACTTACTGCTTGTTATCTGGGAACTAGGATAAATCTAAAAAAATCACACAATTAGCCTTTGGTTTTTATGCAT
The DNA here is from genome assembly GCF_014824575.4 of Sturnira hondurensis. Taxonomy (NCBI): domain Eukaryota; kingdom Metazoa; phylum Chordata; class Mammalia; order Chiroptera; family Phyllostomidae; genus Sturnira; species Sturnira hondurensis. Next base: position 4,150,059 of record NW_028086190.1, read on the forward strand.
CACAGTGGTTAGCTTATCCCTTTATCAAAATCTGTCATCTGTATTATATGGCATTTTGATAGCAGTTGAGGCTATTTTTTCCCTAATTTAGATATTGGTTTATTGATCCTCCTGTTTCTCTTTAGGTTTGGTTTCCAAAATTTGTTGTCCTGATTTTTGGAGATTTCATCCAGCACAGAGCTATTTCCTGCTGGGATGACTTGGTTTCCCTTTCTAAGTATATGATCCAAGTCCATGGTAAAAACATACCCATCATACAAGACAACTCGTTCGCTGCCTGTATTACTGTGGAGAGTCTTCCAAAAGAAAAAAGTGAAGGGGTCCAAACAAAATGTATCACAAAAGATCCTCATATTTCAGATCTTCAGTAACATTTGTTTTATTATGCCCAAGAATATGGCATTGAGCTAATTCATTCGAGCAGCCAAGGTACCAGAACAGTTTGTCTGCATGTGGTACCTAAATAGTGAACTCAGTATGGTGTGTATACTCTCAACTGTAGGGTTTTCTCAGTTGTGAAATGTTTGTGTTAAAGATGACTTTTTTGCTGTTTTTGTTACAGTCTGACAGCTGAAGATGCTTTTAAACCCTTCTAGTCACTTAGAGCAGAGCTGTATGGCACAGGCTTGGTGGTTCTAAAAGGCAGGTCCCATTCATCACAGGAACAGCAAGTCTCTGGTTTATGGGGGAAGATTGAGGGGTGGGGGAGTGAGGCAGGGAGAAAGGGGAGCTGCTGCTCTGTCCAGTTTACATTTGTCACCAGTGACTAGCTTTTAAAAAATGTATTAGCTGTGCATGGTGGTAAGTAAGATCCAGCTGCAGGGGATTATGGCTTTGAGTGGGTCGGGGAGCTTGGAATGCATTCAGTTCCATCAGGGGATTTGTGTCCCTCGTCATCAGCCTTAACATTGCTAAAGCAGTAAAGATTAAGAACAGACTAGTGTCACCTGCCCTGAACTTTGAAAAACCCTGGGCCCGTTAAACAAAGAGTGTTGGGACGGTAGAAAGTGTCCCTTTTCTCTGTTCCAAAGTATTTTTCAAATGATACGTGTGAAATAAAAGGAAACACATAGGCTCAAGTGAAAGAATAAATTGCATTATTTCTATAATTTATTGTACATGTCAGAATTACAATTTATTGTGAAAAACACATTCCACAATAACTTTATATAAATGAACTTTTTGTGGGGTGTTTCCAAATCAAGAAGAACAGTCAGTAGTTAAGAGGGGATGTTTCAGAGAGAGTTAGCCTCACTTCATAGGGGAAAAAGCCTTAGCTTGGTGTGGTTTTGGTGACCCTCCCCCTTTCCCCCAGCAAGCAAGTTAAGAGAACACCACAAAGGTTTACTTTTTTCGGGATTTTGAAATTCAGCGTACATGCCAGCAAGCAGTTTAGAGGCAGGAAGTCTTTTCTAGTAGTGCAGTCATGAACTGGTAAACTAGAAGCATCTGTAAAAATTTAGAGGGAATATCAGCTTTCTCAAAGCTCCAGCCCAAGTGTAATGAGGTGCAAATGATAGCACTGCAGAACCCTTCCCCACCCCAATTGTGGAATGAGATATTGAGTCAAAAATAAAGAGGAAGACAAGGATTTGAGAACTCTACTTCACTGAAACAAATTTCATTTTTCAGATGAAATGGATTTTGGGTGACTAAGGATAGCCTCAACTTTTAGGGTTAATGAGTAGTAAACAAATGATTTCCCTCTCAGTATCTCTAGATACCATTCTGAAAAGTGGTGGCTTTTGGGGTGTGGATGAATGAAATTTCATACATGCTCATTTGGCTGATTAAATTAACAAGAGTTTTTAATTTAAAGTAAACTTCAGCTGATTTGTATCTTTGGCAGACACCTCTGTCTTTACAGAAAGCAAAAAAAGGGGGGTAAGGAAAAAAGATGTGATTTGTTTGAAGGAACACATCTGGGGTGTGATCTGCTATATCTTAACACCAGATGGCAGGTTTAGGCTGACAACTAAACCCACTTTAGTGTGGTCAAATGGTATCTTAACTTGTCGTTTTTTTCCCTGTCCACACACAGGAAGTAGAACAATTACTTGTACTCAGGGCTGGCAGGCCCCCTTGTATCTGTGCCTTTGGGCTCTTTTACTGCTTTGCTGCTGTTTATAGACAAGGCTAGCTTCCCTTGGCAATGCCTGAAACAGGTTCCCTCTGTGGCTCATACCTTTTCAAAGGTATGTTTTGTCGAGGCAGAGGTGTGGCGCCTTAAGGTGACGGGTGCTTGTCATGACAGGCATGGCATTAGCCGAGCCAAGCAGTGACTAGAAGTGACAGCATTGGGTTGCAGCGCCTGGGGGCCTCTCAGTCATCACTCCTGCTGGAGCATTGAGACTGAGAAAGCACCTTCAAGCACCTTTGCTTATTGTGGAGGTAATAGTTAAGGAGAAGGGGACCAGGAGGTGACTGAGGACAAACAAGTCCTTTTTGTGCCTTTATCTTCTTGAACAGGAATACCTCCATTTCATTGTGTTTTGGGTTTTATGTGCTTCACAGACACTGCGTTTTTTACAAATTAAGGTTTGTGACAGTTCTATGTTGAGCAGGTTTGTAGAGGTCATTTTTCCAGCAGGCTCAGATGATGGTTAGCATTTTTTAGCTGTATCTTTAAATTAAGGCTTGCACATTGTTTTTGTCTTAGACATAATGCTATTACACACTTATTAGGCTACAAATAGTATAAACACAACTCTTGTCTGCACTGGGAAACCAAAAAAATGTGTGACTCGCTTTACTGTGCTGGTCACTTGATTGTGGTGGTCTGGAACCAAACTCACAGTATCTCCAAGGTATGTCTGTAGTAGCTTTTACTTGAAAGAGTGCCATCCATGTCACCTTAAGAAAGAAAGAAAACACAAGCAAGCTATGTTGAGTTGCAGAAGGGTCTTCGAATTTCTATTAAGTTTTGAGTCTTAAATTCTGCCAGTAGACTTACAGTTGTTTTGTGCCTTGTCATGTCATAAAATGACCAAACAAACATTTAAAAAACTCTCTCAATTATATACTTCAGGGAAAGGGAACAATAAATATTTTCCTCAACTATTGTTTGATACATGATCTCTTCAAGGATAGCAGTCAGAAGCTATGTATACAGTGGTTCCCAAAGGACTTTGTCAGAAGTTTCTTATTGCTCTTATTCATTGAGTATCTTTGTAGATTTTCCACGAATTCTTAGATGCTCATTACTGATTAATGGACATGTATGTAATCTTTTGGAAAGAGCTACAGAATGCATTCATTAATCCTTTGTACAAACTATGATTAATTAGAGTCATCTGTAGACATCTTATCATAAGGTCACACTTCTGATATGATTTGATAGACATTGTTAGGAATTTGGATGAAATTTTCAAAGCACCGCCACAGACAGGGAAAATCACCTTCAGGGGAAGTCACTGTTTTGGGCAGAGTTTGAAGCTGCTTCTTGAGTTTTCTCCCTTCATAGTTCATTTATCTGGTTAGTCAGAAAACAGGTTATAATCCACCTGTTTACAGAACAAACAATTTTTGTGCACTAAAGGTTATTGTACTTACGGAAATCAGGGCAGGCAAAAATTTTTCCTGGGTGGATTTAAAATTTGTTTTTCTTAAGATGAAAATCTCACTTGTAATTCTTATGTGCCATTTTAGAACTATTTGACATATTACAATGTTTGATATACAGAGTTTTCTACTTGATATTATAAAACAGAGTTTGTTGGTTAGGGAACTCACTGGCCAGATTTTAATATGAGTACTAAGAGTTTGCTTCTTAGCAAACTGTTTAATATACTTCTTGTAAGTAAAATAACAAAGCAAAAACAACTTAGATGATTCTCTTCAGGAACTTAGCTTAATTTCCTACTACGAGAAAGATCTATTTGGTAAATTGGAGGACAGACCTAACATGATTTGTTATCCCGTGGGGAACTTACATCTATGAAACAAAGTCATGTTTAAGTTCTTGAAACTACTTGACCAGTTACAGTAATTTGAAAAGGAGCATATGCTGATTGACATTTAATTCATGGCTTTTTAAAAAGTTTCAGAGCTTGTGTAATTTTTCTTGGCTTACTATACACACACATGCACGCACACAACACACATTTAGTGGGTAGTAATGATTAGAATGTTTGACTAGTTTTAAATGGTCCTCAAATTTGAGTATGTTAATTTCCAAACTAGGTTAGTCAATTTCAGTTAGAATGTGTCCAGTTATCCAACACTATTAATTCTTTCTTACCTACCTGTCACACATAGGGTTTTTAAAATGTTGTTTTTTTTTTTGATGTGAATTTGCTGTATCACATCTGACACATTTGGGTAAATGACAACAACTTTCGTGTTTTAAAAATGTTCCTTGATTCGAGAAATCAGCCTTTAAATTAGCTTCAGGCAGTCTCCTAGTAAGTTCTTAATGGATTGCCATCCCTCTTTATATCTCTCTTTCTAAATTTCTTCCTTAAAAGCTATGCAGTAGGAAACTACCTAGTTTGCTGTGCCTTGGGTACTAACCCTACTTTCAATACCATTGGGACTTTAAAGCATGAGTTTCTTCATCTAGGCTCAGTGGGTTTGTATAACTGATCTGTAAGCATGGCAACTTTCTTAAGTTTTTCATCTTAGTTTTCTACTTTTAAAAAATATTTAGACCTATTTTATGTTTTTTGAGGATAAAATTAGATAATATTAGAGTTTAAAACCTAGTCTGGACTGCAACATATAAAAGAGGGAAGTAGAGAACTTGATAATTAGTATTATCATTGAAATATAAAGTTAGTGTAAGGCTTTTAAATGGACTATGAATATTTGGGAAATGGTCAGAAACTGAGTACATTGCTTTGCAAATTATGTTCTTTTTTTAAATTAAATGTATTGAGGTAACATTGGTTAATAACATGGTATAAATATCAGGTGTACAATATTATAATTGGATATCCGTATATTCTATTGCATTTGCATGCTCACCACCTGAAGTCTAGTTACCATCCCTTACCATATATTTAACCTCCTTTACTCAGTTTCTTCTTCCGTGATCCTCCTCCCCCTCTGCTAACCACTTTCCTCATTTAATTTGTATCTCTAAAGTGTACCTTCCCCATGCATGTCTCTCAGTTTATTTAGCTACCACAAATACTCTTCTGAGAAATGAAAAGAAGGTAGGAGGAAACTATAATGATTTAAGTTGAAAATACATGTCTGAGAACTTACTACACTTTAATACTTTTTTTTCTTCTTTGAGTTTACTTGACGGGAAAAACCCAACACTTCAACTCATACCACTGCGTTTGTTTGTTTATAGATACACACACATGAGCAAGGAATCTCTTAATATAGCCTAAATATCTCAGGGGCCTCCTCTTTGGAGTAAAGATTCATAAATCAGAGCTAGAAAATTCTGCTGTTTTTAGGTCTGTTATAAATATTCATATTTGGAAGAGTTGTGTTTGTTTCTTATATGGTCGAATACCCACCTTATCAGTGTGCAGTAACTAAAAAATTGTCACACCTTTTATTAAAGGTGGGGCATGATATATATGTATAAGTATATTTTTCATTCACTCTTCCATTTTCATCCTCAAAGATGGAAATGGCTAATTAGTGGAGGAGAAATATAGTTAGTTAATAGCATTAGTGATGTACATTGATTAATTTTCAATTATGAGAGGATAGCTTATCAAATATCTAACCATATAAAACACTGTACAGGTGCTTTTAGTTACTGATTTTCTTTTGTAGATCTCTGGAGTTTCAAAGCATGCTTTATTTAATGTAGTGCTAACACTGTCTATTTTGCATTGTTACTTACATTATGCTACTTCCATTTTAGAGAATGGAAATAGAGAAAAAGGAGGTTAAAAGACTGGCCTCAGGTTGTTGATTCTGTAACTTGCTGCAGAGTTGGTAATGAACCCCTTGCCTTGGGATTTGGAGGACCTTAGTTATTTACCATTTCCCAACATCCTTGGGACTCATGTTTAGCCTGATCCACCATAGCCCCTTGCTGTTTATAGTCTCTACTCTTGTGGAGGTAGTGGATGATATTGCCAGGGAATGCTTTATATCCATACACATCTACACAAAAGAGAGGTGTTTATTGTTCAAGAAGCTCATGGCTTTTGAATTATTGCCTTGCATCAGAAATTAAAAGAATTTTTTCTCTTTGCTAGATAAAGTGTAAGCATCATTAAGTTATTAAGGCAAACAAATACCTGCAGCCACTACTCTCCTTCTGCTGACCCCAAGAACAACAGGATGCAGTGTTAAAAGTAAACCTGACGGGGCCTGCGACCCTGTTGCTGTTCATGACTAATTATATCATCCGATTTCCTGCTGGAATCCTTTTCTTTGCTTCTTGCTGTAGTCTGTGGGTTGCCCACCGCGGTTTGGTTTTAGATTCATCAGCTCAGTTCCACCCCACTGCAGGCCTTTAGTTTTTTTTCCTTTTTCCTTTATATACTTGGTCCATTTTAATTTAACGTGAGTAGTTGCCTTGTCAACTCCAAAAAATTTGTTGTGTGTATAATCTGTATTTGTGAGAAATTTCTTTTCTAGTACCAAGTTATCGGTGACCTCACTGAGCCTAGTATGCAGACAGTCATCAATATGGAACAAAATATGACATGCTCTGAAAGTTAAGCGCATACCTTTATGGTACCTGGGAAATGCTGTTTCTTGGGATGCATATAAAAAAGCAGGGATATGAAACCAAATACTATCATTTGAATCTTGGTTCTTTCACTTTTTAGCAATATGAGCTTGGGCAAAGCTTTCAACTTCACTGGGCCTTGTTATTTCCATTTTAGGCATTAAAAATACATATTTCAAGAAATGGTGGAAATTAAATGAGGTGAAATTTGCAAAGTGCCCGGTATACAATGTAAATATAGCTTTAAAAGTTTATAATACTTGAATTTCTATGGGTATTGGCTTGGACAACCTATTTCATCAGTGTCCAGAAATAATGTTATGCTGCTTGACTGATGCCAATTTAAATATGTACAGCACAGGGAACAGAGTCAGTAATATCCTAATAACTATGTAAGTGGCACATGGTTACTGGACTTACTGTGCTGGCCACTTCATAAGGTATGTAACTGTTGAATCACTGTTATACAGCTGAAGCTGATATAATATTGTATGTCAACTCTAATTCAAATTAAATTAATAAATAAGTAAAATGATAAATAAATGTGGTTCTACTAGTTAAGATCTCTCAACTAGCTTTAATAGGACATTATTTGCATTGCTATAACAGTTTATTAAAAATCCATCATATATTTCCAACTAGTAATTTTTTAAAAAAGAGGTATAGTTACACCATATATCACACTATTGTAATGACTGTTAAATCTAACAAATATCACCTCTACTAAAATTATTTGGGTTTTTTTTTTGAGGATTTGTTGTATAAATAGCTTACAGAGTTTTTTATTTGTTTTTTGTTTTTAAATATAGGAAGAGGGTTACATTAATCTCACTCCTTAATTCATGGACATTTCTCTCATTGATCCATACAGTGAACTTCTTTTTGGTCATTTATTTTTTTGTTAGAACATTTGAAATTGCTTTTCTGCTGGAGACAAGTGATTCAGGGGCTTCCTTTTTATTTTTTATTTATTAATTTTTTAATTGTTCAAGTACAGTTTTCTGTCTTTTTTATTGACAATTTTTTCTCTTTTTACATTTATTTATTTTAATTGTTGTTCAAGTACAGTTTTCTTTCACTCCCATCCCAGCCCATCTCCCCAGTGCTCCCCACCTCCCTCCCATTTCCACCCCCTTAGTTTTTGTCCATGATTCCTTTATACTTGTTCCTGTAAACACTTCTTCCCTTTCCCCCCTAAAATTCCCTCTCCTCTCCCTTCTGGTCCCTGTCAGCCTGTTCTGTATTTCAGTGTATTTGGTTATATTTTGCTTGCTTGCTTGTTTTGTTGTTTAGGTTCCTGTTAAAGGTGAGATCATATGGTATTTGTCTTTCACCGCCTGGCTTATTTCACTTAACATAATGCTCTCCAGTTCCATCCATGCTGTTGAGCTCCTTCTTTCTTTTTCCTGCATCAAATTCCATTGTGTATATGTACCATAGTTTTTTGATCCATTCATTTACTGATGGGCACCTAGGTTGCTTCCAGCTCTTGGCTATTTTAAATTGTGCTGCTGTGAACATTGGTGTGCATAGGTTCTTTTAGATTGGTGTTTCAGGGTTCTTAGGATATAATCCTAGCAGTGAAATTGCTGGCCAAAAGGCAAATCCATTTTTAGTTTTTTTACAGGATTTCCATACTGTTTTCCATAGTGATTGTACCAGTCTGCAATCCCACCAGCAGTGAACTAGGATCCCCTTTTCTTCACAACCTCTCCAACACTTGTTGTTTGTTGCATTGTTTACGATGGCCATTCTGATTGGTGTAAAGTGGTATCTCATTATGGTTTTAATTTGCATCTCTCTGATGGCTAGAGATATTGAGCATCTTTTCATGTGACTCTGGATCCTCTGTATGTCCTCCTTGGAGAAGTGTCTGTTCAAGTCCTTTGCCCATTTTTTAATTGGGTTGCTTGTCTTCTTAGAGTGGAGTTGTGTAAATTCTTTGTATATTTTGGAGATTAAATCCTTGTCTGAGGAATCATTGGCAAATATGTTTTACCATACAGTTGGTTGTCTTTTTATTTTAATACTGTTTTCTTTAGCCATGCAGAAGCTTTTTATTTTGATGAGATCCCAATTGTTTATTCTTTCCTTTATGTCCCTTGCTCTAGGGGACATGTCAATAAAAATGTTGCTGCGTGAAATATCTGAGATTTTCCTGCCAAAGTTCTCCTCTAGGACTTTAATGGTGTCACGGCTTATATTTAAGGCTTTTATCCACCTTCAGTTTATTTTGGTGTGTGGTGTAAATTGGTACTCAAATTTCATATTTTTTTTTTGCATGTAGCTGTCCAGTTCTCCCAACACCATTTGTTGAAGAGGCTATCTTTACTCCATTTTATGTTGCTGCCCCCTTTGTCAAATATTAATTGACAGTAGAGATTTGGGTTTATTTCTGGGCTCTCTGTTCTGTTCCATTGGTCTATGTGCCCGTTTTTATGTCACTACCAGGCTGTTTTGATCACAGTGGCCTTGTAATATAGTTTAGTATCATGTATTGTGATCCCTCCTACTTTGCTCTTCTTTCTCGAAATTGCGGCTGCTATTTGGGGTTGTTTATGGTTCCATATAAATTTTTGAAGTGTTTGTTGTATGTCTGTGAAATATGCCATTGGTACTTTAATAGGTATTGCACTGAATCTGTAAATTGCTTTGGGTAGTACAGACACTTTGATGCTGTTAATTCTTCCAATCTATGAACACAGTATATGTTTCCACTTGTTTGTGTCTTCCTTGATTTCTTTCTTCAGTGTTGTGTAATTTTCTGCATACAGGTCTTTTACCCCCTTGATTAGGTTTATTCCTAGGTATTGTATTTTTCTTTTTGCTATATTGAATGGGATTTTTTTTCTTGATTTCTGCTTCTGCTGTTTCATTGTTGGTATACAAAAATGCCTTTGATTTCTGGATATTGACTTTGTATCCCGCTGTTTTGCCAAATTCATTTATTAGGTTGAGCAGTTTTGGGGTGGAGTCTGTAGCATTTTCCATGTACACTATCATGTCATCTGCAAACAGTGACAGTTTTGGTTCCTCCTTTCCGATTTGGATGCCTTTTATTTCTTTTTCTTGTCTGATCGCTGTGGCTAAAACTTCCAATACTATATTGAGTAGAAGTGGTGAAAGTGGACAACCTTGTCTTATTCCTGATCTTAGTGGAAAAGATTTTAGTTTTTTCCCATTGAGTATGATGTTGGCTGTAGGTGTTTCATATATGGCCTTTATTATCTTGAGGAATGCTCCCTTCATTCCCACTTTGCTGAGTGTTTTTACCATAAATGGGTGCTGTACTGTTTCAGATGCTTTTTCCGCATCTATTGATAAGATCATGTGATTTTTGTCTTTGCATTTGTTTATGTGCTGTCTTTACTGTGCAAATATTGAACCATCCTTGCATCCCTGGGATGAATCCCACTTGGTCATGGTGTATGATCTTTTTAATGTATTGTTGGATGTGGTTTGCCAATATTTTGTTGAGGATTTTAGTATCTATGTTCATCAGTGATATTGACTTGAAGTTTTCTTTCTTTGTTGTATCTTTATCTGGTTTTGGGATTAGGATGATGCTGGCTTCATAAAAAGAGTTTTGGAGTCTTCCATTATTTTGGATTTTTTGGAATAGTATGTGAAGGATAGGGGTTAGCTCTTTTTTAAATGCTGTGTAGAGTTCTCCTGTGCAACCATCTGGTCCAGGGATTTTTTATGTTGGGAGTTTTTTGATTACTGCTTCAATTTCACTGCTGTTACTGGTCTGTTTAGGCTTTCTGCTTCTTCATTGGGTTTTGGAAGATTATATTTTGCTAGAAATTTGTCCATTTCACCTAGGTTTTCAAATTTCTCGGCATACAATTCTTCATAGTAATTTCTTACAATTCTTTGTATTTCTGTGGTATCAGTTGTAATCTCTACTCTTTCATTCTGATTATGTTTATTTGGGTCCTGTTTCTTTTTTCTTGATGAGCCTACAAAAGGCTTGTCTATTTTGTTTATCTTTTCAAAAAAACAGCTCCTGGATTCATTGATCCTTAGAATTGTGTTTTTAGTCTTTATGTTGTTTAATCCTGTTCGAATCTTGGTTATTTCTTTCCTTCTACTTGCTCTGGGCTGTCTTTGTTGTTGTTCCTCCAGTTCTTGTAGTTGTAGGGTTAGGTTGTCTGAATTGTTTCTTTTTTGGGCATGCTGAAATCACTATGAAGTTCCCTCTCAGGACTGCTTTTGCTGTGTCCCATAAGTTTTGGGTTTTTGTGAGTTCATTTTCATTTGTTTCCAGAAACTTTTTGATTTCTTACCTAATTTCATTCTTGACCCCTTCATTGTTTAATAGCATGTTATTTAATCTCCGTGATTTTGAGTGTTTGGGGTTTTTTCCCTTGGGGTTGGTTTTTAGTTTCAGTACCTTGTGGTTAGAGAAAATGCTTGGTATGATTTCAATTTCTTGAATTTGTTGAGGCTCGTTTTGTGTCCTGTTATGTGGTCTATCTTTGAAAATGTTCCATGTGCATTTTAAAAGAATGTGTATTTAGCTTCTTTGGGATGGAGGGCTCTCTCTCTATATATATATATATATCAATTAGGTCCATTTCATCTAGGGTGTCGTTTAATGCCACGATATCTTTGTTGATATTTTGTTTGGAAGATCTGTCCATTTTTGACAGTGGGGTGTTAAAAATCTCCTACAATAATTGTGTTGCTATGAATATCTTTCTTGAAGTCCTCTAAGATTTTTTTATATATTTGGGTGCTTCTGTGTTGGGTGCATATATATTTACAATGTTAATGTCTTCTTTGTGGATTCTTCCCTTGAGTATTATGAAGTGACCTTCTGGGTCTCTTTCTATGGCCCTTTTTTTGAAGACTATTTTGTCTGATATGAATATTGCTACCCTGCCTTTTTTTCCTTGTCTGTTTGCTTAGAATATTTGTTTCCAGTCCTTCACTTTTAGTCTGTGTAGGTGTTTTGACCTGAGGTGGGTCTCTTGTAGGCAGCATATGTGTGGGTCATGCTTTTTTATCCGTTCAGCTATTCTGTGTCTTTTGATTGGAGCATTTAATCTATTTACATTTTAAGTTATTATTGATAGGTACTTATCCATTGCCATTTTTGCACCTGTGTTCCTCTCTGTCTCTTTTTCTTCCTTTCCTTAAAGCAGTCCCTTTAGCATCTCTTGCAGAGCTGGTTTGGTGGAGGTGTATTCTTTTAGACTTCTTTTGTCTGGGAAGCTCCTTCTTTGGCCTTCTATCTTGATTGAGAGCCTTGCTGGGTAAAGTAGCCTTCGTTGCAGACCTCTGGTTCTCATTACTTGGAATATTTCTTGCCATTCTCTTCTGGCTTGTAGTGTTTCTATTAAGAAGTCAGTTACTAACCTTATCGGGGCCCCTGGTATGTTATTTCCTTTTTCTCCCTTGCTGCCTTTAAGATTCTCTCTTTGTCTTGGAGTTTTGCCATTTTAATTATGATGTGTCTTGAAGTGGCCCTCTTTGGATTCCTCTTGATTGGAACTCTGTGTGTTTCCTGGATTTGTGTGGCTTTTTCTCTCATCAAATTAGGGAAGTTTTCCCTCATTACTTTTTCAAATAGGTTTTCTATCCCTTGTTCTTCTCCTACTCCTTCTGGTATCCCTGTTTCAGGTATTACTACATTTCATATTGTCTTGCATTCCTCTTAATCCCTCTTCATTCTTTATGAGCCTCTTTTCCTTTTCTTGCTCCTTCTGGGTGTGTTTTTTTCTGGTTTGTCCTCCAGCTCACTGATCTGATCTTCCGCTTCATCGATCCTGCTTTTGATTCCTTCTACTGTGTTCTTCAGTTCAGTTATTGTATTCTTCATTTCCTCTTGGCCCTTGTTGATAGTTTCTTTTTTCTTTTTCATGTTGATATAGTTTGTAGTGAGTTCATTGTAGTTTCCCTGTAGTTTCTGGTAATTCCCTGTGAGCTCGTGGAACTTCCTGATAACCATTGCTTTGAACTCAATATTTGATAGTTGAATTGCATCTATTTCATTTAGCATTTTTCTGAGGTTTCCTCCCATCCTTTCATTTGGGGATTGTTTCTTTGTTTTCCCATTGTTTGTGAGACACTTCTTGTTAGCCTCAGCTTCTTAAATTGATCTGTTCTGACTCTCTGGGTTTATGGTGTGAACTTCTGTGGTAGATACCTGTGAGATTCAGTGGTGCAGTCTTCCTCAGTTATCCTGGTGTTCACCGATTCCACCTACTTTTTTTTGTGATCAGTTGGAGGGGAAGGCAAAATGGTTTAAGACAGCAAGAGAGTGTTCTATGCTATTTACAGTAGCAGCTGGTAAGGAACGTATAGGAAATCCTTTGGCTATGTACAGTCCACCCAACTAGTCACTTTTTAGAAAGGATGGAAAGAAGGCAAGACTTGTTGGGGAGGGAAGAATTGTGAATTGGATCTAGAAAGCAGTGAGGTTGTGAGAGGTCAGATTCTGAGGTAAGGTGAGAGTAAAGGATAGTAAATGGCTGTAGTGTGTGAGAGAATAGAGTTAACCACTACAGTAATAGAGTTCAGGAAACTGTGAAGTGAGCTAAGATCTGGGAGGGGTGGTGTGTAGTATTTACAATTGTGTGGAACAGCTATTATTTACAGTAATATTAGAGCAACAATCATTTGACAGAATCTATGAGATCTAGATACCAAGAATAGGGAGTATATGACCTTGAGTAGTGTGCTAATGGAACACGGGTGAAGTGGAGGACAGTAAATTAGCAGTACACTATGAATGAGGGGACAGGGGAAATCTGTCAAATGATACAATATAACCAGTCAAGCAAAGAAGACTAAACAAAAAGAAGAGGAATACAAAAATATTATTCATATAAAAGATGTAAGAATAATTAAAAAAATAATAATACAAATATATAATAACTTGCAGTTTCTCTGTAGTAGCAAAGTGAAATTTGATTACTGTGTAAGCTTTTGGGATGCCTCCGCTTTGGGTCCAACTCTGGTCTTTTCACAGTTCTGGGTTTTTTTGTCTCATTTGTGGGCATTAAAAAAAGCAGACTAGAAAAGGTAGAAGAGAAAGGAAGAAGGAATAAAATAAGAAAGAGAAGCAAAAGTAATTGAGAGATAAAAAATAATGAAAATTAAAAAGTAAAAAAATTCCTTTAAAAAATCAAAGAAACAAACAAAACCCAAAAGCACACAAAAAAACAAAAAACAAAAAAACCCCTCTTGCTGGTTTCAAACTGGCCAAACCGGTTTTTCTATTCTTGCAGGCTGAGGGGCAGGTTTTCAGATGTGGGCTCCGGAGGCAGAGGCGGAGGCCCGCATACTCACTCCCAGTTTACTGGTGCGGTCTCTGGGTCCCTAGGTCTTTGGGTGTGGTCCCCAGTGTTCCACAAAGCTCTCTCCCCTGGTTGTGGGCATGTGGGCCTGGTCAGGCCACCTCCATTTACACACGCTCTGGCACACACTCTTCCCAGGGCTATGGGTGGGTGCTCACAGCCCCTGTGTGTTTGCCACTCAATCCTTTCTCCCCTGTCTGCAAACTCAAGCAACCAGGTTTCTCCAGGTGCTGTTCAAACCCTGCTTGGCGGGGGAGGAAGTGCTGACCCAGCTCTCTCCCAAGAGCTCTGTGGCCCAGCTTGGCCCCTGGCCTGGGGCTGCAGCCTCCCTGGTGCCTGTGCTGATCCCTGGGCCCTTATTGTCCTGAAGCACTCTTCTTACTGTATGGTTTTTCAATGTCCGCCACAATTTTTGATCTCCTATTTTCACATATGCTGCGGTACTGTTGGTTGTCTGCTCTGTTCCTCCATAGATTGGCCAGGTTTCTCTCCTGTGTGTAGAGGGAAGTGAAATCTGCTCCCTCTCGCCTGGCTGCCATCTTCTCTCTCCCAAGGGGCTTCCCTTTTCTGTTATCAAGGCTGTGAGGTCAAGTGAAGCAGGAGTATATTGTTGTAAGCAGATATTAGAATGTAATAAATTTTCAATATCCTCTAGCCCAGGTACTTCTTAACCTTGAAAAAATGTTTCATCCCTTTTAATGAATTTAAAATTTGAAACTCACCTTTCTTAAAAATTGCAGATCCAGTCAGAACATCTCTGATGACTGAGAAAACTGAGGCTCATAGATAAATTCAGAATAGTAATCATGATAATAATGGCCATCACTTTTTGGCCATTTATGACCTCTTCATCTGTGATTTTAGGACCATTTCCAGAGGAAATGGCACTCCTGTTTTGGCTGTTCTCTTTAAACTTCCATATTGGCTTTCCCTTCTTCTCCCTCCTGTCCGGGCTTAAATTTCTTTCATTTCACTTTTGCATGTTTACCATCTTTGCTGGTGATTTTGTACTGTCTTAATTTTGCCCTTCTTCAGAACCCATCTCCCTTAATCTTGCCTTTTCTGTGATATTTAGGTTTATATAAGATGAATAAAACAAATAATAAATATGAGTCACGCCTGCATCAAAACAGGGAGGTAAACAAACTGTCATGATCCTAAAAATGGGTATTCTTTTCTGAGGAAATTTTGCTGTAAATCTTTGATCCTGTGAAGTAAAAGTATACTGAATTCCGTAAAGGTAGAAATTAAAGCACATGTATTCCAAATGCCCCAAACAGTGCTGGGCACACAGTGAATACTCAATAAATACTTGTTGAGTGAATATAAGCCTCCACAGGAGCTAAAACAAAACTGTAAATCCTGCTTCTACTCCTGTTGGTGGGCCAGTTCTCTTTGATTTGTTAAGGCACCATGAACTGTGCTCTGAAAGGGAGAGGAATGAATGAATATTTCTGAAACACTTTCTGTGTGCCAGGTGTTTCCATCAGCACAGCTAAATTTATCTCCACAACTGCTTTCTGGGCATATGCTTCTTCACCTTTCTCTCTCTCTCTCTTTTTTTGAATGAAGAAATGGGAACTCAGAAAGTTTGAGTTTTCCAAAATGTTTAAATTTGAATTAGGATCTTTCAGAATCCAAAGTCTTGTATTTTCCAGACATCCTGAGCCCCACCAGACATGGTTACTGCATTATCTTTAATAGCTATCATGATCATTGTCATCTTTGTCTCTAGGTTTCCTCAGCTAGCAGCCAGTTGCCTCCACAGAAGGTTGGACATCAATGGTTCAGGTAGCCACAGTCTCTAGGACCTACTGTTTGTTGCCCATAGTCTATTTGGTGTGTACACAAATTCACCTGAATAGGTGGATACCTGAGATCCCTTCCAACTAACCATGTCGAAGATAGATTTTCTAGTTGGGATCAGGTGTTCTGCCTAAGTGATTTTTTTTTATATCTTAGATGGAAAAGTGGACTTGAGTGTAGGAAGATTTCCCTAAATGGGAAGGTAGCTGCCTCCCCACCCTCTCTACTTTCCTTGTCAGTTGCTGGAGAGATCTTCAGTGATACAAGAGCACTTCGAAATTTTGGGGAGTCCTGGATGGTTGGTGGATGAGGTCATTTGATTCCAGTGAAACTTCCCAGCTGCCCTGAATTCAGTCTTTCAGAGCACCATACTTTTATTACTAGATTGAATTGAAGGATAAGAAAGTGCTTTGAGCATCTTTAGACCACACATGTAAGACTAAATACTTGAGCCTGAGAATTTGAAGTGAAGCCTCCTAAGAAAAATAAAAAGCACACACAATAACCTGTGTATGTGTGCCTGTTTAGCTTTGAGATTCATTATTTTATGTAGGTACCATTAATTTCCCAGTGTTTCTTAACTTATACTTATTGGTTTGGCCAGAAAGTCTGTTACATTTTTCCTATAAAATAAAAGACACACTTTTTCTTTTTACCGATAACTTTATTGGTTTGGATATTTTGAGTATGTGAGCTATCTTCTGGTGTTGGCTCCTAGTGGGTAGAGGCCAGGAGTGCTGCTAAACATCCCCCAATGCATAAGACAGCCCCACAGCAAAGAATTATTTGGCCAAAATGTTAGTAGTAACAACTTTCTCAAACCACTTTTGACATGTTCAATTAGTCACAGCACCTTCTCCATATACTGTAAAAATCCTTTATGGTGTTTCAGTTGTGTTTTTACCTTTCTTGAAATAATAAAGCATAATACACCAAAAAAGTGCATATCTTCTTCCATTTTCAATTTTATAATGGCTGCACAAAAATTCACCAATTTTGATGTTTTTTAAATGTGCACTGATGTGACAGCTGTCACAATACAAGCTAACAAAATTGTTTCGAATGAAGCAAAGACAAACTAAGCACTACTAGAGCCATTATATGGAAAAAATGTGACAGACTTTGTGGCCAACCCAATACAGTAGTCATTCTTAATTAATTGCTTCACACCTACTTTTGGTGTTTGTTTTACCTGTATTTTCCCCTTAACTTTTAACCTGTTCTCATTACTGTACTTTGAATACCTCTTTTATAGAAAGCACAAGAATAACTTGAAGGTATGTCTAGAACAAAATCAGTTGAATCAGGAGAAGGCTGCCCGAGTTGGCATTTGATAGAGTATGAATGGTGTACGCGCTCATGTTCTCTACTGAAGACTGTGTGCATTTCTGAACGCCACTGCATTGGGGTTCATTTCCTTAATCCTGCCGTGGTGGTGTGAAGAACACCCAGGTTTCTTACGTAAGTCAGGGAAAGGGGTTAATCAGAATCTTTTCTGCAAAAAGGGGGTCTTAATGGAAGTGCCGAAGTATTGTTCAAACACACAGGATAAATGTGTTCTGCTTTAGTTGGCCAGAACAATGTCTCAAGCTGGTGATTAGGCTCTACTCCAGCTTTAACCTCAGGCAAAATTTATGCAGCTCTACTACCGTTTGTCGGATAGTTAAAGGGGGAAAAAGGAAATATTTGCTTAAAGTAGAAATATTTTTTAATTAAACATGAAAAATAATAAATAAGTGCAAAGGGAAGTAGGCAGTAGGGAAATTGTTTTTAACTTTCCCTGGAAAAGATTAAGAACTTCAAACAAAAGGCCAGTATTTTAGGCATGGCTGTTGGTTAAGCCGTTACAGAGCATTATTCAACTGTGCTGGAAATCAGCATCTAGCTGCTTCTGTCTTTGGGTTGAAGAACTTGGAGGTGTAGAGTTATTCTTAGTTGAAAGATAATGCCTTTTACTATTTTCTGCTAACCACTCTCCTCATGACGGGGGAGGAGTTCTTGAAAATAAGAGCCAGATATATAAGTTCATTAGATAGTAGTACAAATCTTGATTTGAGAAGCACAGATAAAACAGTTTAGGCTGAAGTAAAAAGGGGGAATAGTCCTGACCTGTGTGTCTCAGTTGGTTGGGCATTGTCCCACAAGGCAAAAGGGTCATCAGTTCAATTCCTGGTCAGGGCATATGCCTGGGTTTTGGCCAATCCCCAGTTGGTGTGTGAGAGGGGCAACTGATGTTTCTCTCTCTCCCTCTCCCTCTGCATTCCCCTCTTTCTAAGAATAAAATCTTCACGTAGAAAAGGGTGGCAATAAAAATTCCTACTTAATATGTTATATCCAGAAGTTTTCTGTAAATGGTTCCACCACTCTCTTCATCACCAAGAGTTGAAACTCCATCAGCTTTGACTTAACAGTGGACCCCAGACCTTAATGCTCCACACCTGCAAAGCCTTATATTCACCTTCTGTTTTAATACTGACTGTGACCTTTGCAGTTGCTTGCCTCGATTGTTTTAACAGCATCTTTGTCTTCTTTCCATGTCTGATCTCTCTTCTTGCTGTGCATCCTGCCCAGCCTTGCCAGAGTAATTTTACCTGGGGCCTGATTTTGATCATGCTACTCAGTCTCCTCAAATTTTACACAGGATTTGAGCTTTTCCATGCCCTGGTCCATGGGCAACTTCAACACCACATCTGATAATGTGTTTTCTCTGCACCCCACACTCATGTACTCTACACTCCAGATATTTTTCAACTATTTTAGCCCTATAGAGCTCATTTCTTTTATATCCTTTCCTTTTCTTAGAGCATTTTATTTTAGGTATCTAATTAAATCCTTTTTAAATGTACTCCTTTTGTGAAGCCCTTGCCTATTCTCTTAATGGGCAATATTTTTATCTCTAAATCTAAGTGGCAGTTTGTACCTCTCTTTTAGTTTATTTTATTTGTAGTGTAGTAATTTTGTAATGGTTTTGTAGTCTCTTATTAGATTACGTATTTCTTTAGGGTAGGGCCTAGGGGCTGGTCACCCTTGCTGTCTTTTGCCATCTGTTACTTTGTGAAGTCATGCTGTCCCTACTCTAAATGTCTTCTATTAATGATGAAGCAGTACGTAAAATTGGGGTGTTGATACTCACCTACGGTTGTTCTGAGGAGCACATGAGAGAATTTATTTAGATACGTAGCTCTGTGTCTGTCATACACCCAGTAGGCTCTTAATAAATAGCACGGTGGTTGTAGACAGAGGGTCAAGGTCTGAATTTCCCCTCTGTTACCTACCAGCTTGGGATTTGGGGTCTCTGCTCTTTAAGGTCCTCAGCTATAAAGTAGAATAATGGTAGCATTTGCCTTGTAGGATTGTTGTGAGGATAAAATGGGTGTGTGTTTACAGCACTTGAAGCAGTACCTAACAGCTCATGAGCCTGCCCCATCTAGTTCAGAAGTCACTAGCCACATGAGCGTTTGAAAAGTGTGTGGTCCAAGTTGAGATGTACTGTAAGTATAAAATATACACTATAGATTTCAGAAACTTGATATGAAAAATACAGTGCTGAATATCTCAATTTTTAATACACAGGGTTTGCCCCCAAACTCCTTTATATTACAAAATCTATTACAAAATCATAAGCATGTAATTCTGTAACATAACAACATCACAGTCAAGCACACCATATGACATTTTAGATGAAATGTTCAGATTAAAACTATAAATGATTACACCTGTATTATTACCTACCAACCACACTCAAGCAGGTGTTACTTCTGCCAGATCCTGTATTTCATTGGAGAAGATAATATTTTGGATAACTTGGGTTAAAAATTATAGCAAAGTTTAATTTTCCCTGGCTGGTGTGACTCAGTGGATTGAGTGCCAGGCTGTGAACTGAAAAGTTGCTGGTTTGAATCCCAGTCAGGGCACATACCTGGGTTGTGGGCCAGGTCCCCAGTTGGGGGCGTGTGAGAAGCAACCCATCATTGTATCTCCTGCACATCAATGTTTCTCTCACTCTCTTCCTCCTCCCCCTCTCTCTAAACATGAAAAAAATTAATCTCATCTTTAGAAAATGTTTAGTGTCACTACTAGAAAAATTTAAATTACATGTATGGTTCATATATGTCTATTGTGAATGAGTCTTGTAGCACTATGTGGGTATTGGTTTTTACTATTACATATATTTTTATTATTTTTATCTGTGGTGGTGGTGATTTCCACATATATGCCCCCTCCCTCTCTGTTCCCCCTTTAGCTACTTGATGTCAGTGATTCTGGGTAAGGAAAATTGGGAAAGAAAGGTGTTAATAGATGAAATAAACACTAGGTCAAATGAGGGGACAAAGGGGTGAGCAGCTTTTGACCTTAAGTCAAGAAGACGGGACTAGTCTCTCACTTCAGAGCCATGTGCTGAGTTGCTAACTTTGTCTATCTATCTATCTATCTATCTTTATTTCTTTTTTAAAGATTTTTAAAATTTTTAATTTCAGAGAGAGAGGAAGGGAGGGAGAGAAAGAGAGAAGCATCAGTGTGTAGTTGGCTCTTGAGTGCCCCCTACTGGAGACCTGGTCCGCAACCCAGGCATGTGCCCTGATGGGCAATTGAAGCGGCAACCCTTTGGTTCACAGGTGGGTGCTCAATCCACTGAGTTACACCAGCCAGGGCTCCTCCTACTTTCTTGAGTTGGGCATTATCCCTCTATTGCTACCTTATGCTCTCCCCTTATTATAAGGAGGAAGAAAATTGAATTGTTGGAGTTGGATATCCATTTACAATCATGAAAATGCAAACTTGTTGAAATATATATATTAGAAAGGATAAGGATATTTTTTTCTTTTGGTACAGAAAAAAATGAGTTTGTTTTCAATAAAGGAGTGAATTTGGAAGACATTATTTAATGAGAATGTAAAGACTTAAAAATTTTTTTGGTTATCTTAATTTGTAGTAATCTTCAGCTCCACTGAATTTCTGTTGCCCTGCAGTAAACAGAAACCATGCCTATGACTGCTGATCATGGTTGAAAAACTCTATTTTATGCATCAGTTACTTCAAATGATTTTATAAAATGCATATCACATGACCTGAAAATCAGTTTGCACATATCCTCCCCTTCAGTTTTGTGCTGTTTTTTGGCATTGAATATGCTGGAAACTTTAACCGTCATGGACCCCTAACTGGACTGTCATTCCAAGAATAATTTAAGAGTTTGATTTGAGCAGCCTCTTTTAGGAGGCTCATCAAACAAATCTTGCTGATTATGTGTTCAATAATTTCTTGGGGTCTTACTTCCCATAATTACTTTCATGATAACTTGTTCTCCAGATTGAATATGTATATTATGAGGAATGGGGTGTGGCAGACTAGATGCAGATCGTTTGAAGTGTTGGTTTTCTTTGAGGTCGTAAGGCAGAGTGAATAGCAATATCTCTCTGAGTGCCTTAGAACCGGTAGGGAACGAAAGAACACTTGCCAATCCCAGTGGACATATGTGGTTTCTTTATCCTGGTAAGTCTTTTGAGAGGGTAGAATCACCGTAATGTGGAAGGGCCCCCCAGGTATTTTGTGGGTATGACAGTTGGAACATTATGTTTAAGTTTCTCTACTGTTCCAAATAAGAATCTTTGAGCTATTTTTCTCATTTGAACTATATCTAGCCAATACCTGTTATTTCAAATCTTGCCATTTGAAGTGCTGGTTACGTGTCTACCTGTGAGATGAAATGGTACAAAGGAGTGACATGTCCCAAGCCGTGACCTCTGTGGGTTTGCATGCTGTTTCTGAATACATAATCCTAGGTTTCACAGTTTAGGTGTGATTATATTAGTAAATGTTGATTTATGAAAGGAATAATAATAAGTTTATGTTAAGTAGTAAGCTTCTGTAGGGACTTTGAATATTTCAGTTGTAAAATATTGATCACAACTCCAAGGACAGCATCTATTGTATAAAACCAGACATCCCCATATCTCGGTGCCAATAAAGACTTATATATTAGGTGCCTCAGTATAAGTGTGTGTGTGTGTACATGTGTGTGTTCACATGCTGTTCACCAAGTACTTCAATATATACCTTCCTGCATTCCTTACTTACAGACAAGGCAAAACATTTCTCATTGCTCTTGCCTGGAGTTATGGCCTCCCTCATCTCACTGCAAGTATCAGGGCAACACACAAAATAGTAAATGAAGAGATGAAACTAGTAGGTCCAGAAAACATTGTCCACAGCCCAGTGGCCCATGTCACCAAACTTCTGCTTCTAGTGTATATTGTATAATCCGGAGAGGCGAGACAAGCCAAATCCTTTTAGTACACTGTGTCTGGGGAGGTTGGGAGTCCCAGAGGTTTATATCTTGTAACAGTCTTCACTGTGACAAGGAGATCTTGGAAGTCACCTGAGAATGTCATGAAAATCATTCCCATTACTGTTATTTCTGCTGTATGCTTACTGGTTAGGAATACATTTAATTTATAAAAACACACACAGAGACAACCAAATGAGAGCATCCACGTTCTTTGCATTGAGATCACAAAAAGTATACCCCTCCCCTTATGTAGCTCAGCGTAAGCTCTTGTGGTGAAATGGGCTTTACTTATTTGTATTTATGAGGAGTCATTGTAAAGCAACTGGAAGCTTTTATAGTTGTTATTATCACTGCTTCCCTTTCTTATGGAAATATTAGACTCAAAATAGATTTTTAAGAATCTGAAAATAATGAATTCCCTGATTAATTCCATGATGGGAAGAAAGAAGTTTAGAAACTTTCCCTGTTTTGAAATTGAATTATTTTCCTTGTAGATAAAAAGAGATACCACATATACTGTTATATGTCTATGTATATTTGTTAGTGTACTTTTTCCTGTTAATTAGCATAGTATTAATTAAAAACTACTTGCTGAGACAGTTCTGCTTTTACTGGGTCTGAACTTTTTCAGAAATTATAGCTAAACGTGTATTTTAAATGTTCCAAGTTGAATATGTTAGTTTAAAAAAATAAATTTTGTTTCAATCTTTGCAGCTGTAGTTTACTTTCCAGGCATGAGAAATATCTATTTTATTAAGTCCTGTGAGGAATATGTGTCACATACATTTAAGAAAAATCTATTTAAGATGAAAAATTCCAAAAATGACTTCCCCCTGGTGTGAAGTAAAACAAAAGCTCCAACTGCATCTCTGCCTGTGGTAATGACATTGAGGTGACAAACTGCAGGCAGGTGAGGTTCATGGGGATGATCTCAACACCTGCACTACAAGCTTTGGGGAACAGCTGGGTCTGGAGCTGGCGTCTGGCCTTGCTTTCTGTTTGATGCAAGACCAGCCCTCAGGCTGGGGGCCTCCACATTCGCATAGAAGACTGCAAGTGTTTTTAAATAGGCAAATGGGACTGTGGTTGGGTAGTCTCTGGCTTTCTGAATCTTTTTCCCTGTGATGGAGTTTGAAGAAGCCTGAGTTCATCTGCACCATCCTCCAAGCCTAAGGTTTTCACATCAATTTAGAATTTTATCCTGTCAAACAAATGTCATTTAGGAAGCTCAGAGAGTGAAGATTTTTGTCCACTTCACTTCCAGGTCTGTGTCCAGCCATGTAGCAAAAGGTAAGCCATATGAATGGTTTCTTACCCTCCCAGACCACACTTCATGCCCCTGCATGAACTCAGTGTGCAAAGCTCAATGGAACTCTGGGAAGGCGAGAGTGGTGAACATTATGGGCAGGCACAGCCTTTCCTGCTATAGCACCCAAAGGTGACTGACTGCTGATGGCATTCTTTGGTTGAAATCTGTCTTATACCTCCAAAAAAAGATATCTATCTAATCTGTCTAATAAATCTATTTCATCTACCTGCTTACCTACCTGTGAAGTGAAAATCAGGGTTGACTCTGTTTGAGAGTTCCATGCCATCATCTAACTCAACTCAAGGAAGACTCACAGAAATGACCTGGCTCATCACTATTTGTGGGGTTTTTTTCCCCATTCACTTACTTATCACCAAGGTCACGTGCTTCCTTGCTCACCTGATCATCTGGGGCTGTTCTTTTCTCTCCAGCACTGAGTGTTATTGGCTAAATGCCTCCTGGAAGTGCCTCCATACCTGGTTTCCCAAGGACATGGGACAGAAACTGTCACCCTTCTCCTTTGTTAAGATGGCTGTGGATTTCTCTGAAGCCAGAGATCAAGGACAGTCAGTCCAAGTCTAGCCTTCAGATTTTGGTTTGGCCTATATACTGTTTTAAAAACTGTTTGAGATTTCTTTAAAAACCTGGGGAGATTTTATACAACAGTTCAGAATTCTGGCTTTTCTTGAAAAAAATTGGAGGACTAGCAATACATTATCTGCATTAATGGGTATTGCAGGTACAGAATGCAGATAGTGGTTACTCCCTTCGGAATAATGATTTTCAAACCTTTTTAACCAATTACACACATATGAGAAACAGTATCTTTACAACGTGTCATACATTTTTGTTCTGCTGTATTTCATTAAAGCATAAATGTTAAATGCCACTAAAACGATTTTGCTGTCCACTGATGTCCATGACCTGCAGTTTGAGAAGCATTGCTTTGGATTCCATTGCAGGTGCTGCTTACTGGGTCTCTTCACTTCAGGGAAGTACATCAGTGTGCTTAACTCAGGCCTGCTACAGCATTATATGGCTCCCTAGGCTCTCTCAGTGGTCATTCACATTAAGGAACCAAACAGCCCTGTAGGATGTCTAGTCTGCAGCCTCTTTAGGCTGTGGGTACCCAGGCAAAGGCTGGTTTTTCAGGACTCCTGGGTTGTAATACTGAAGACAGAGGCAGAGTGAGTGACTTTTTTTGTCTTAACATAGCTTTCTTGCCCTGCCACTGCCAAGATAAATGAGTAGGATATGCTGTTTCTGGAAGGGTGCTCCTAGGCTGTCCTACAGATTGCATAACAGTGGGCCCTAGTAGTTAGGTATCAGGGACAATTCATATTACAATGTCATTCTTTTTACAAAGCAAAGGAAGTTTTTAAACATAAGATACTTTAGTGGCTTTATATTTGCATTACAGATTTTTTAGTACTCTCATTAACTAAAATGGGTAAATAGGCTAGGGGCAGAAAAAGAGTAAAGGGATTTTTTAAGTGATATTTTTAACTTTTTCAGCACTCATCAGGACCCTGGCCATCTAAGCATCAATAAGAGTGATAAAGCATTCTTTTACACAATTTAAATCACACATTTACAGTCAGTTGTTTGAGTTGTGTGAGTTGTATTCCTTTATGATGTTGATGCAGTAGAATTTGATTCAGAAGGTGTGGCTTCTTGTTCTGGCCACAAGTATTATTGTGTAAACTTAGGCAGGCTTTCACAGATGATGCCCGATTTGCAAATTTCCCACTGCCCAGGATGGTGCGAAAACCATATGCATTCAGTAGAAACTACTCTGAATCTGAATTTTTACCTGTCCCAGGGTTATTGATGTGCAGTACATACTCTGTCATGATACTGGGCAGTAGCAGGGAGGTGTAGCCCCGAGGCGGGCACAGGATCACATGGTAAACTGTTGCCTCTTCACAGTGCACATGTGTTGCTAGCCTTGTTTTGGAATTGTGTTCTGAGCACATTTAAAGTAGGCTACGCTAAGGTATGATGTGGTAGTTTAGGTGTATTAAATGCATTTTGGGCTTACATTTTGAACCTATGATAGGTTTATTAGGACTTTGAAGCCTACTGTAAGAAGATTAGTACCTATATACACAGTACAGCACAAATAATGCCCCCTTTTAATTACAAAGTCATAAGCATGTAATTCTGTAATATAATAGTATCACTCAAGTACACCATATGGTATTTTAGGTGAAATGTTTAAATTAAAACTATAGATTATTACACCCATATTATTATCCTACCAAGCACACTCACACAGGCGTTACTTCTGCCAGACCCTGTATGTGGGAGCTTGGTTTTCCCATCACTACAATGAGTGTGATGGATGTAACCTTCTCCATACCCATCTTACTGATTTCTGAAGACCTCATGAAACTATATTGTGTGTATATATACATATATACATGTAAAAGTATAAAACACTAAGTCTATTATAAGTGCTCTTTTATTAGGATACAGAATTATATATCATTTTGATGAGCCCTTTCTGTCTTGGATAAAGATGGTAATTGAACCCGAGATCCATTCTCTCTGTATTACAACACAGTAGGTCTTGATCTTGCATAGTGTTGAATTGCCATGCACTGAGCTTTTAAGAAAGGAATTTAGCAGGTACTGTGTTTGATTTGGTGAAAGCTGACGCTGAAATAAAAGTGCTGTATCCTTACCTGCTAAGGGCCACGATAGAGGTAAAAACAGAACTGAGAATGTTCTTGCTCTTCATCTAGGACTCTTTCCCAAGACTGAAGTTGTTGGGTTTTAGCACTCAAAGACATTTTAAGTTTTTCATTAAAAAAACCCTGAACATCTTGATGTTTTCAAATCTATCCTAGTCCGATTATGTGTTGAGTGATAGCACACTTCAGACCACTTAGAAGGTCAACAAAGAGGGATCTAGCAGGGGGCTTGTTTTTTGTTCTTATCTCATTGTCAGCACTTCCTCAAGCCCGTGTCCTCCATCATATACAGCTCAGAGACAGTGCTTGTCTGATAAAGAACACTTAGACTCAGGGTATTTAAACCTCAACCCAAATAACTGATTCACTTTGGAATTTGACATGAACAAATTCTGGTTTCTAAGAAGTCATATGGGAACAGATGTTGCGTCTAATTCCAAGGCTAGGAATGGACTCCTCTCGGATGGCAAAGGTGATTCTTTCTCCGTTGTATGGCTGGTGGGAGGGAGGGAAGCTGGGGCTCTCTTCTTTGGGGGATAATCTAGTGTCTTAGAGTCTGTGTGTTTGGAGTGGGGAGGCACGAGCTTTGTGTTCTTTGCCTGTCGGAATCACCAGCTTGTTGTCTTTGGGCAAGTTGCTTTGAATGTCTCTGAGCCTCATTTAGTAATTATTCTTAGATTGATTATTATGTAACCTAGGGCCTAGGCCTTTCATTAAAGCCACACTTATTATTTCTCTTTTATAGATAAAAACATGGAGGTTGAGAGAAAAATACCTTGCCCTAGATCATACTGCATAGGGAAATTGGTAGAGTCTGATTAGGAACCCAGGTGGGTGTGACTCTAACACCCTCGGTTTGAAGGACCACAGGATTCTGGGCTCTGCTGTTTGTCAAATAACATTGTAATTGAAGACGTCAAAGAAGTCATCACAAAAATGATGGATGATAAGGCTTACAAAAGAGAATATGAAGTCACTCTTTTAATTTATTAGTCTATATTTATTTATTTAGTTCTACCTGTGTTTGAATATTGTAATATATCTAACACCTGAAACTGTCAGAAATATACTCAAACCTTTCTTAGTGTATAAATAGAAATTTACATGTATATAATTACTTATAGCTAACATGCATAGCCTAGCTATTTGGTTTTTGAATACCTATCTGGGGGTATGGTTTTATTTGAGAAAGAGAGAAGGAGAGAGAGGGGGAAATGAGAGAGAGAGAGAAACAGAAGGAGAAAAATAATGATGTGAGAGAGAAACGATCTTTTGCCCCCCATACATGCCCCAACTGGGGATGGAACCTGTAACCTAGGTATATGCCCTACCCAGGAATCGAACCTGCAACCTATTGGTGGACGGGACAGTACACCAATCAACTGAGCCACCCTGCCAGGGCTAGCCCACCTCTTTTTGCAAGCTCTATGCTATGTATTATTATTCTTATTTTACAAACAAGCTGAAGCTCAGAAAGTTTCAATTATTTTATCTGATCACACGTAGGTTGCTATATTAGGATTTGTCTGTGTTGAATACAGACAAATTATTTGTCTGTGTTGAATACACAGAATACATTATTAAAATCCTATTTTTGGCCATTACAGGTTTATCTGGTGAGCAAATTTCAAAGACCACTTCTCAATCCAGAGGAGAATAGCAAAGACGTCATCCTAGACAGAAACACATTTTTAGGTCTCAGAAATCACTTAACTGGGATTTTTATATTTTAGATAATAACTTAATATTCATTAGTGAGTTAGTGACTAGTCTTTAGTCTCAAAAGGTTCAATTAAAAATTTAGAAAAGTAAACAGGAATTAAGTTCCTTCCCACCTGTCCCTATTGCTCTACTCCCACAAATAATGTTTAGAACCTTTTATGTCTGTCTCCTCAAGAAGTGTTCCCTTCTTGGCCTCTCTCCCTCCTTCCCGTTTCCTTTATATATTTCACTATAGATTTATTTCACCTTCTCATTAAAACCTTTGTCTTATTAATTACATGCAGAAGATTTGGTGCATATTGTGAAACAGTATTTTTATAGACCAATTTAATAATGTAATGTTACATGTATGGAGCAAATAGATTTCTATTTCTTTTTGATGATCATGGGAAGATTAGCAGAAGGTTTAAGGGGACATTGATATTTGGTGCTTTATAAACTCTGTTTTCACTGAAAAAAGATGCTATCATGTTTTGTTATTAAAAAAACTTTGAGCACATAAGATTTGATCCTTTTACCGCCATTCTTCTAATGTATTCTTCTCATAAAGAGATCTTTGGTCTTGATATTATCTTTTTATTGTCCCAGAAATGGTAATTTGTCAGATGGTTTTATACAGGATACTAAAACTTAAAAACATTCCCATAGGAAGTAAACATATAACTTTGCCTAATGGGATTTTTTGATTATAGATAATAATCAAAATGTTAGTAAGTTCAAGAGTATATAATCTCTTTTTAACATTACACTGAGTCTAACCTAAAGAAAGATAGAAGACTATTTCTTGGCAAAGTTAATTTTATAACATACCTGACATATAAAGCCTAGTGAGCTCTGGGCTAACAAAGACAGACGTCTG